>NC_091625.1:45452393-45755423 GCF_027580195.1 Bos mutus
AAGAAGGATTGCTTGCCTAGTCTGTGCTAACACCATTGTAGGGGCTGAGACTGAGCAGAGAGTGGGTTCTCTGCCTTCCAGGAACTTGTCTTCTCTTTATGGGAAGGGGATTGGAGAAAACAGATGGAGTCAAGATGTGCAGATGTAGTTTTTTTGATTCATTTAGAGTCCTTGCATAGTAAACCTTTTATTCTAAACAATGAGCCCAGCAATGTGAGAGTAATGTACTTTTTGGGGTCAAAAGTTCCTACAAATATTTCCAGATGTCAATTAGACCTCATAGGTTTGACTGAAATTGGGCAGTCTGCCTGTCTTTCAGGGAAGCTAAACTCTCTCTAGGCCTGGCCCTGGTCACTTTTCCTAAGCCAGTGCAGTCAGAACTTTCATTTCATCTTGTGGTAGCAGATCTTCCCAAACCTGGCTGTGCTTCAGAATCACATAGGAAATCACTTAAGATACTAGTTAAAAAAAAAAATCCATTCTCAGTTATAGTCTATATTTCTAGGAATGAGGGCATGCAGGACCTGGGATCTGTGGTATTCATAAAGTGCCCCAGAAGATTCTAATTAAACCAGCTGGCACCACTTTTCAAGCTAGATTTTAGAAACTACTACCAGATTAGTTTTTCTAATGCAGAGACTTCTTCAACCTTTTCCTCTGAAAGCTCAGAACTTTACAGTGTAAAGTATAAGGTATTTGAAGAGTCAGTCAAACCCACCTTTCTCCTTGATGCCATCAGGACTCCTGCTTACACTTCTTTTTCCTCACAGCCTCACGGTCCAATTCACTCTTCTACTCAAGGTCATATTCCCTCCTCCCTTTTCCCTTCTTTTCTATTCTTTCAAATCCCGGCTCAAGCCCCACCTCTAATATGACAACGTCCCCACCTTACTGTCTTGAGTGGCCTCTGTTTTGGACTCTTTTAGTCTTTATCATTTGGATCACTCATATGTCAACTCTTGAAAAGTTTTCTAAGTGACTGGGACACATGGCATGCCATTTTTGCAATTCATTAATGACAAGCAAGTAAACAGCATTCACCAACACTCTTTAGAAATTAGTGCTGCTTGCTTGTATTTCAGAAGACATTTTGTAAATTCAGTGAAGATGTAAGCCTGTCTTTGTCACTAAAGCCATGTTCAATGCCTGGCACATAAAAGTCTATAATTATTTGTTGAGCAAAGTTAGGAAAAATCCTATGTTATTGTCTCAAATCGTTTGGTATAACTTTTTGATAACTGTCTGGTGCCTGCTGTAATGAGGGTTTGCAGCTTTGCTTTTCACTCCTGTGTTCTCATTATTTCCTTTTTAGCACACAGTGGGAGTTTAAGCTGTCCACTTGACACCAGGCCTGTCCCAGAATGAAGCTGTTTTTCATGACTTCAGAAGGCAAGTAGAGTAACCTGAATTACACTGTTTGTAATGTATAAACCTAGATGTTCCTCCACGGTGAACATTCTATCAGCTCAAAATGCTCACTCTGCTCCATATAAAAGTGATCATGTTGGCTGTCTGAGCTTGTTTATTGTTGTGGGGTTTAGAGCAACTTTGAGCCTCCAACCCTACTTCACTAGAGAACTTCCATATTTCTGATTTTAATTGTGTTCATGTTTCATAATATACTTCATCTTCATTGCATATGATCTTTCTGATAGCTATAAGAAATAGCCCTTGTCATGTCTGGAAGTAGAGATTCCATTAATTCTCATAGTAAATTTTCAAGAGAAAAAAAAAACACCTGATAAAGCAGTTGCCTGTCCACATCTGGATTTAGAAAGCATCTTTTGCTACCAATTCTGCAGTTGTAAACAATCTTTGGTAATACAAAAATTTGTGTGAATTGCAGCCAAACATTGCTTATTTTGGCATAGATATTTACTAGAAGCTGAATGGTTCCTTGTCATATTTTTACTAAATTAAACAGTGAGTTGAGTACAGTTGATTCTAAACGGGCCCTTGAGATTCAGGCTGTTTTACCCTAAACTGAAAGGATAAAACTGGGTGTTTCTATGGCACCAAGTGAAGGCTTCCTTCATCCATTTCTTCAGTAATTGTTCAGTGAGCATCTTGTACAGGTCAGATACCACAGGAGACCTGGGCTACAAAGGTGAGTAAGACAAGTGTACCTTATTCCATTGAAATCATAGTTTATTCAGATGGACAGACATTAAGTGGAGGCTGGATAGCATCACCGACTCGATGGACATGAGTCTGAGTGAACTCCGGGAGTTGGTGATGGACAGGGGGTGTACTGCGATTCATGGGGTCGCAAAGAGTCGGACACGACTGAGCAACTGAACTGAACTGAACTAACTAGTAATGGTTTAGTTACTGTAGGGATAGTGGTATGAAGTAAAAAGGAAAAACCTTAGTGTTTAATGAAAAGACATAATTAGAGCTCCCAACCTCATCTGAGGTGGTGAGTTGAGAGCAGGAGTGGGAGTTCAGAAAATGGGTGCTACTTGTATATAAAATCTTAAAAAAGTGGGAATTATCAAGGCAGAGAGAAGAGTTACCAACTCCACAAACATAAAAATAATGAATGCTTATACAAATGACATTCTTATGATAAAATCTGTTATACACATCTAATCCTTTTTCATATTTGTCCTGTCACTGATACTAGGTAAGAAGGACTTATGATCTGTAAAACCAGTTAAAATAACTATATTATGAGGAATAGAATGCTATTAAGGAAACTTTGAAGGTCAGGAGATGAAAAAGATTGTAAATGTTTTTGAAGAGAAAATGCCTGTTTGAAGTATCACATGAGAGTTCTAACCCATTCTACTAAACATTCATACTAAGCAGAAGACTTTTCTTTGATATATTTCTTTACATATATGAATTATAATATATTTTAACCTTCTAGATAAAATTGTGCCTGATTGACTATCCAGTTATAAGAAAATACTTAGTATTTTGGGTGTTTAATAAAGTAGCTAATGAATTCCCCATTTGTCAAAAATAATATAAGGAAAAAAATAAGAAAAAACAGACAGACAGAAGATAGGATAAGCAAGAGAGTGAAAATATTAGTCGCTCAGTTGTGTCCAACTTTTTGTGACCCCATGGGCTATAGCCTGCCAGGCTCCTCTGTCCATGGATTCTCCAGGCGAGAATGCTGGGGTGGATTGCCATTTCCTTTTCTAGGGGCTATTCCTAATCCAGGGATCGAACCCGGGTCTCCTGCATTGCAGGCGGATTCTTTACCACCTGAGCCACCAGGGAAGCCCCAAGATAAGCAAGATGGGTAAATTTAACACATTATCTTATGAAAAATATGTTTAAAATTAAGTAAATTAATTTTTCATTCTTCTTCAGAGAGTTAAACACTCATTTAAGAACTGCAATCATTCTATATTGACAAGAATGATAAGCATGTTGATGGGAAAATAGTCTTGACTTTTCTCTATACCTTACTTTTGGAGTCCCTGGTATTTTAGGTGAATCTAAAATGAAGTTCTCATGTGAAATTCACTTGTATTTCCTTCCAATATTGGATGCTGTACTAGGTTTAAGGGCTGAGAGAGGAAAGAAACTAGCAGTGCAGTTTTAGGCAGACATGATCTGGGGCTGCAGTCACCTGAGCTAGCCCCTTGACTGTTGCTATTGAATTAATCCTAACAGCAACTTTTTTACATGTGGGAAAGCTGAGGCTCAGAGAGCTTAACTAATTTGCTGAAGTATTTGAACCAGGATTCAAACGTAGTCCACAAGCCCATTTTATTTCTTCTCAATTAAAGAAAAAATGTTTTCCCCCCAAGAGAAAGAATGTTTATTATTCTGGATTAGTGGTTGTCTATAAAATGCTGAGAGGTCTCATAAAGGTAAACTTACATCTGGTGACTGGTTCAAAGAGAATTTTCTTAACTAGATGGTAAAATGTTCCTTAAAAGGGCTGAGTGTAGAAACAGAACTTGGATTGCTAATGACTTTCTTGTTCATATTTACTTTAAAGTTTTACTTTCTTTTCTTACAAACATAGAGATGTGCAATCTTAAGAGATAGAAATACATAAGAGCATAAAGAAAAAAAATCCCAACATGCCACCAAAGACAACTATTTTATTAACATTACTGTTTTCTGCTAGCTTATTTCCTGTGAAAGTGTATTCCCAGCCATGTATTCACACTAAATATAAACTTTTGTGTCATTTTTCACTTAAAACTATAGTATAAGACTCTTTAATCTCTTAATAAAAACTGTTTGTAAAGCTGCTTTTAATAGATGCATATTATTCCATTGCATAACTTAGAAACAAGCAAGTGCAGGATTCTTGTTACAAATGGATTATTATGATTCATGTTTAGGACTACTGAGGGAAATGTAAGGTGCAATAAAATTTCATATTTTCTTTCTGTGAAAAGTCTTCTAAAAACCAATTAGTTTCCTTCAGATTAAGATATTTGCCAAATGGGATAAATTCACAGTAAATTTTATAGGTCAGAGTGTACATCTTTTGTCTAGACTTTTGGAGAAAAATGTGATCAATTCTTTAAACTTTATGGTAATTTGGGCCAAGGCGTTTGCTCATCTTTCCTGTGTCTGAAGATGTATTTGGTAGGAAGGCTTTTTGTCCTTTGTATTTTGGTTGGATAAAGTGAATATTTCAGCAAGTATAAAAAAATAAGCCTATACCTCTTCTTGATTTTTATTCCGTAAATATTTATATCCCAGAAAACCTGAAGCATCAAGATTTACTTCATGTACATAATCCTACCTATAGTCTGATGTTTCCTGGCTACTGAGTTAAGAGCATAGATTCTTAAATTATATAGCCTGAAGTCGAATTCCAAGTCTACTACTTAGGAATTGTGTGGTTTGGAGCAAGTTGCTCAACCTCTGACCTCATTTTTCTCATCTATAATGTGAACATAATAAACATTACCTACTTCAGAAGGTTCCTTGAGGATTAAGTGGATCAATACATGTAAAGCATTTAAAATTGTGCCTGGTGCACTGCAAGTGGTAAATAAATGTTAGCTATTGGACAGGAAGGCCTGGCATGTTGCAGTCCATGGGGTTGCAAAGAGTCAGACACACCTGGGCGACTGAACAACAACAATTATTGTTGTTATTATTATGCTATCATCTCTCATTTGGTAACAAAGATTAGGTTAACTAGATCTTTGGTTAGCATGCCATTTTCACAGTAAAGCTTGGAGGTGAGATGAATTGGGAGAGTGGAATTGACATATATACACTACTAATGAGAACCTACTATATAGCTCAGGGAACTCTACCCAGTGCTAGTGGTGACCTAAATGAGAAGGAAATCCAAAAAAGAGGGGATACATATATATGCGTGCTAAGTCACTTCAGTCATGTCCGATTCCTTGTGACCTGATGGACTGTAGCCCACCAGGCTCCTCTATCCATAGGATTCTGCAGACAAGAATACAGGGGTGGGTTGCCATGCCCTCCACTGGGGGATCTTCCTGACTCAGGGATTGAACCCACGTCCCTTATGTCTCCTGCATTGGCAGGTGGGTCTTAATCACCAGCACCACCTGGGAAGCTGATATATTTGCTGTACAGCAGAAACTAACACAACACAGTAAAGCAACTACACTCCAATAAAAATTAATTAAAAAGAAAGCCTGATCCATTCTGAAATGCCTTTGAAGGCACAGCATCTGGATCCCTCAGGAAGGCTACCTGTTGTTTTAACTCATTACCTCGCATCGGGTGTCTATTCCTAGATGTTTATTTCTGAGATAACTCTTTCTTCAGTTGCTAATTTGATTATTGATAATATGATTTGGGACTTTGGAACTCACTGTATGGTACTGGAAACATCCCTCACATAATGGAGCCAATTCTGCAGCTACCTCCAACAGAATTTCTGCCTGCGCCAATCTCCACTGGGAGGGAAAGAGGAAAGAACGAACTGAGAACAGTGACTGTGCTCATCTGGTTGGAGTGAAGGCTTTGTTATGGGGAAGGTGGGATACAACTCATTGAATGTAGGTTGGCACTTAGAATGCTTGGATTCTATTCTATATGCTATGGGGAGGGATAGATTAAAGGAAGGACAATCTTTCCCAAGAACCCAAAGTATGAATCTCCCATCCATTTGTACCATAAATCCCCCAATTCATGTGTTCTTAAATTTAATTCATTTCTTAGCTATAGAATGTCAGGGGACATCACTTTTGCATTCCCACCAATAACCCACTTGATGCAAAGAGCTGACTCATCAGAAAAGACCCTGATGCTGGGAAAGATTGAGGGAAGGAAGAGAAGGGGGTGATAGAGGATGAGATAGTTGGGTGGTATCACTGACTCAGTGGACATGAGTTTGAGCAAACTCAGAGAGATAGTGAAGGACAGGGAAGCCTAGTGTGCTGCAGTACATGGGGTCATAAAGAGTTAGATGTGACTTAGCAGCTGAACAACGACAAAATAACCAAGTACCGTAATCCCTGAGGAAGATATTTTTTGGGTTGATAGTTTTTCCATAGTCCTCAAGTCATCATATTCACATGGCTTCTGCTTCCGTTCCTGTAGATGTGGCCCTGGACCCCAAAGATTTTGTGTGACATTTCTATTCTTTGGGAACTAGAAAAATTGAGATTCAAATATTTCATAAGCATGATTATGAGGGTTGTTGTTCTTTAATTCTTTAACTATAATAAAATCTCACTCTTATGAGTAGTTATTTGCTAGGCTATATATATACTCATACAAAATCAATGTTCTGAATTTCCTAAGCAATCAAAATTCCTGAGTGTTTTGCCCAGAAGTAAATGGCTGCCTTAGTCTAAAAGGTTAATTCTTTTATCAGTTAAAGAAGTTCTCAAGCATCTTCCAGAACACAATTGTCTATGTAACAAAGTCACTGGATAATGAGGGGAAGCATTTCTATTAATAATATAGTGCAAGAACTATGAGGCAATTGCAATGAGGTTAAAGGATAAGAACAAAATGCCAGAAGGAAGCTGTTAATTGAAAGGCTAATTTTTATTGTGTTTTGTAACAAATTCTGTGGAGATTTTATGTACCACCCCAGACTGCAATTAATTATACTTAGCTCTAGATTTCCACAGTTTATTCATGCCCTTATTTTAGCACTTACGTATCCTGTTGTAGGCTTCCATGGTGGCTCAGATGGTAAAGAATCTGCCTGCAATACAGGAGGTCTGGGTTCAATCCCTGGATCAGGAATATCCCCTGGAGAAGGGAATGGCTATCTATTCCAGTATTCTTGTTTGGGAAATCCCATGGAAAAAGGAGCCTGGCAGTCTACAGTCCATGGGGTCACAAAGTGTCAGACGTGACTGAACGACTTAACACTTTTATATCCGGTTGTAATTAACGGGTTTATATCTGTCATTTCCATTAATCTGCTGATCCTTGATACTGGGGCTGGGCTGCTTATTCACTGGTCCCCTGCAGCTGACATAGGCATGGTATATAGTACGTGCTCAATAAACGTTTGATCTTTGTTGAGGGAGGATCTGTGTTTTGAAAGTCAGGGTTAAGTAACAGATAATTGCCACCAGTTAATCCCAGAGTAAAAGAAAACAAACTCACCACAGAGTCAGGCTTAGAAATGGTATTCTATGGCTACAAGTCAGCATCTACAGAAACTAAAGGAGACACTTGATCTATTCTCTGTAACCGAGAAGATCTACCAGATCCTGTTCAGGCGTTATGATGTGAAGCTTTTTTCTGGCAAAAATTAGGTATAATTAACATCAAACATTGATAGATGACTTTTCAGTTCATCTGTGACTTAGACTTCAGAGTGGATCTTAGGTAGATCAGGGCTGATTTCTTTTTGTTGCTCTTGTTCAGTCACTTAGTCTTGTCTGACTTTTTGTGAACCCAGGGAATACAGCATGCCAAGCTTCCCTGTCTCTTCACCATCTCCCAGAGCTTGCTCAAACTCATGTCCATCGAGTTGGTGATGCATCCAACCATCCCATCCTCTGTAATCCCCTTCTCCTCCTGCCTTCAATCTTCCCCAGCATCATGGTCTTTTCCAATGAATCAGGCTCTTTGTGTCAGATGGCCAAAGTATTGGAGCTTCAGCTTCAGCATCTGTTCTCCAATAAATATTCAGGGTTGATTTCTTTTAGGATTGACTAGTTTGATCTCCTTGCAGTCCAAGGGACTCTCAAGAGTCTTCTCCAACACCACAGTTCGAAAGTATCAATTCTTTGGTGCTCAGCCTTCTTCATGGTCCAGCTCTCACATCCATACATGACTACTGGAAAAACCATAGCTTTGACTAGACAGACCTTTGTTGGCAGAGTGTTGTCTCTGCTTTTTAATATGCTGTCTAGATTTGTCATATCTTTTCTTCCAAGGAGCAAGCTTCTTTTAATTTCATGGCTGCAATTGCCATCTGCACTGATTTTGGAGCCCAAGAAAATAAAGTTGCCAGGTAGCAAAGGGCTTCCCAGGTGGTGCTAGTGGTAAAGAACCCACCTGCCAATACAAGATACATAGGAGACATGAGTGAGTTTGATCCCTGGGAAGATCCCCTGGAGGAGGAAATGGCAACCTACTCCAGTATTCTTGCCTGGAGACTCCCATGGACATGTGGGTCACAGCCCATAGGGTCACAAAGAGTTGGACATGACTGAAGTGACTTTGCAAAGAGGCAGCAGTCAGGAGCTGAACAGCTTCAGCATTCTAGAGTCCCCTGTGTTTGCAGGATTCCTGAGTGACAGGGTAGCTCTCTGCTCTACCTGGGCTGGGGTTGGTCTGGGGAGTTCACATGAAAGCTCACCCTCAGAAGCACTTGCTGCAGCTTACTCTGGTCATCTACTCTTTTTTTCTGACCCAGATCATCCTTAGGTCACATCCCACCCTACAGGTGATCATACATGTCTGTCTGTATCTGTGTCCTTGTTTTAGGTACAGGAAAACCATGCCAAGCAATGACAGGCAAAAGAAAGGGTGCTGACTGCCACCATGCATACTCGCAGATCCCAGACTAAATTCAGTAAATGTTCCCATTTATTCCATCTCCATCACCAGCTCTAGAGTCATTTGCCACAGCTTCCTAACTGGTCTCCCAAATATGTGCATGTGTGCTAAGTTGCTTCAGTCATGTCCAACTGTTTGTGACCCTATGGACCCTATAGCCCACCAGGCTGCTGTGTCCATGGGATTCTCTAGGCAAGAATACTGGAGTGGGTTGCCATGCTCTCCTCCAGGGGATCTCTTCCCGACCCAGGGATCAAACCCAAGTCTCTTTTGTCTCTTGCATTGGCAGGTGGATTCTTTACCTGGGAATCTGGGAAACTACCCCCTCCCAAATATACTTATGCCTATATCCAAATCATATCAGTCATCAAGATGCAAATCTTGCAAACCTAAGATGCAAATCTGATCATGTCACCACCTCTTGCCTTCCAATGCTTAAATTCCTGAAGTTTCCTTATCTCTTAGGATAAAATCCTAAATCCTCAGCCTGGTCCCCAAGCCCTTCATGGTGTGGCACCAGGCCTCAGCTCCTACTCTGCTCTGTCTTCCTGCATTCTCTAGTCATTTTCTATAGCGTAGGATGCTTTCTCACCACAAGACCTCTGTATATACAACTCCTTTTCCCTCATCCATCTCCCCAGTCCTCTTTGCCTGATTAATGCCTCGTCCTTCAGCTTTCAGCTCAAATGCCTCTTCTCCAGTGAGGATTCCCCTGTTTAATTATGCTTTCATAAAACTTCCCATGCTTCTAAGCACATATCTCAGTTCGTAAGTAAACATGGATCTGTGTGATTATTGGATTAGTGTTTATCTCCTCTTTAGACTCTTAAATTTCATGGGTGCAGGGATCATGTCTGTGTTTTGTGTCCTCAGTGACTAACATAGTGACATACACACAGTAGTTGCTCCATAAGTATCTCATTACTAAAAAAAAAAAAAAGGCAGCTATCATAACTCATACTTGCTGCCTTCCAGACACATTTCTGGAAGTTATTTATAAATCATCAAGTCATCACCACACCTGTATTAGGCACATTCGCTTTTATTATGCCCATTTTACAGTTAAGGAAACTAAGTCATAGAGAGATAAAGAATTCCAAGGTTACACAGTGGTTGGCAGCCTTAGCATTTGTACTCAGTTTCCATTCTTTATATCTGTCTGCTATACTGTATCTTGGGTGGGGAGATTTATTATCTAATCCTGACACCAAGCCTATGAAATAAGTATTATCTACTCCATTGCATGGGAAAGTAAACTGAATCTCAGTGAGTTATGGTAACTTAACCAAAGTCATGTTCCTATTAAATGATGAAGCCAAAATCTGAATTCAAGTCCCCTAAAAGTCATTGCAATTTTCTTTGCTGCAGTCTTTCTCTGGGTGTGCTACAACATATTGAATGAGAAATTACGGCTTAGAGAAAATAACTAGAAAAGTCACTAATTATGATGATACCAAGAATGACACATGATTTAACGAGCGCTTGCTATGTGTGCAGTGCTCTGTGATGCTCTTTAGGGGGATTCCTGCCTTGAATCCTGACAAGGATCCTGTGAAGGAGAAATACCCCAGTACTTTTAAGAGCTTGGTAAAATTGTGAAAGTCCAGGGAGCACGTATTCCTTCCCCTCCAAATCAGAAGATAGAAAGCTGCAGTGGTCTGCTACTCGTGTGGCCGGATGCTGATGGCTGGATTTGCTTTTGAAGCTCACTTGAGATTACAGAGAATGAAATACCAGTAAGGGATGTTTAAGTTGGAGAAATGCTCATGACTTATGTGTTTTCCTCTTTTCATTTAAACAGTGCAGACACTGATCAAGATGGAAACCTCACAGGGAAACCCTGGTCTGAAATGCCATTTCACTCCAGTTTCTTTAGTATTATGCAGTGTGGTTGCAAGATGTGCTGAAATGGAAATTTAGTGCTGCTGTATTCTGAGATGTATTTACATGGTGTTTTTGTAGTCTGTGCATGTTCCTTCTGTTTATTACTAAATAAGCTCTGGTTTCATCGTTGTTGATTTAATCGAAGACTGACATACTGACATTGAAAAGATGATGTAAGATTGTATCTCAGAGTAAAACATACAGCCTAGAAACTGGAAATCAGAAGTAAATACCAATATCTGTGAATAAAGAAGCAATTTTCAGAATTTGCTTTACATGGCTCTTAAGGAGCCTATCACATTAATATCTATGTACATTATTTCTCACTACAAAACTAGTGAATGCTCATTTAATACTTTCAGATAGGAGTGAGGTTTTACTGTGAGCTTGATTCTTCCAGAAAAGCCAACAATGACAAGAAAAAACCCCAAGTATAACAAATTATTGCCTGCATTGATTACAATGCCTTTTTCTTCCCAAAGAAGGTTTTTGGTTGATGCAATCCTAGTATCAAAGGAGTGATTTGCTCAGAACTGTCATTTGTGGTATTTGGCTCCAAATTATGGGCTAAAGATACGTCAGGGCATGAATAGAAGTGTCTCTTTTTGAGAAATGTTCATTCATGTTCCTTCTGTACGTGCTGTGAGACATGCCTATCGTCCTACAGATCCTTTCTTTTCTTCCACTAACCTCTTCCCTTGGCTTCAGAATAATCTACAGAAAAATGAAATGCAACTATATTTTATATTAAAATGGTGGGAATTTTTCTTTTACTGAGTTGAAAGACTTTTCTCAGACATAAAGATTTGCTGCTCCCTGTATCTCTGGGCTTTACCTAGCTGATAAACAGCCCATGGATTTCACAAACATAACTGCATTTCCATTACCTCTCACTGACAAATTACAGCCTGCCAATGGAACTGCCATAGCAGAGAGCAGGCATTTGGTTTTAAACTGTCTTCTTTTTCTTAAATCCTTAAAACAAGGCCATGATTCTTCATATTTAGTTGAAATGGAAAATGCTCAGGCTCAGTGCACACAAGGAAATTGCAATCTCGCTCTCTCCCGCTCCCCCTTTCCTATCTCTTTTCATTTACTGTAACTCCTTACTTCACTGCAGTCCTGCAAAAGCTCTCAGGGAGCCGGAACCATGGGCTGGGGGTGAAACTACGTGCTCAGCACAGCCACCTCTTTTAGAGCCAAACCACAGAACCTTGCTTGAGGTCATCTTTTACATTGTATTTTGATTTTATAGAGCTGCTTTTGATAGACAGAAGACAGCCACGTTGCTGAGATGTGTGCAGCACAATGGCTTTATAAGAAGAAAAGAAAACCCCAAAGGTTATTCAGTTACCTACTGGGCTCATCCAGTGGTCCAGTTTTGGAGGAGATGGTAGGAGAAAGAAAAGTTCTTGTTTCAATGTATGATGGCAGATACAGGAAGCTGTCTTGGCCAGATTAATTTTCCATAAAGAAAATATTTAATAAAAGAGATAGAAGGTGCTCAGTGCTCTGCTCTCTGAGCTTTTTATCTCAAAATGAAATTATATTGTATTTTGAAATAATTTGACTTGATCTCTTTTTGACAAAGTATATTTGTAAGAGATGCTTCTGTTTTGCTTGGGTTTCTAGGACCATGGGGTGGGATATTTTCCTGTCTGGATCCCAGAATCAAGAGATGCCTACTTTTACACCTTCCAGGTTATCAAAGGAAGGATGTCCTGGTTCTAGGGATGTTTCCTGGAAATGGCCTTGGTGCATCCCTGTTGTCAAAGTGGCCCAGGAAATTCCTCTCACTGTGTTGGGAGGGTGTATGATCCCTACTGGGTTCAATGCAGTATAGACCATCGACAGAGGGTTAATCACCTAGGTGGTAGCACCTTCAGTTCAGCTCAGTTCAGTCACTCAGTTGTGTCCAACTCTTTGTGACCCCATGAATTGCAGCACGTCAGGGCTCCCTGTCCATCACCAACTCCTGGAGTTCACTCAGACTTACGTCCATCGAGTCAGTGATGCCATCCAGCCATCTCATCTTCTGTCGTCCCCTCCTCCTCCTGCCCCCAATCCCTCCCAGCATCAGAGTCTTTTCCAATGAGTCAACTCTTCGCATGAGGCGGCCAAAGTACTGGAGTTTAAGGAAGTCCTTTTACACTCTGAGCCTCAGTTTCCTTTGAATAATTGAGACAATGAAACTTACCTTCCCCTTCCCCTACAGGGCTGAGAAAATTAAATGGGGTCTTTGTGAGATACTTTCTAACACAGAATGAGCTCATCAAATAGAACCTGTTTTCAGTTTCATATCATTGTTGTTAAGGGGATGGATGTTCCTGTCCTTACTTGCCCCAATCTCTCTAACTGTATTTGAACCTTCTGTCCAGCTTGAAAAATTACTTCTCAAATTCTTCTTCCTAGCCACTATCAGAACAGTAAATAAAATATCTTGTTTGCTGTCTGCCTTTCATTCAGTTCAGTTCAGTTTAGTCACTCAGTTGTGTCTGACTCTTTGCGACCCCATGAATAGCAGCACGCCAGGCCTCCTTGTCCATCACCAACTCCTGGAGTTTACCCAAACTCATGTCCATTGAGTTGTTGATGCCATCCAGCCATCTCATCCTCTGTCATCCCTTCTCCTCCTGCCCCCAATCCCTCCCAGCATCAGGGTCTTTTCCAGTGAGTCAACTCTTTCCATGAGGTGGCCAAAGTATTGGAGTTTCAGCTTCAGCATCAGTCCTTCCAATGAACACCCAGGACTGATCTCCTTTAGAATGGACTGGTTGGATCTTCTTGCAGTCCAAGGGACTCTCAAGAGTCTTCTCCAACACCACAGTTCAAAAGCATCAATTCTTCGGCACTCAGCCTTCTTCACAGTCCAACTCTCACATCCATACATGACCACTGGAAAAACCATAGCCTTGACTAGATGGATCTTTTTGGCAAAGTAATGTCTCTGCTTTTGAATATGCTATCTAGGTTGGTCATAACTTTCCTTCCAAGGGGTAAGCGTCTTTTAATTTCATGGCTGCAGTCACCATCTGCAGTGATTTTGGAGCCCCCAAAAATAAAGTCTGACACTGTTTCTACTGTTTCCCCATCTATTTCCCATGAAGTGATGGGACCAGATGCTATGATCTTAGTTTTCTGGATGTTGAGCTTTAAGCCAACTTTTTCACTCTCCTCTTTTACTTTCATCAAGAGGCTTTTTAGTTCCTCTTCATTTTCTGCCATAAGGGTGATGTCATCTGCATATCTGAGGTTATTGATATTTCTCCTGGCAGTCTTGACTCCAGCTTGTGTTTCTTCCAGTCCAGCGTTTCTCATGATGTACTCTGCATATAAGTTAAATAAGCAGGGTGACAATATACAGCCTTGATGTACTTCTTTTCCTATTTGGAACCAGTCTGTTGTTCCATGTCCAGTTCTAACTGTTGCTTCCTGACCTGCATACAGGTTTCTCAAGTTTCATACTAGGTGTCAATGCTAGGAGGAAGGTATTTCAATACTATATTGTTTGGTTCATTTCTGTTTCCTTGTAGTCTAGTGACAAGTGCTCAGAAAATTCACGAATCTACTGTTTTGACCTCTTTTGTTCTTCTGCTTCCGCCTTCTGGTAGGGTCTTCCCTCTTGGGGACTATGAAGATATGCAAATATTTTGGGCAAGTGTGAGTTTTAATCTGGAAGAATCTAATGATTTTACTTCTCACTAAAATATCCCCCAGTTTTGTTATGGTTTGATTTTCTGAGCACCTACACTTCTTTTAGGAAAGTAGGCCAAATGCCCTTACTAAATCATTAGGTTTTAAAAAAAATGCTTCAAGAAATTAAAGAATGAGTGTTTTTATACTTGTTCATTGAAACCAGACCTCTAGCTAAAAAATGCTTGCTTGTTTCATTGCTGGCCTCTCATTTGAATTTAGTTCAAGTGAAACCTAGATTGTTTTTAGATGCTTACAATTAAACTCAAGTCATTAAAGCAAGAAGAAAGTGATATGAGTGTTCATTTTATTTCAATGCATGCTCAGAACTTCTAGGGACCTGTGAAATGGACTATAGTCTATAATATAGTACATTTATGATTTAATATATTTAAAAAATAATCTTTAATAATATTATTTTATGTTGAAATCTTAATAAAGTATACAGCTTTTATGAACTGTGGAATTACTGCAAGTTGTTATTCAGTGTGATACTGCAGAGAGCTTTGTGATTTTTATATTGAGTAATTAAACCTAAGATAAGATGCAGTACACTTTAGTTGCCTCTTTGAAGGACTGCAGAGCCAAAATAAAATATTTTCAGAAAAATGACTTGGAAGAGCAAATGTGAAAGCTAATATATATGTTTTGTGTGTGCATATATTTATACATATGTGTGTGTGTGCTCAATTGCTCAGTTGTTTCTGACTCTTTGTGATCCCATGGACTATAGCCTGCCAGACTCTTCTGTCCATGGAATTTTCCAGGTAAGATTACTGGAATGGGTTGCCGTTTCTTCAGCCAGGGGATCTTATTGAATCCCCATCTCCTGCTTTTCCTGCATCAGCAGTATGTTCTTTACCATTGCACCACCTGCGAAGCCCATAGAAATATACATACAAATGTAAATATGTATATAAATGACATTTCAGAACTTTCAATAGAGTCCTTTTTCTTTTTAATTATGAAATATTTATATAAAATAACATCTTTAATATATATCTGATGTTACTAAGTATAATATTGGATAAGCAATCCTCAATATGAATAAATCTCAAAAAGTTCTTTAAAAATGAAAACTCTCATGCTCCTGTGAACTCCTGTGAGTATGGTGACGATCGCTACTTCATGTTAAAAGTAAAATATGGTGAAATGAGTAACATTTGGTTTGTAGCACCCAGAAACAAGGCTTGGTAGAGTAACTTTCTATATCGAAGGGTGAGTGGCACGTCATCCGATTTACTTGCCTGCTCACCTCGTGCCTCTAGGCACAGAGTGGACACACTGGCAGTGTGGTCCCTTTGTCCAGTGATCAGGCAGGATTATGAAAGCCTGGAGAGTTTCCTTAACTCAGGTTTAAGACAATAAAGGTACTGACACTGATAGAACACTTACTGTGTAATGTGAGTTGCATTCACTTACCTAGTATGGGTTTAAGTGCAAGTGTATTAAACAAAAACATCAAATGCTATACCAGGACACGATATACTGGGGCACTCGGTGATTCATTTCTGGCTCCTCGTGCTAGGAATTGATGACTCTTGGTTGACACTTAATTCGTATCTCTCACCACCATGGGAACTGTTTCTATTCTGGTTGGTTCCCATTTTTTTCTGTTTGTTAGTTGTTCAGTTTCTGCATGCCCTCTTCTCTCTGAGCTCTTCTGTCTTGTCCCCCATTTGTGCTGGGATCAGAACCCTCCTGTTAACAGAACTCTTTTTACTAATTGCAGAGAATTTTCATTGTATTTGCAGTTACTCAAAGTGAAGATTTCATCTCTTATGCCTCCATCATCTGTGTTGCATCTGTATTGTGGGTTGCTTTTTTTGTGAGTTGCTGTACAATGTTTGTATTTGTTATTATTTGAATATAATTTTTTTTGCCATTTTCTCATTTGTGCATTTTTCCATTCCATCAGGGCAGGGTCATTTTCTTGTTTACTTCTGTGCTAACATGGAGAGGAGGGATATGGTTCCTTTGTTCTTCATTGCTAGGAAGCGTGATTTCCACATTGGGTTTGAGCTGACAGTGGATTTCTTCACTGGGCAGACACATAAACTCCCTTACACTTTGGTCTAATGAGATTTCACTATTAGTATGGGATTACATAACATGTCTGATGGTCACAAAGTCTTCAAAATTCTCATGAGTCAAGATAGATATTAGTTTTGAATGTAAAATTTTCATGTAAATAATGGACATAGACAGGTAAGTTCAATATTCTGCCCTGTTCCATGAATAATTTTCATAATATGTGCATTAAAAAGTGCTTTACTGGTTTGGATAATTCCATTCTGGAAATAAGTGCTTATCTTACTTTCCTGTGATTGAAAATAGATGTTGATTTACAGAGACTTTGAAAGGTTGTGGTCTGAATGAGAATACAAATATACTGTGCTCATGTTGGAGTCGTAACCCCTTTGCCTTAGTGTGGTCTCTAGAACTATAAAATAGGCTTAATGTCAGAAGTCAATTGAGAACACATGTTCTTTGTTAATTGCGTGTTTATGATTAGGTTCCAAATAAAATCTTAGAAGTTTTTCTTCTCCAATTGCCAATCTTACATTGAAATACAAAGCATGATTTTCTTAAAAGACTTTTATTTTTAAGTAATTTTAAATCTGCAGAAGACTTGAAAAGATAGTACAGAGAATTTCTGTATACCCTTCACCCTGCTTCCCCTTGTGGTAACATCTTACATCACCATGGTACATTTGTCAAACCAAGAAATTAGCATCAGTACAGTACTATTAAACTACAGAATTTTTTTGGATTTCACAAGTTCTTTGTTCTATGGAGGACAGATTTTAAAATCATTTTTATTTATAGAGTATAGGATTATTTTATAAAAGCTGATACAATTATATCTTTAAGGGATTGGACTGTCTGATGTATAATAGATATATTTTTGGGAGCTTCTCAGGAAAAGTTAGTGAAGAATGTTAAATAATTTTATAAGATGAAAACATTAAAGCATTCAGCATCTTAATTTTGGTACACCAAAATCACAATTGATTATTTTGATCAATATGTTCATTATTCTGTATAACATGAATATAGTATTATTTATATGGCTATTTCTTTCAAAGGAATGTAATTTTGCTTTACTTAAAAGTCAGTAATGTGGATATAAGTAAATTTCTAAAACAGTCTCTCCTTTCATTCTGTAATCTTTGAATTCAGTGATTTTCTCACAAGCTTTTCCTTGTAAACATAAAGAATTTTGCACATTATGGAGAATACTGCCAGTTTTGATGAAAGCTGGAATAATTTTTATTTTCAAGGAGTGTATAAAAAGCAACCAATGATCTGATGAATAGAAAGATAAATACTACAAAGGTATGTAGGCAAATAGTATAGGCAAATCTACTCTCCTATTTTTCATGTTATTTGATAGCTTAGCAAATATTAAGCTAAATACGTAGAAGATAGAATTTTAGCTTAGCAACTTTAATACATTTGAGAAGACCATTGTGTCTTTGCTTCACTTTGCCCTTCTGTTCTTCTTGTGCTTGGTAAAGGCATGATACCTTGGATCTCTGACTTTTCAAACAGTTTCTTTTCATAAATACCTGGGCACTAGGCTCAGTGGAGAGCTTCCCTGGTGGCTCAGATGGACAAGAATCCACCTGCAGTGCAGGAGACCTGGGTTTGATCCCTGGGTCAGGAAGATCCCCTGGAGAAGGGAACGGCTACCCATTCCAGTATTCTTGCCTGGAGAATTCCATGAATGGAGGAGCATGGGGTAGCAAAGAGTCAGACACGACTGATTAACTAACACTTTCTTATTTACAGGCTTAGTAGAACACAAAGCAACTATGTGCAGCATTCAAACAAAAAAAGAAAAATGAATTCTAACTTAAAAAAAAACTTATGACTCAATATACTAGAGAGTTGGAGAAGGGCTGGGGCTTCTGATAAAATCTGAGGTTTTGCTCTTATCTTTTTTTCAACAAAGCAAATAATATCTATCAGAGCTGATATTAAAATGAAATATAAGTGTGTGTGTGTATGTGCTTCCCAAACTTTAACCCAAGAGATACGTTGTGATTATCAATAAAAAATGGATTTAAAATATAAGTGTTGGAAAGAATTCTCAGCAGTTGAGAGTGAGGGTTATCAGTATAAATGTAAGGGGCGTAGATTAAAAAGTATTTGCCTGAACTTCCTTTGAATCTGGTAAAGGAAATCTTAAAATTGAAATTAGATTCCTTCAACCATAAATGAGATATATAAAGGAGAGGTTTACAAGAAAAGCATTTTCCCATTGCTTCGCACTGCTGCTGCTAAGTCGCTTCAGTCGTGTCCGACTCTGTGCGACCCCAGAGACGGCAGCCCACCAGGCTCCCCTGTCCCTGGGATTCTCCAGGCAAGAACACTGGAGTGGGTTGCCATTTCCTCCTCCTTTCGCACTAGGTTCCATTTATAAAGGTAAATTTTAAATGGAGTGGAGGAGGATCAGTGTTGTTAGGGCCAATTCTAATTTAGGTATTCCTACTTGGCACTTAGTGGTGCTCCGGCAGAGTTGGACTTAGATCTATAACTATTACCAGAATGGAAGCCTATTAAAGAGAACTGTTTGAGTTGAAAGGTTGGCACATGAATTGATTTTTATGTGCGCCAATGTTGTGGAAAGATTAAAGTTAATGTTGTGGAAGTAGGGGAGTTCTCTTAGGCTTTCCTCCTTTGAATTTCCCCTGTTGAACTGGTTCCCTCCATGGGAAGGCCATGGGGCAAGGGAGAGAAATCTTTCCAAGGTCTTTTAAATGTTTTTGTTTTGATCTTTATGTTGGAAATTCTCCGTAGCCCGGAACTGTCTCTTTGAATTTGTGATGTCTGATATCAGTGTGCTTGCTGTGGTCAAGAAGACCTACTATGTAGCACCTTGTAGCTAATGGTTGGTGGCAGTGCCATATAAGGGCTGTCTCTTTTCATCAGTATTGTATTTACTTGGGGATTGTAGGAACAACCTGTGCAGTGGTAGAGAAATTCCTTAGTTTCTGAAAGATAAGCAAAGAGAGTGTTATTCATTTAGATAAAATAAGAGCTCTTCTTTGGTTCATCCAAATAAAGTTGGGTTTATATTAGAGAAATGATGGTATTTAACCCAAAAGTAATTCAATTCAAATTACAAACTCTTAATAATCTTTATTGATTTAATTTTCTCTCTTGGTGTTAGTTGGGAGTTTATCCCTTTTTATTTGTCTCTGTATGTGGCAGAGTCAAGCTGGGAACTTCACGGGGGTGGGGGGAGAGGCGAGCGGGGGTGCTGCTAACAGGAAAGAGCTGCTAAAGGAGATTGGCTGTAATACCCCCAAGCAGTGGGGGAGGAGAGAGACCTGTGGATGTGTTTCTATTTAAATGAGAGAATGTCATATCCCTTGGTTACCTGAGCTTAAGGATGTCCAAACTAACCCCAGGAAAGAAAATCATCAAGTTCCAACTAGTTGAACAAATAGTTAAAATTACAGTCAACAGATCTTTGCTAGGGTTTGTTAATATCCCATGTGATGTTACAGGATTATATGAAGAATGACATGGAATTTAATGGCCAATTTGTCCTTTAACTTGCTACCTTTGTATGCAGCTTCACCACAGTCCTAACTTTCAACAGATGCTCAAGAAGGGATGGGAAAGATAGAATTTTACTGTGTAAGTAGTGTTGGATGAAATTAGAAAATGTCAAAGGGAGACAGAACACAATCTGAGAATGCTTTCATGGTTTACATGTTAGTTATCTACTGCTGTGTAACACATTACAAGACTTAGCAGCATAATGCAATCAACGTCTATTATGTCTCGGTTTCTGTTTGCAGGAATCCTTACATGGCTTAGCTGCAAGCCTCCACCACAGCTTCTCTTACAAGACTGCAATTAAAGTGTGGACTGGGAATGCAATCTTGTCTGAAGACTCAACAGGGAATTGTTGTTCAGCTGATCAATCATGTCTGACTCTTTGCAACCACATGGACTGCAGCACACCAGGCCTCCCTATCCTTCACCATCTCCCAGTTTGCTCAAACTCATGTCCATTGATTCGGTGATGCCATCCAACCATCTTGTCCTCTGCTGTCTCCTCCTCCTGCCTTCAATCTTTCCCAGCATCAGGTCCTTTTCTAATGAGTTGGCTCCTTGCATCAGGCTCTTTGCATCTCCAATATGTGCCTAGTACTGGAGCTTCCCCTTTAGCATCAGTCCTTCCAATGAATATTCAGAGTTGATTTCCTTTAGGATGGACTGGTTGGATCTCCTTGCAGTCCGAGGGACTCTCAGGAGTTTTCTCCAACACCACAGTTCAAAAGCATTAATTCTTCGGTGTTCAGCCTTCTTTATGATCTAGCTTTCACATCCATACATGACTACTGGAAAGACCATAGCTTTGACTATACAGACTTTTGTCAGCAAAGTAATGTCTCTGCTTTTTAATACGCTGTCTAGGTTTGTGTGGTTATTGGCAGGACTCAGTTCTCCCCCAGTGTCTTACCCCATAGGCCTCTTCATAAGGCTTCTCACAGCATGGTGTCTGACTTCAGGCAGAGCCAGTAAGAGAGGGCATTTACTATGGAAGCTAGGGTCTCTTTGCAACTTAATCTTGGAAGTGACATCTTAGCATTTCTTCTGCATCCTATTTACAGAAGTGAGTGTGTAGTTTCAACCTATATTCAGAAGAAGGGAGTGCATAAAGTCATGAATATCAGAAGGTTGGGGTCAATGAGGGTCATCTTAAAGGCTGTGCCTCACAGTTAACTATAGTTTTTCCCATTT
The DNA here is from genome assembly GCF_027580195.1 of Bos mutus. NCBI lineage: Eukaryota > Metazoa > Chordata > Mammalia > Artiodactyla > Bovidae > Bos > Bos mutus. The sequence continues at coordinate 45,473,679 of NC_091625.1, forward strand.
CAAAGGAAAATTGAACCACTGTTAGTTTATGTAAATTATTTGTGTATTGATAGAAGTTACTGATTAGTTGAAGAAAATGCCATTTCTGAACTAAGATTATTATTATGTTGGAGCATGCTCTGATAATTGCTTGAAATCTTTCTATCTTCTGAGTTTTCTGTCCCTTTCAGTAAATATTGTCCTTTGTTTTATCCTTTACCGAGGTTGACAACCTGCTCGTTAGCCTGAATCCTATGTCCCTAAACCTTTACATCATTCTCCTGTATTAAATATAATCTATTCTTGTTTTTTTTAAAGCACAGTTTTAAAAGATGAAAAACTAAAAATATGGATAAAAAATTAAAAATTCTGACAAATTAATTCAGAATGAGGTTTTGGCAAATAATAACTTTTTAATGCCTTTATCTCTTTGAGTCATAACTGTATTTTGTTATGGAATTTCCCTATAGGCTCCTCATTCTTCAAGTTCTCAAGTCCTTAGATGTCACCTTCTCAAAATGGTCTTTCTTGACCATCCTCCTTAAATAGTCCCCACACCCCTCTGTTTTTTCTTCCCCTCACATCATCCAGTTTATAACTTCCTAACACTTCCCATTACTAAGAGTATCCCACCTCATTTCCATGTTTGATTATTATCTCTCTCCTCTCACTAGAATTTAAGCTCAGTGAAGACATTGTCTTTTTAAAAAAATTAATTAATTTATTTTAATTGGAGGATAATTACTTTACAATATTGTGATGGTTTTTGCCATACATCAACATGAGTTAGCCACAGGTACACATGTGTCCCCCCATCCTGAACCCCCTCCCATCTCCCTCCCCACCTCATCCCTCTGAGTTGTCCTAGAGCACCAGCTTTGAGTGCCCTGCTTCATGCATCAAACTTGCACTGGTTATCTGTTTTACATATGGTAATACACATGTTTCAGTGCTATTCTTTCAAATAATCCCACCCTTGCCTTCTCCCGCAGAGTCCAAAAGTCTGTTCTTTACATCTGTGTCTCTTTTGCTGCCTTGCATTTAAGATCATTGTTACTGTCTTTCTAAATTCCATATATATGCGTTAATACAGTATTGGTTTATGCATTTATACAGTATTGTTACTGTCTTTCTAAATTCCATATATATGCATTAATACAGTATTGATTTATGCGTTTATACAGTATTGGTGCTTCTCTTTGTGACTTACTTCACTCTGTATAAAAGGCTCCAGTTTCATCCACCTCATTAGAACTGACTCAAATTTATGTTCCTTTTCATAGCTGAGTATTATTCCATTGTGTATCTGTACCACAACTTCCTTATCCATTCATCTGTGGATGGAAATCTAGGTTTGCTTCTATGTCCTGGCTATTGTAAACAGTGCTGCAGTGAGTATTGGGGTACATGTGTCTCTTTCAGTTCTGGTTTCCTTGGCATGTATGCCCGGCAGTGGGATTGCTGGGTCTTATGGCAGTTCTATTCCCACTTTTTTAAGGAATCTTCACACTGTTCTCCATAGTGGCTATACCAGTTTGCATTCCCACCAACACTGTAATAGGGTTCCCTTTTCTCCACACCCTCTCCAGCATTTATGGTTTGTAGACTTTTTGATGGCAGCCATTCTGACTGGAATGACATGATACCTCATTGTGGTTTTGATTTGCATTTCTCTAATAATGAGTGGTGTCTATCACCTTTTAATGTGTTTATTAGCTATCTGTTTGTCTTCTTTGGAGAAATGTCTGTTTAGTTCTTTTGCTCACTTTTTGATTGGGTTGTTCATTTTTCTGGTATTGAACTGCATGAGCTGTTTGTATATTTTGGAGATTAATTCTTTGTCAGTTGTTTCATTTGCTATTATTTTCTCCCATTCTGAAGGCTGCCTTTTCATCTTGCTTATTGTTTCCTTCATTGTGCAAAAGCTTTTTAGTTAGGTCCCATTTGTTTATTTTTGTTTTTATTTCCATTACTCTGGGAGGTGAATCATGGAGGAACTTGCTGTGATTTATGTCAGAGAGTGTTCTGCCTATATTTTCCTCTAAGAGTTTTATAGTTTCTGGTCTTACATTTAGATCTTTAGTCCATTTTGAGTTTATTTTTAACATGGCCTCTTTGTTTACTGTTATATCATCATTGTGTGTGCTAAGTCACTTGAGTCGTGCATGACTCTTTGTGACCCTATGGACTATATATAGCCCACCAGCTCCTCTGTCCAGGGATTCTCCAGGCAAGAATACTGGAATGGGTTGCCATGCCCTCCTCCAGGGGATCTTCCTGACTTAGGGATTGAAATTGCATCTTCTATGGCTCTTGCATTGCAGGCAGATTCTTTACCACTGAGCCACCAGGGAAGCTCTATATCATCAATACTTAGTTCTTATCTCATAGGAGGAACTCAAGAAATATTTGTTGAATGAATGAATATGGGATTTTAGGAACTGGAGCAGGAACAGGGAGAACTGTTTTTACCCAGACAAGCCTTTAGGTATTCCTTCCATCACACCTATAGCCTTCAACTTTGTGTTGAGTTTGTTTGACTCAGATAGTTCTAGAATGGGCTGTAATGTGTTCAGTTGACAGGACTGGACCTATGAGTCTGAGAAGTTCAGCTGTAATGTGGTGTTAATAATAGCTGTTACGGTTAGGAGGCTCAAAAAAGTGTACTTAGAATGCCTTCTAGCCTTAAAAGCTATGAATCTATGATTCTTGTTTTGACCAAATAATTTAAAAAAAAAGAAAGAAAATGTAAAGCTTTGGCAGAAGGAGCCACTCAACTTTGTAATCCAAGTGTCTTCTGATTTTTACAGTGATGGTTCCTGCTATTAGGTATGATGACCATATTCTGGAGACCTTTGAATTATTGTGGAACAGTATAGAAAATGACAGAGAATATAAGCAAAGCTCAGGCTTCCCAGGTGGTGCTAGTAGTAAAGAACCTGCCAGCCAGTGCAGGACACATAAGAGATGTGGGTTCAATCCCTGGGTTGGGAAGATCCCATGGAGGAGGGCATGGCAACCCACTCCAGTATTCTTGCCTGGAAAATCCCCATGGACAGAGAGGAGCCTGGCAGGCTACAGTCCATAGGGTTTCAAAGAGTTGGCCATGACTGAAGCGGCTTAGTATGCATGTACAAGCAAACCACAGGGAACCACATTCCAATAAATCTGTAGAGGAAAATTACTTCCAGTTGAAGTTTAAAAAAACCTGTCGAGAATGGTCCTGCCCTGAATAGAGCATTTTAAATTAAAAAAAAAAAATCTTATGCTTTCCTTGCTTTGGTTTCGTTTTCACCCAATGTGGAGCGTGACTTGATAGTCCTGTATTGTGTTTTAATATAGCTCATCACCGTGTTTCTTTTCCATTGCAGCAAAGTGAGTTGAAAGCTTGAAGGATTTCTCCTGCAATAATTCCCCAGATCTCATTCCTGGTCAGCACCGTGCAGCTCATTTCCATTAAGCAGATAGTCCTCCTTTTTCTTCTTTGCTTCCAGACTCATAATTCTGTGCTTATCTGCACTGAACTTCATTTGCATTTATTAGCTGGGTAGGTACTTGAAATGTCTAAAACCCTTTTATCTGCCTGCTTTGTTTCTCATTATTTGCTGTCTCTTCCAATTTAGTATTAACTACAAACTTGAAATGTTTCTTCTGAAACTGTTGTTCAAATTCTTTGCATTCCAATGTAGGGCCTGAAACTGATGTCTGCTGGGATCCCAGTCAGTAACCTGGTTCTGCTTTGAAAAAATTTAACTTCTCACTTTTTACTTTTCTTGCTTGACTGACTGAGGTATGACCTGTTAATGTACGTTTGTTCATATGGTGTTTTGTTGGACATTTGAACCACTGAGCCTCTCCACTATGGTAGATGGAGGTCTGAGGAGCAACACATGACCAGGCAGGGGCTGCCTGACCTCATGAAGTGCACAGACTGTTTTGAGCAGAGATGTCTATGTTGTCCATAACATTTTTCCCTCTACTCAATCCCAACAATTTTCCTGAACTTCAGTTTTTTTAGGATTTGGGCCTTCATTCAGTAATTAATACAAGATGACATTCTAAAACTCAGAATTATTTTAAAAAGCCATTGTTTACTCTATTTTTTCCTTTACAAAGGCCCATGGGAAAACTTACTTTCAGATTTCAGCATCAGAAATAATTCTCCTGAACCACTGATTTGTTTTTAATTATACATTGTGATTGGAGATTATCTTTTACCCACCTTTCTGTGTTGTCTGCCAAGTAACTTGCAGGCACATTTGTATTTCACTCCCAGAAAATGCACCAGATGTTACTGCAGACCTTTAAATATTACTTTCACTAGGGATTTTAGCCTGTCTCTTCTTGGCTTTCATACAATAGCCTCATAATCTCTGTCATCCACCATCTAGAATTCCTGCATTAGCTGTAAGAAAACTGAAGTCTAATTCCTTTTATGTATTTTTCCAAATTATCCAAGATCTTTCCCAGAACATGACAAATTAGAAGTAAATAAATTATTTATATGAGGCTGGAGGGCTGTTTGAGGCATGGGTTTGGATCACTTAACTCTCCCAAACTGGTGTTCTGTGATAAGCCTGAACAATACGAATAGCTGTGGGAACTTGAATAAGTCACATGCATGTGTGTACACGCTCAGTAACTCAGTCATGTCCAACTGTTTGTGACCCCATGAAGTGTAGCCTTCCAGGCTCCTTTGTCCATGAAATTTTCCAGGCAAGAATACTGGAGCAAGTTGCCATGCCCTCCTCCAGGGGATCTTCCCCACCCAGGGATCGAACCCGAGTCTTCTGTGTCTCCTGCATTAGCAACAGATTCTTTACCACTGAGCTGCCTGGGAAGCCTCTTAAGAAGTAAGACCGGGCAGCAAACCAGCCGTGAGCGTCCTCTGTGAAAGGGCTAAGGGAGAGAGGCAAAGGCAGGCTGTTAGGGCCACCCAGAGGGAGATGCCAAACAAACTTTGGGAGCAGTTGAAGAGGTGGAAAGAAGGGCATGTGAGTGGCATTTAGAAGAGCAGGAAGGAGTTAGTCAGGAGGGCACTTTTTTTTTTTTTGCCTGGAAACTGCATTTGCCAACATACTAAGACATGAAAGACTAGTGCCTGTTCAGGGGAGCAGTAGTATTTTTATCTCTTTGGGTTATGGAGTGGGTGGAAAGTGAGACAGGAGGGTCCCCAGAGACTGCATATTGAAGGGTTGTGTGTGCTCTGATGAGACATTTGGACCTCATTCCACAGATCACAGTGATCCACTGAGGGAGTTTAAATGATGTGAGCAAAAGAGAACAGATTTGAAATTTAGAAAGAGAGCCCTCTTACATTGGCATGGTTGATATATTCTAGAGGTTAGATAAAAAAATCAGGGCAGTTTTTCATTTCACCCCTAGAAGTGTGTAGGAGTTACCTAGACTTCTGATGTGAATGAACTGGTGAAGAGTGGCAGTGCCATTCACTATGAAAGAGAATGCAGGGTAGGGGCAGCTTGTAAGAGAAAATGAAGTCTCTGTTGTCAACAGATTGAGTCTGACTATTAGGGCTATTAGGATACTTATGTTGGGATGATCCAGACTGTTTGAAATAATAGCCAATACTTACTGAATATGTAAGTAAAGTGCCAGTTGTTTTAACTGCATTACCTCATCTAACCCTTGGGATCAGCTCTATTATCCTATTTCTAGATAAGAAAATAAAGCCTGGAAAGATTAAGTACCTTGTTTAATACCATAGAGCTGGGAAGGGGCTGAATTCCAAATCCCACTTTTAACTACAATTATGTTCTGATTGGAGCTTATGAGAGAGGTTGAGATGAACATGTACAGTTGGCATGTTATATTCACAATGACATGGCTGAAGATGGAAGCCTGGGATATACCAATATATTTGGGTCCAGCAGAAGAAGAGTGGCTTGTTAAGGATGCAAAAAGCAGAGGAAACAGGGGAAGGAAGAACATGGAGAGAGAGTATTATATCAGGAACACTGGCACCACCAGACTCTGGCAGTGTCATTATAGGCAATCTATATGTATCTCTGAGCCTTTGCTGATTTTCTCTGTGAAATGGAGATAATGTTACTATGAACGCTTCTCTTGTGTATTCATCAAGATGCATTTATCAAGCATTTGATCTACTGTGTGGCACATAGCAAGTGCTCAGTAAATGGTGGTGGTTTCGTCGCCAAGTCATGTCCAACTCTTTTGACCCCCTGGACTGTAGCCTGCCAGGCTCCTCTGTCCATGGGATTCTCCACTCAAGAGTACTGGAGTGGGTTGCTATTTTCTTCTTCATTGTGTGGCACATAGTAAGTGCTCAGTAAATGGCAGCTACTGCTATTACAATGAAAAAAATTTAAGCAATGGAAGAGTTTTAAGAAAGAGTAGCCATTACTTTTAAATGCTGCAGGCAATCACATTAGTAAGGGAGACAGTGTAACTTGTGGGACAGAAACAGAGAGCAGAATCCAAGAGTTTTGGTAACTATGAAAACAGCAAGAAAAAATTTCCCTCAGTTATGCATCTGCTATTAATTTTACATTACAGAGAACAAATACCTTGGTATCAGTTTTCTTCAAAATCAATTGCAGTGAATTCTGTGAATTATGAATGCCAATACAAATGAAATGAAACATCGATCATTTATAATTACTTGAAAATAACACTGCATTGAAAAAGTGTTAAAGCAGTCTCACTATGCAGAGTATTAAAACTTGCTGTACATGTATTAATCAAGAAGAGGATTTGGCAAAGGACAAAGGCAAGTATAGTTTAGGATTTAAATTTTCCTTTGTTATAGGGTTCTCTTCTGACTCCTTCTTTATGGTATCATTTTACAAAAGTAAGGAGGTTCAGGACCCCTCCCCAAATCAAAAGAGGCATTCATATTTGAGTGACCATTTTACTCCTGATAGAGTCCTTGACATTGGATACTTTGCTTTAACTCCTCATCACACATTTTCTCATCTGTGAAAACCAAAGGATACATTTTAGATTTGTATATAAAATTTCTCAATTGGCAGATCATAGCAGCTAGTTAGCAAAAATACACTGTAGGCCAAACAAATCATATTTGTGGACAGAATTTTGTTCCCAGACCACTGATTTGAAAATATGGTTTACACAAATTCTGAGATTTTAGTTAGAAAGGATTTAGAGAGCCTCTGTGTGCTTAGCCTGCAAAATGATGCCAGACTTGGCATAGATAAAGGGGTGGCTCTTTATATCTCCCACTGCCACAACCATGTCTGTGCATCTGCAATGGATGGTCGTGCGGAACTGCTACAGCTTCTTGATCAAGACAACAAACAGACATACAGCACGGAAACCCAATAATCTGAAGGCCCGCAACTCTTCCTGCTACGATGGGCTCATTCACTACAAGAGGGTGGGAGTGTAGCTGGTGACAGACAGCAAAGCGGTCATGGTGGTGTAGCGGAGATCCAGCCAGAGCACACTGGCCACTTCTTGAGGTGGACCACCATCAACAAGAATGCCGGGGCCACCCTTAGCAGCATCTGGCATAAGAACAAGTACTGCACAGATTTGTGCATGGCCGCCATCTGCAGAGTCAGGGCTATCCAGTGCAACTAGAAGCCTGTAATGGTGAAGAAGTGGACACCGGACATCACTACCCCTCCACCCCCAGCCTCGAACCACCACAAGAGCTCCTGAGTGAATTTTTATTTTCTTCCCCAAAGAAATAAAGCTGTCAGCAGACTTTCCTCAACCCCCCCAAAAAAAGATAAAGGGGTGTACTGAAGATGTTTCAGGCAAAGCTTTTTGCCTCAAGGGAACTATAACCTTCTTGGAAAGACAAGATTTACCAATGGGAAACTTAGAATACAGAGTTCTGAAAGAAGGGCTTTCCTTATATACTTAAGAGACCTGAATCTTAGAAAGACCTAGTGAGTAGCAGAGTTGATTCTTGAACCAGTCTTTCTGAGCCCTCCCCAAGGTATATTCCATAGATGGTGTGTTTTCTGGTGATAGTGATGCTGTTGGGAGTTCAGAGGGAGAGAGGGGTTTGGGACTGAGATCTTCATCAAGAACATATGGGTAGAGTACGGGAGGGTGAGAGGCTTAAGGGGAAAACATGGAATAAAAGCAAAAGTAATACCAAATCAAGAGTGAAGAGTAAATATGGTGTATTAAGGTATATCAACTGGAATCAGTCAGGTAACAGGAATCATACCACTGTTTGGCAGGGAGAATGTGCTATAAAGTGTTACTGGCCAGGTATTGCTAAGTCACTTCAGTAGTGTCCAACTCTGTGCAACCCCATAGATGGCAGCCCACCAGGTTCCCGTCCCTGGGATTCTCCAGGCAAGAACACTGGAGTGGGTTGCCATTTCCTTCTCCAGTGCATGAAAGTGAAAAGTGGAAGTGAAGTCGCTCAGTCACGTCCAACTCTTTGCACCCCCGTGGACTGCAGCCTACCAGGCTCCTCCGTCCATGGGATTTTCCATGCAAGAGTACTGGAGTGGGGTGCCATTGCCTTCTCCTAGAGAACTAAAAGGGCATAAGAGGATAAAGAAGTATCCTAGAGGCAGTAAACACAGGAAGCAGCAATTGCCTCCGGGATTGCGGAACAAACAGAAGTTGGTATTATTAGAGTTTAGAGGAGTGTTTAGAGAGTGGCCCCAGGAAGGCAGGACTCAAACCTCAGAAGAGCTACTGCTGCTTGTATCTCTGAGGGAGAATGATAAGTTGGCTCTGGGAGTCTAAAAAAAAAAGCAAACTGGAACTGCTATTGCAACTGAAACCAACTAGTTGCTCCTTCCAGGTTAAAGAAGTCTTGAGATGTTGACAGAAGTAGAGAGAAATAGGAAAGAACAAGATTCTTTCCCTTTCCCAGTCCTTTCCCCTAATGCCTGTTATTGTCAGAGCCCTGCTAGGAAGACAGAAATATGAATTCTGTTCCAGTTCCAGCACCAAGTTGAGAAGGATGAGTGAGAAGCTGAGAGATGAATGCTTCTGCATAAACAGCATATGCAGCACAATGGGGCAGCAGCGAGAAACTTGATGGAGGGAGATGCTCTTGTTGGGTGTGGGAGGAGATACGGCTGAGGGATTGACAGGGACTGGTGATGGACAGCTCTGAATGTTGAGAAGCGATGTTCAGATTTGAATTTCATGAGATACTTACAGACTAGGAGGAAAGACAGGATTCTGAATCATGATCGCATTATAGTCATTCACTTGTGTTCTCTTAACAAAGGCATTGTGAAGAGATAGCTAGATGAATGTTGGTTTTAAGGGGATAGGCTCTTTCTCAGGAGCCGCTGGAAGAAAGTTGTCACAAGGTAAGTGCTGAGGCATGGGAGGGAGTCTTTGGCTAGCTGAGAGACATTGCTGTAATTCACAAGGTAGAATTTAATGTCATGCTCCCCTTATTCTGCACATTAGCATGTACAGTTTTCCGTGCTAGCCTGTTGGCTTCCAAATAGAGAAATTGTATCACATTCACATTTGTGTATCCTGGGCACAGAAGATTGCCTGAAACATAGTAAGTCCTGAATAAATTTTAAGTAGTTCTACCATACTCACAGAAAACTAGTCAATCTAATCACACTAGGACCACAGCCTTGTCTAACTCAATGAAACTAAGCCATGCCCATGGGGCAACCCAAGACGGGCGGGTCATGGTGGAGAGATTTGACAGAATGTGGTCCACTGGAGAAAGGAATGGCAAACCACTTCAGTATTCTTGCCTTGAGAACCCCATGAACAGTATGAAAAGGCAAAATGATAGGATACTAAAAGAGGAACTCCCCGGGTCGCTAGGTGCCCAATATGCTACTGGAGATCAGTGGAGAAATAACTCCAGAAAGAATGAAGGGATGGAGCCAAAACAAAAACAATACCCAGCTGTGGATGTGACTGGTGATAGAAGCCAGGTCCAAAGCTGTAAAGAGCAATATTGCATAGGAACCTGGAACGTCAGGTCCATGAATTAAGGCAAATTGGAAGTGGTCAAACAGGAGATGGCAAGAGTGAATGTTGACATTCTAGGAATCAGCAAACCAAAATGGACTGGAATGGGTGAATTTAACTCAGATGACCATTAAATCTACTACTGCAGGCAGGAATCCCTTAGACGAAATGGAGTAGCCATCATGGTCAACAAAAGAGTCCAGATTGCAGTACTTGAATGCAATCTCAAAAATGACAGAATGATCTCTGTTCATTTCCAAGGCAAACCATTCAATATCACAGTAATCCAAGTCTATGCCCCAACCAGTAACGCTGAAGAAGCTGAAGTTGAATGGTTCTATGAAGACCTACAAGACCTTTTAGAACTAACACCCAAAAAAGATGTCCTTTTCATTATAGGGGACTGGATTGCAAAAGTAGGAAGTCAAGAAACACCTGGAGTAACAGGCAAATTTGGTCTCGGAATACGGAATGAAGCAGGGCAAAGACTAATAGAGTTTTGCCAAGAAAATGCACTGGTCATAACAAACACCCTCTTCCAACAATGCAAGAGAAGACTCTATACATGGACATCATCAGATGGTCAACACCAAAATCAGATTGATTATATTCTTTGCAGCCAACAAAAACAAGACCAGGAGCTGACTGTGGCTCAGACCATGAACCCCTTATTGCCAAATTCAGACTGAAATTGAAGAAAGTAGGGAAAACCACTAGACCATTCAGGTATGACCTAAATCAAATCCCTTATGATTATACAGTGGAAGTGAGAAATAGATTTAAGGGCCTAGATCTGATAGATAAGTGCCTGATGAACTATAGAATGAGATTTGTGACATTGTACAGGAGACAGGGATCAAGACCATTCCCATAGAAAAGAAATGCAAAAGAGCAAAATGGCTGTCTGGGGAGGCCTCACAAATAGCTGTGAAAAGAAGAGAAGCGAAAAGCAAAGGAGAAAAGGAAAGATATAAACATCTGAATGCAGAGTTCCAAAGAATAGCAAGAAGAGATAAGAAAGCCTTCTTCAGCGATCATGCAAAGAAATAGAGGAAAACAACAGAATGGGAAAGACTAGGGATCTCTTCAAGAAAATCAGAGATACCAAAGGAACATTTCATGCAAAGATGAGCTCGATAAAGGACAGAAATGGACCTAACAGAAGCAGAAGATATTAAGAAGAGATGGCAAGAATACACAGAAGAACTGTACAAAAAAGATCTTCACGACCCAGATAATCACAATGGTGTGATCACTGACCTAGAGCCAGACATCCTGGAATGTGAAGTCAAATGGGCCTTAGAAAGCATCACTATGAACAAAGCTAGTGGAGGTGATGGAATTCCAGTTGAGCTATTCCAAATCCTGAAAGATGATGCTGTGAAAGTGCTGCACTCAATATGCCAGCAAATTTGGAAAACTCAGCAGTGGCCACAGGACTGGAAAAGGTCAGTTTTCATTCCAATCCCAAAGAAAGGCAATGCCAAAGAATGCTCAAACTACCGCACAATTGCACTCATCTCACATGCTAGTAAAGTAATGCTCAAAATTCTCCAAGCCAGGCTTCAGCAATATGTGAACCGTGAACTTCCTGATGTTCAAGCTGGTTTTAGAAAAGGCAGAGGAACCAGAGATCAAATTGCCAACATCCGCTGGATCATGGAAAAAGCAAGAGAGTTCCAGAAAAACATCTATTTCCGCTTTATTGACTATACCAAAGCCTTTGACTGTGTGGATCACAATAAACTGTGGAAAATTCTGAAAGAGATGGGAATACCAGACCACCTGACCTGCCTCTTGAGAAACCCATATGCAGGTCAGGAAACAACAGTTAGAACTGGACATGGAATAACAGACTGGTTCCAAACAGGAAAAGGAGTTTGTCAAGGCTGTATATTGTCACTCTGTTTATTTAACTTATATGCAGAGTACATCATGAGAAACGCTGGACTGGAAGAAACACAAACTGGAATCAAGATTGCTGAGAGAAATATCAATAACCTCAGATACGCAGATGACACCACCCTTAAGGCAGAAAGTGAAGAGGAACTAAAAAGCCTCTTGATGAAAGTGAAAGAGGAGAGTGAAAAAGTTGGCTTAAAGCTCAACATTCAGAAAACGAAGATCATGGCATCCAGTCCCACCACTTCATGGGAAATGGATGGGGAAACAGTGGAAACAGTGTCAGACTTTATTTTTTGGGTCTCCAAAATCACTGCAGATGGTGACTGCAGCCATGAAATTAAAAGACGCTTACTCCTTGGAAGGAAAGTTATGACCAACCTAGATAGCACATTCAAAAGCAGAGACATTACTTTGCCAACAAAGGTTCATCTAGTCAAGGCTATGGTTTTTCCTGTGGTCATGTATGGATGTGAGAGTCGGACTGTGAAGAAGGCTGAGCGCCGAAGAATTGACGCTTTTGAACTGTGGTGTTGGAGAAGACTCTTGAGAGTCCCTTGGACTGCAAGGAGATCCAACCAGTCCATTCTGAAGGAGATCAGCCCTGGGATTTCTTGGAAGGAATGATGCTAAAGCTGAAACTCCAGTACTTTGGCCACCTCATGGGAAGAGTTGACTCATTGGAAAAGACTCTGATGCTGGGAGGAATTGGGGGCAGGAGGAGAAGGGGACGACAGAGGATAAGATGGCTGGATGGCATCACTGACTCGATGGACGTGAGTCTGAGTGAACTCCGGGAGTTGGTGATGGACAGGGAGGCCTGGCGTGCTGCGATTCATGGGGTCGCAAAGAGTCGGACACGACTGAGCAACTGATCTGATCTGATCTGACCTTTGTTTTGTCAATGATAAAGTTTCTACGTCAGAGTCCAGACTGTGTATCCAGGTAAGAATCAGCAAATGTGTATTTGTCATTGGTAACATAAATGGATTGGATACAATGCCATAGGCTATCAAAATGTGGCAAGTTTTGCAAACATATCCTCTATGTCAGCTTACTAGTGCTTTTTTTCTATGTAACAATTCTCAAATCTCAGTAGTTTATGAAAGAAATAAGGTTTTATTTTTCCTTATTTTACAGGTCAGTGGCTGTGGGTTAATGATGGTGGCTTTGCTTCATGCTTCAGCTCTGATCCAGGCTGGGGTTTAAATTTTGGTTTGCTCTACAGACTGTCTTAACTCTGGGATCAAAAATAAAAGAGATAGTTTTCTATGGAACAAACCCATTCTCATGACAATGGGGAAGAGCCAGACTGAGCTGAATCAAACCACAAAATCACACTGAAATATGCATCACAAAATGTGCTGTTTGCCAAAGCAAGTCATGTAGTCAATTCATAGAGTAGAAAAGTATATTTGCTAGGATGTGGCTAGGATGGGAAGGAATTGATGTTTGTAACAAAGAATACAACCTTGTATTAATGTTTGTAACAAAGAATAACCTTGTGATGGTTAATTTGATATGCCAACTTGGCTAGGCAGTGCTACTTGTGTGTTTGGTCAAACACTGATGTAGATGTTTCTGTGATGGTACTTGTAGGTGTGGTTTATGTTTACAATCAGTTAACTATATTTTTTAGAAAGTTAAATTTTTATTTTGTATTGGAGTATAGTTGATTTACAACATTGTGTTAATTTTGGGTGTGGGCTTCCCTGGTGGCTCAGTGGTAAAGAATCTGCCTGCCAATGCAGGAGCCACAGCAGACACAGGGTGAATATTTGGGTCAGGAAGATCCCCTGGAGGAAGAAATGGCACAGAGGAGCTTGGTAGGCTACAGTCCAGAGGGTCAAATAGAGTCAGACACGACTGAGTACGCATGCGTGTTAGTTTCAGGTGTACAGCAAAGTGACTCAGTTAACTTTAAGTAAAGGAGAGTCCTCTTGTCCCCTCCATAATATAAGAGGGCTGCATTTAAGCATCCAATCAGTTGAAGGCCTTAAGAACAAAAATTTCAGTTTTCTCAGAGAGAGGGAATTTTGTCTCAGGACTATAATGTAGAAATCCTGCCTAAGCTTCTAACCCTCCAGTCAGCCCTATGAATTTTGGAGTTGCCAGACCCCACAGTTGAGGGCTCAACTGACCTCATAAAACAAATGAGCCAATTCCTTTAAAGATGTCTATCTGTCCATCTATGTATGTATGTATATGTAAATAGGTATGTCAGGCTCTGGTAAGCCTGAAGTCATAGAACAGGTCATCTAAACGCTTCAGGACCCCAGCCTGGAATCCCCTGGGAAATAAATCAGGAGATGTTCCACTGTGGGAAAGGAGGGGAGAAACTGCATCTCAGGCCTCTCCTACCAATCCAGTCTTTTTCTTGAAGAAGCCAGAATGAGCTAGTCTGTCCACCTACATGCTGTGACATGGGAGTGGTCACTAGATGTTTGCAAGATGATTGTACTCTCCAGTGTCTAAATCCTGATTGTTTCACAGCCAAATGACAAAATGAAATATGTTTTCCATATATAGATATAAGATATATATAAAGGGAAAGGAAGCTATATCTGTTGGTGGTATTTCTCTGACGATTCCCGACTGACACAGTTCTGTTGTTCTTATTGTGCTGTTTTTCATTGTTGTTGTTTGTTACTTTGCCTGGTATTAAGCGGAAGTGAAGTGTACAAGAATATATTTCTTGTACTATGAGGCCTTGGGCTTCCCTGGTAGCTCAGTAGTAAAGAATCCACCTGAGGTGCAGAAGCAACAGATTTGATTCCTGGGTCGGGAAGATCCCCTGAAGGAGGGCATGGCAACCCACTCCAGTATTCTTGCCTGGAGAATCCCCATGGACAGAGAAGCCTGGCGGGCTATAGTCTATAGGGTCACAAAGAATCGGACACGACTGAAGCAACTTAGCATGCACACACGCACTAGAAGGCCTTACTTTTGGAGAGTGAAATTCTGGTTATTAATAGAGTCAAAGGTGGAAGAAACAGACAAGAACCTTAAGTGCTGAATTGTGGTTGTGATAATTGCTGAGAGAAGGAGAGGGTGCTGTGACCCCCTCCCCACCACCAGGGAAGTAATGGTGAGCTGAGCTCTAAATCTCAGGGGCTGGGGGAGCAGGAGGGATGCTTCAGGCAGAGAGAATATATGTGAAGCACTTGGGACAACAATAAAGTGGACTTATTTTGAGGACCTGTGAAAAGGCAGGTGAAGCTAGAGGTTTAAGAGTCAGAATAGAGGGGTGAGGGATGAGACTGAGGGGTGGGCACGATCTTTGTCATGCTCTGTGGGCCCAGTGGAGACTGTGTCTGTTTCCTATGGCAACTGGACAGCCACTGCAGGGTAAGCAAAGGTGGGACGTGCTTGTTGAAGGAATGAAGGGTCATTTGAGTTACGGATATGATACAAGGAGCCTGGAGTTTTTGATGATTCTATACAACTGTCTTAATTTGAGAGACTTATTTATTTCCTGGTAGAACATATATATATATATACACACACACACACACACACACACAGACACACATATACTTATATGTATTATATAATTATTTGCTGTTTTTTGCCCATTTACTATAAATAGAAAGTCTTAGGTGAGCAAAAATAGAGATCAAATTTATGATTTATAAGAAATGAAAAACAGTACCACTAATCACAAGTAAGTATGAAATGTATTTATTATTAAATTTGTTAAACAAAAAATTTTAAATCATTAGTAAAATATAAGTAAAAGAAGTTTTTCCAAAGTAATGACACAGATTTTATTATTGAAAGTTAATAATACATGTAAAGATTCCTAAAAATCTTCTTCAAAGATGCACATTATTATAAATATTACAAACCATCAAAATATCTGCCCATTGTTCATAATGGATGGTTGAATCATATATAGTTATAGCTAATCAAAAACCATTACAAATGTATTTACTGTCTTCAAACACTTCCATATTTCATTACAAATGGCCGATTGAACACTTCCACATCCATTACAGTATTATATTTCCATTCAATTTACTGGTAAGATTTCTTGAACAGCTACAGTTTAATAGTAGCTATTGTACATTATAAATATTTCATCATCTCTCTTTGGTAATCCATTTCTCATTTGCTTGCCAAAACTTATGAAGTGCTTATTAAACATTGATAAATAATATTCTAGCACATGGTATGAAATATTGTTGTCTTGCAAATCAGCTTATTGGTAAACCTTGAAGTTGGTGATGATTTAATCTGCATTATCCAGTCTTTGTACTTCATTATAAGCTATGAATGTTGCTGTATCATTGGATTGGGGAAACATGAATCGTTTTCAGAGAAATCTTCACCAGTTTAAACAATTTTTCTGTTCTGTGGAGTCAATTATGTTTGCCTGTTAGTCTGTGAGGGAGAGCAAATAGGGCAAACAGGGATCTTTTCCACCTAGAAACTTCTCAGACTTGCAGGGAGTCTTCAGATGTACTGTGCCCTCATTTCCTTATGTATTTTCTTTATTTTGAGTCTCCTTCTTGTCAAGCTGGGTGTCATTCTGTTTAATATTTCCAAATTTAGTGGCTTGGATTGTTCTGCTATGAACTGAGATGTACATTTAATTGTTTGTGACAAGTAGAAATTCTGGACAAGAAAAAAATATTCTCTTTTACAGAATCACAGAATGTTAGACTTGAAAGAAAAGTTTAGGAACCATTTGATCTGGTAATGGTAATTTCGTGCTCCACCTACCCTCACCTTACCCTTCCATGGCAGACATTACTGACTGGACACGACAGTCCTGCTGAGCCTGGATTCAGTCTGTCTTCCAGGCTGCTACTATTTGTTGACTATTTATGGGACTTCAGGTGAAATCTATTTGCTGTCCCTAATCATGTCTGGCATTTCATTTTACAGGCAAGGAAATGAAAGCTCTTAGAAGTGAAATGATTTGGCCAAAGTCACTCATCTGGTTAGGGTCAGAGCAGGGGTTCAAGCCTAGGTCTTCTGAGTCTAGTACTAACTAGCATTTGTTTCATCATCCCCCATACAACTTTCTTGCCCTTACCTTTACCTCCAGAGGCCCTTCCATATGGCAATCTTTATATCCTCATCCAATTTCAGTGTAGGAGATTGGAAATATTCTTAGTGCTCTGAATTAATTATTTGAATTGTGCAATCATTTTTTTTATTCCTAGGTTTGATGCTTTTCAGAGGAGGCTATAGATGAAGTATGGATATTCAGCAATATATATGGTAGAAAATATATTTTAGATATTAATGCATGTATCTCTAATATAAAATTATATAAAATATCAGTTTTATGTTGACTGCTTTTCACACTGGAGCCACTTATCTTAGTTCCAAATTCAAATTCATTTTCTAATGAGCAACTGAAAGAAAGGTTTTTTTTTAATTAGTGAAAAATTTTCAGGAAAGACAAGCATGATTGTCCTGTTTAGTAACAAGAAAAAGGATGACTGTCTTATATAATTTCTTAAAAAACTCGAGACTATAGGGAGAAGAATGTTACTTTTTCTTCGGAGGAGGATAATAAAGGAACTAGTCTGATTATATCTAAATAGATGTCCAGTGTGGTACCAACTTTATGGTCCTGAGAATTGTAATGGGCCTCCTATTAAAAATCACATTAACCCTCTATTGATTCTAATGACTTGTGTCTTTGGGGAGTTGGATTTCTTTCTTTATCCCATATGGGACTTATTATCCAAAGGGAAAGTTAATAAGATCTCTTCCAGACCTATTTTGCCGTGAAGCCTTGTTAAATTCCAAGGCTAATAGGAAATGAATTGAGCTAATAAAAAGATACCTTAACAGTTAAAAAATCTTGGGGGAAATTTTTGAAAAGGCAATTGGCAATAGCTTTAAAGAGCAACCTTAAACATTAGCTACAGAACTCATAATGACCTGTTTTTTTCTTTTTATAATTTGCTTGTCCTGATGATATATGCACACTTCCATCTTATCTGTATTAGCTTCATGATTAACTATTTGGGATAGCATTCATGGAATTAAGAAGTTATTTGTCAGTTAGCACAAAGTGCTGGTAATTAACTTCCTAAGACACCTCTACTGTTGGGCAAAAAATAGACTATGAATTTATATCATGTCATACCACATGACAGAAGCTCATCCATCCTCTGATTTCAAACAAGGTATTAGAAACAGGTTGAGTTTCTTGACAAATATAACCCAGAATTGACATTTATATAAGACCAATTCATTTTATAACAGTGATGACTCACATTGAGAAGTATGCATAGCAGGTATTTTGAGCTGACTTGGAGTGCAGATTCTTGTAATTTGACATTGTTTCCAGGGACTCTTGGAAAAGTGAAGGCTAAGTCACAGGAAGCCTAGGGACTTCTAGTCACTGTTTATGGATACCTGGGGAACTCAGATGAGGCAGGAATGTCATTTCTACAATTTGTAATGGGTTGGTTGGCACAAACAGCATGATAGGAATCTGAGGAAAATGAGAAAAAAGTTTCCCATTCTTTGAACTAAAAAGTATGATGCTGCAGTTTTTTTTTTTTTTTTTTTAAGGTAAAGTTAACAAAAGTAAACAGCAAAATTCCACCCATATCTCTTCTCAGAAGGATTTATTCTTTAAACTCAAACAATTAAGTTAAGGTTAATGTTCTTTAAAAAGTAATCTTTACTGGTCCATATCTGTGGCTACTGAGACTTGAACCACTTTGAATAGGGTATTTTTCTCTAAATAGAGATGGCTGGAGTTTTAAGTGTCCAGCACCAACATGAAAGTGTGAGGGACACTGACTTGGAATTAGAGGACCTTGATTCAAACCCCAAATCTTCTATTTAGTAGTTATATATCTTTGGATGTGTCACATGTCACATAACCTTCACTATCCTTAATTTTTCTTGTTTTTAAAAATGGAGTCAGTAATACCTGTCTTACTTATCCCATGGGGCTTCCCTGATGGCTCAGTTGGTAAAAAATCTGCCTGCAATGAGGAAGACCTGGGTTCAGTCCCTGGGTCGGGATTATCCCCTGGAGAAGGGAAAGGCTACCCACTCTAGTATTCTTACCTGGAGAGCTCCATAGACTGTATAGTCCATAGGGTCGCAAAGAGTTGGATGCGACTGAGTGACTTTCACTTTCACTGCTTATCCATAGGGCAGCTGCCTCAGGATCTATCAAAGAAATTGATGATCAGTAAAGAACTAGACAGTTTTAACCAGAGAGGGAGTTCCAGCTGAACTTTATTTTTATTTGAGGAAGTGCAGTGAATTTCTCTCTATATTTCTTTTCTTCTTAACCATACTTGTAAGACCCACTAAACTTAAAAGGCTGCCATGGAGAGGACTTAGGGATCATGACACCTTAGATGCTAAAGTGACCTTGCCATTCTAGGTCTATTCTAGATGTGATTTCATGCATTCCTGCATGGTTCTTTATATCTCATTATAAACTGTGTTTTGGATGGATCTATGAACCTAGAAGAATCCATAGTTCAGTATCTTTGGTGAAATGGATAAATTGATAGAACTCTTGAGGCAATGAAAAAGTTATATAGTAGGTATATTCTATTTTTGAGGCCAATTATGTTTTACAAGCTTGTAGTCATTACCAATAACACAAGCCACAAGGAAAAGAAAACCCAAATCCCAACATTCTCAAATGCAATCTTTGTGACACCAGACTTATTATGATAGAGGTAAGGGACTCAGCTGATTGTTCCACCTCTTCCTTTACTTATTGTTGAGCATGTATTGATGGGAGAGTAGCAATAGCCAGCAGCCCCTGCAGCAATGCCACATGCTCTTTGTTGAAGGTGTCTTAGGCAACAGGCAGGACACTGGATGTTTACATGCATTTCACATTTTCTCCTCCTAATAGCCCTGTCACATACTCCTGACAGATCCCCTGTTTTATGGATGATGGAGTGAGCTTAAAAAGGTTAAATAACTCACCAAAAGACACATGGTTGGCAAGT
Source organism: Bos mutus (assembly GCF_027580195.1). Classification (NCBI taxonomy): domain Eukaryota; kingdom Metazoa; phylum Chordata; class Mammalia; order Artiodactyla; family Bovidae; genus Bos; species Bos mutus. The sequence goes on from NC_091625.1 coordinate 45,493,439, forward strand.
AGAGATGGCAGGATATGAAACCTGGTGGATCTGACTCGAGAGTCCACACAGTTCAGATCTCTAGACTGTACTTTCAACCCCCCAAATTGTGAATATCTTTCATTTATGCTCCAAGATACTAACTTCTGGTATGATTCACTGGAATCTGAATCATCTGGTTCTTTCATATTAATTTACTTTTTTTTCTTTATTGGAATAACAGAAGGGAAATAAGGGAAAGAAGGAAGGAAGGAAAGATGAAAAGGAGAGTGAAAGAGAAAGAAAGACAACCTCACCTAGGTTAAATCAGTTTTTGAGGATTTTAGTTCCTATTTCTCAACTATATAGTATACTTCTGTTTTAAAAAATTATCTGTTCTCCTTCTGTAACCAATTTGTTAATCATGTTTTGGTGACTGACTTTTGGGCACATTTCCCAGAAACTTTAAGGTAACCCTTAATAAACACTAATAAGTCTGCATGCAGAAGCAGCCTATTATTATTCATGGACAGTATTACATAGAATTAAACTTTTGGAAACTGCACCAAACACATTCAGCTAGACATGAAAGTAAGCTGAATTTCCATTTGGTTTGCTTCTTGCTGAGCCTTCAAATTATAAAGTGAAGCAAAGCCAAAAGATTAATACAATGAAAACAAAGATTGGGAAATTAAATGACACGATGCAATTTTCTGCCTCATCGGGCTGGCACCAATAATATGCAAAGGAAAGTCTGCTTAGTGTTGGTTAGCTGCTGTGTAAATGCGGGACAATCAGTCTCCTTCTCGAGGGAGACTGTTTTCTTGAATCATATAGCCATTGACTCTTCCAATTACTAGAGCCCCCATGCACAGTTCAGCTTTATCTATTGTTTTTTAACTTTCTACTCTGCCGTGGTATTATTAGTATTAGCGTTTACACAGGTACATGATTTTACATTATCTGAAATATTTTAGTGATAGCTTTTGGACATGTATAAAAGCCTGGAGCCTACTGCCACCCTCATAATTAAATAATAATAATACTTTATAAAATGGGCCTTTATGGGTAGTTGAAGGCCATAATAGTCTATCTTGAAATCACACCTATCAGAGAAACATTAGCTCATGGTTGATGGGTCACATCTGGGCTTCTATTGGCATGCCACCCATAATGTATCATTGCTGATCATTGTCAAGATTTGTTCTAAAGTGATTTGGGTGATAAGAAATGGCTCTAAGCTATCCCTAATGCTATTTGAAATTACTTTTGTCACAGTTGTATTCAAAGGGTGTTATATCTACACTACCACATTCATGATGATTTCTCCAGAGGATGATTCAGACATCCTCTGGAGAAATAAATTGTTCATTAACTTTCAAATTTTCCTCTACCTCTGACAGACAGTATAAACCAGTCAACAGTAATCAATCTCCTGCAAAGGGCAAAGCACATACTTGATCAGAAGAAGGTAAAATAAAGAACAGACTGCTGCAGGCGTCCAGCACCTTGGAGAGAGATTATTCTCTCGGTGTCATTCCTGGGTCAACTGGAGACACCAAACAGAAGTTGAGAGAGTGGTCACTTACCTACTTTCTCTAGGACCCAAGGCCATCATTAGGATTCTTGTTCTTTTCTGCCAAGTGCCTATTCTTACAAAGGGAGAAAGTGTGCAAACATGTTCGTACATATTTGTTTTCATTAAGGCAAAATGTTCAAAGAAAATAATATCTACTACAGAAGATAATCGAGTCTCTATCTGTTTGATGAACTTAAGTTACTCTTTCAACTCTAGAGTTTCCTATAAACATTCATTTTTTGAAGTCTATTCTAGACTTTTTTTTCCCCTTCAGATTTCTCAAGAGTCCCTGGAGATACTGATTTTGAGCTTTCCATTTAAACAATCAAAATGCTTAAAAGATGTGCAAAGTTCTTTCAAATATGGCATATGGAAATCAAAGCTGCTAGATGGTTAAGCATCCAGAAATGGGAGGAGGAAGGTTGGGATAAATCAGACAGAGGAGAGTGAAATGTTGAGAAAGGATTCTTATTGTTGCCAAATTTTATTTTCTGTTTCCTTTTTGCTGTTTTTTGAAGGTAGACATTTGAATTTTAAAATGATTAGCTTGGGATTCACTCAATTTTTGCATAAGTACATGCGTTGTTTTTCTTTTTGGTTGCTTTCTAATTTGTATCTTACTTCCTCCCAAATACGATTGGTATGGAGATACTCAAAACCTGCTTTGGGGCCATCTGCTTTGAGACTTTCTGATGTGGTAATTTTGAAACATGATACTAAGCCCTGAAAATAATGAAGCTGAAAGACTGTAGAGCTCATCTTGGGTCTTTGTTAAGATGTTTTTGTTTTCTTAACAGAAATAAGCCACCTTTACCCTATAAAAAGAATCTTTGTAATTTGTACAAAATTCTATAATGAACTTAGGATCCACATTATTTTACTTGACAGAAATGTGCTGAAATGTGTAATATCACCTTAGGACCTTGATAGAATGCACAGAGACTGAAAAATTTATTTTTAGTTTAAGTATTAAAATTAAAGTCTTGAGTTTTCTTTACTGCCTTTCTGGAGACAGTGTGGCATGAATAAGTGCATTGGTTCTGGAGTAGGACTGCCTTGATTTGCATCTGGTCTCTACCACTTATCATGGTTGATCTTAGGTGAATTACTTCACCTCTCTGTGCCTTGGTTTCTTTACCTGTAGGATAATGATAATAATAGGACCTTTCTCATAAAGTTGTTGTGAGTACAAATTGAGTTAATACACGTAAAGTGCTTAGAACAGCCTCTATATCTCATCCCAGATGTTTTTTCCTCATCTAAAATATAATGAAGAAATTCAGGGAGGAGGGAGGAGGGTTCAAAACTAATACAATATTGTAAAGTTTAAAAATAAAATAAAATTAAAAAAATATAATGAAGAAATTCAAGAAAAATAAAGGTCAAGAAAAAGATGGTGGAAAGCCCTTAATGATTAGTAACAGTTTTCCAGCTGTGAATACTGCTTTTGATTTTCTTTATCCAATATTGCAGACTCTTGATGCTTTTATTGCCTGGTTGGAAGAAAAAGAAGAAATGAAATGCAAAAGCACAATGAGCAGATTTTAATAGCGTGCCTTCCCAGATGAAGGAGCATTACAAGTGCTTCAGTCTTCAACATAATCGATGGTTGCTGAACTTAATAATAATGTGTTTTGGCTTTATCCAGCTTTTTGGCTCAGTTAAAGAGAAACATGATCCTTAGTGCATTGTCAAGGAAAAAAAAGCTTTATGAAATTTCAAGGGACCTGAACATTTCCACAGTGGTACAAATTTCTCATAAAAAATATTGTATCCTGAAAAGATAAATAAAGAAAGATTTGGGGAAGTTTAACTTTCTAGAGCATATCTAACTATGCTGTTTGGCTATCTCTAAAAAGCTTTTGTATGAGACCGATGGTGGAAATTGCTACAATTTCCTTGACTTCAGCTGAATTTTTGCTAAATCATTTATCTCCAATGGTCTATAAATTGATGTGGATGTCCCTATTCTCAGCTCTGCATGATTCATTCCTATTGAAACATCTTCCTGTAATGCGTTGATTTTTCCATTTCTATGACAATGATGGAGTTTGGGGTTTTTTTTTTTTAACCCCAAATACGTAAAATGACAGGCAGAGCATAAAAGTCTATAGGATTCATTTTTATTTAAATTAAATATATTTTGATAATGACTCTGTAAATGACACTCTGTAAAATCAACACTTGTTGTTGTCATATGGAAACATAATTTGAAGTAGAGTTTTGAGATGCCAGTGGTGGTTCAATGATTCACACTTCATTGAGTTATAGAAACAGGAGTTAGCTCTGCTACAGCAGTAATTCTCAAGTAAACCACTCCAGAAATCACAAAGTCTGACCACCCTAAGGTTATTTAGTATAGTCCATAAACTTTAGACTTTTACTTCACTTGGTCCATCTGACACTGAAGGGTTAAAGATGAGCTTGGGAAAATAACGGGAGTTTGGAGGACATGTCCTCAAGCTTTTAGCATTCGTGGCAGTTTGAGTCACACCACTTTTTATTAAATGATGCATAATTCAGTGATAAATTGGTTTAGCTCTGCCTGTTACAAGTCAGGCCTGAGGTTTTACAGGGGTCAGTCTAGAGGCACCATGGCAGTTTCATGTCATTAGTTTTCATTCAGTTGCAATGTGTAACCACTCTAGCACATGTCTTTCATTAGTGGGTACAATGCATGCTTTGTGTGTGAACATCCTTAGATGGTAAAAGCCAATTTAGAGCTTTCTCACCTTCCTTTTATGTCAGTGGATTCCATCAGACCCACATGTGTGTGGAAGTAAAGGTTTTTGTGGTGGGGTCAGACTCATTTCCCATTTGCATTGCATCCTGCCCTGCTGATCCAGGCTAGAAGCTTTCTCTGAAGTTAATGGGTGTTGAGCTCTGAATAAGACCATGGTGTCAACTTGCCAAACTTCCTCCTCTCTGGAGTTCAGAAAGCTCTTGTAATTCCACTTCCTTTATAAAGCTTTCTTTTGCTAAGTGGAAGACAGTGAGTTATTTTTTTCCATTAACTCAGATATAAAACCCAGACTTTTTTTTTCTTTCTACACATGCACCCCTTGCCCGCCCCCTACTGGTTCAAATATAGCTAGCAGTGTAAGTAGCTTTTGATAAGATTGGTGTTTGTAAAATAGCTAATTACCCGCATGTTGATTAGTCCCTCCTGGTCATATACATCAGGCATTACTATAAAGCTAGAAATTTAAACATTGTACAGATTATCTACAGTAACAGTAAACACATGGCATTTTATAAAATGGATAATCATGATTTCTGTCTTGTTCAATCTCTCCACTCCTTTTTTAGAATTGTCTTTTCAGTTGAGATTAGATTTGTTTGGGGGAGAGTAATGCAGGTGCAGTAAGACAGGCTCTCTGAGCAGGTCAGTTAGTTACTCTGTGTGCTCAGTGCCTGATCCTGAATCTGGTCCAGTTGAAGGAACGTGACTTTGAATTTGGACCAACAGGAAGTCACATCTGGGCTCTATTACTTCTTGCATATATGATATATGATAATGTGATTATCTGAGCCTCTGTTTTCTTAGTTGAAAAGTGGATATCATAATGTTTCTCTCTGGAATTGCTGTAATGTTAAATGAGATAATATATGTACGTATGCCCAGAGAGGTAGCTGGCATACAGCCAGCACTCAATCATTCATTCAGCGAGTATTCTGAGAATGTGTTTATGTACCAGGCGCTGTTTGAAGTGTGGAAGATTCAGTCGTAAATGAAAGAGAGAGACACACAAAATGTTTATAGTGAGATAAGAAGGATAACACACACAGTAAATTGTGTATTATAGTGGGTGTTAGACAGAGTTAAATGCTATGGAGAAAAACAAAGTAAGGTATGGAGTATAGCTGCTGCTGCTGCTGCTGCTAAGTCGCTTCAGTTGTGTCCGACTCTGTGCGACCCCATAGACGGCAGCCCACCAGGCTCCCCCGTCTCTGGGATTTTCCAGGCAAGAGTACTGGAGTGGGTTGCCATTGCCTTCTCTGTTGGAGTATAGCATTGCTGGGCAATTCCAGTATGTAGGATGGTCAGGAAAGTCTTCTCTGGGAAAATGGCATTTGAGCCAGGACTTGGAATAGGTGAGTGAGTAATTCATGTGAATATGTTCTGGGGAAGCCATCCAGAAGAGAAGTGGAAGGAGTGCTTGGCCAGTGTAGTGGAGTCAGGAGTAGTAAGGGATGAGGCAGGAGAGTCCATTTCCCTTAGTACTTGTAGGTCATTGTGAGGACATTGTGCATATGTGTGTGTTAAGTCACTTCAGTTGTGTCCGACTCTTCATGACACTATGGACTGTAGCCCGCCAGACTCTTTTATCCAGGGGATTCTCCAGGCAAGAACACTGGAGTGGGTTGCCATGCCCTCCTCCAGGGGATCTTCCCAACGCAGGGATTGAACCTGTGGTTCTTACATCTCCGGCATTGGCAGGCGAGTTCCATAGCACTAGTGCCACCTGGGAAGCCCTGTGAGGACATTGCTTTTATATAAAAAGGGAGAATAATTGAAGGGTTTTGTTCAGAGGAGTGATGTAATCTGATTTAGTATCATAAGGTGAATTCTTCTGGCAACAGTCTCTGAGTTGTATGATTGTAGTACTCTTGCCTGGAAAATCCCATGGATGGAGGAGCCTGGTAGGCTACAGTCCATGGGGTCGCGAAGAGTCGGACATGACTGAGCGACTTCACTTTCACTTTTCACTTTCATGTATTGGAGAAGGAAATGGCAACCCACTCCAGTGTTCTTGCCTGGAGAATCCCAGGGACGGGGGAGCCTGGCGGGCTGCCGTCTATGGGGTTGCACAGAGTTGGACACGACTGAAGCGACTTAGCAGCAGCAGCAGCAGCAAGCAGTAGATTTATTTTGGAAATGTTCTTAGAAACAAAGTCTCTGAGGAAGCTATGGAGCAGGAATGGGCAGAGGAAGAAGCTGAAATACAGTATAATTGAGATGGAGGCCTTAGATGATCCACAGGGAGTCTTGGAGCTGGCATAGCCCCCTAGTGTCATCCACAGTTAAGGAAAAGGAGTGGGACTTTTTTATTCCCACGTTAATTAGTCCTTGTTTCTACCTTAAGGAAAAGCATAAACTTCACTGAGGCAACTCCTGTTGGATGAGGGCAGTTCCAAGAGGGAAGACAGTTGGCATCTGATGTTCCCGGCTGCTGGGATAGCGAATTCCTCAGCCCGGAAGGTGGAATCTGGGTTGTGCTCTGCAGCCCTCATTGCACTTAGATTTCATTAAGTCCCTGCTGGCTGCTCTGTGCAGCATATGCCATAGGGAGAATGGGTGAAAGGAGGATGACCAATTAGTAGACTATTGCAAAAACCCAAGAGAGGGATGCTGGTGGCTTAGATCAGGGTGAGAGCAGTGGAGGAAATGAAAAGATATAGGCTCCTGGATACAGTTTTAATGGAATGCTGACAGGATTGGCAGATGGATTGGACGTAGGCTGTGAAAGTAAGAAAGGAGTCAAGGATAAGTCCAAGGTTTCTGGTTGGAACAACTGGAAGGAGAGATTTGCTAATAAAGGGGGGTGGTGGGGAAAATTGTGAGAGAAGTGGCATGGGTAAGGGGGAGTCAGGAGCTCAATTTTAGATGTGTTGAGTCAGAGGTGCCTACTAGACAGCCAAGTGGGTGTGCTGAGGAGGCAGTTGGATACAAAGTTTAATCAGGAGAGGTATTTTTGGAGTCCTCTGCTTGTGCATGGTATTTAATACTGTGAAACTGGATGAGATCAGCAAATGCAGTGCATATATAAGGGACGTACTGAGGCTGATCCCTGAGGTCTAACACTTTTTGGCCACCATTGTGGTAGTATAATAAGTTAGTCGCCTTGGAAAAAGAAGATCCTGGGCTCTTCTCCTTTCCCCAGCAACCAGTAATGGTTGTTCACTGAGAGTCTGTGGGAAACAGAATAATAGCTTCCCAATGAAGTCTACATCCTAATTCCTAGACTCTGTGAATATGGCAAAAGGAGCTTTGTGCATGTGATTAAGTAAAAGATCTTGAGATTGGAAGATTACCCCAGATTATCTAGGTGGGCCTAAATGTAATCATAAGAGTTCTTATAAAAAGAAGGCAAGGCAGTCAGAGTCAGAGAAGGAGATGTGATCATGGAAGCAGAGGTTAATTAAAGTAATGCACTCTGAAGATGGAGGAAGGGGCTACAGACCAGGGATGCAGGCAGCCTCTCTCAGCTGCAAAGGCAAGGAAACAGGTTTTCCCCGAGAGCTTCCAGAAGGAATGCAGTTCTGCCAACAACTCGAATTTATCCATAAAAACCCATTTGGGACGACTGATCTCCAGAAATGTAAGATAATAAATTTATGCTGTTGTGGTAATTTGTTACAGCAATAAAACTATTAAGGATCTAAAATACTTATATTTTCTTAAAAGTGAAAATTATCTTCAGTTGTTCTTCTACCTATCTATCTGTCTGCCTGCCTATCTATCTATCCATCCATCCATCCATTTTATATCTGGCAAATAAAAATAGGCTGTATAATTGTTAAAAATTGTCCACTTCTGTAAGGTAGTCTTACCACATTCTGAACATGAAACTTATACCATGTTGGTTGAAGATCTTCACTCACTTTTAAATAAATTATTCCATTCCACAATTGGGATGCAGGTAGATAAATATATTTACAAACAGGGAGAAATTTCAATGGTTTATTTTATGTTTCCGTTAGATAGGCTTTGTGGCATTTTTATACTATCTGTATATGTGTGGGGAACTGCTTTGATAGATACCTGATCAACTCATGCTTGCCAACATTAATGATGTTAAAATTATAAAGTAAAATTCACAAGAATTATTTTGTTTTGCATTTCAGCTTAAACTAGTAAGATTTAGTCTATGGATTGATTTTTTTGCTTTTTTGCTACTGGGTGATTTTAAAACATGGAATTAAGTGCCTCCTGTTTTTTATATATACATATACATATATATATATATATATATCTATATCTATCTATCTATCTATCTATCTATCTATATATCTATCTTATGCCTCTGTATTGGCAATTCCTTGCCTTCTAAGAAAATTGTAAATTTTATATTCTAAGACATATTGAATATCAGACTCAGTAGAACAAAGTAGGTAAGAGTATAGGTTTTGGAATCAAGCAGTACTACTTCTGATTCTTTATTTTGGCCATGTACTAATTTGGGCAAGTTACTGCTCTTCTCTAAGACTTAGTTTCCTTGTCTATAAAATGAGAATAACAATAGCTTCCTTACAGGATTATTCATTATAGATTAAGTAAAGAAATATAGATGTATTAATCAAGGCTTTATGGAAAAACAGAACAAGCAGGAAATATCTAAGAAGGGATTTATTATAATGAATTGGCTCATGTAATCACAGAGGCCTGAAAGTTCCCACCATCTGCCATCTGCAAGCTGGAGACCCCAGAAACCAGTGGCATTATTTAGTCCAAGACCTAAGAATCAGGACTATTACAAAGACCTGAGAATCAGGATTCTCCACGCCGGAGATCATGTTCCAGCTCAACCAATCGGCTAAATTCCAGCTCAGCTAAATTCTTTCTTGTCCTGCCTTTGTTTTCTGTCCAGGACCTCAATGGTTTGAATGATGCCCACCCACGTTGGTGAGGCCTGTCCACTTTACTGAACCCAGTTATTCAAATGCTACTTTTACCTTGAAACACACTCACAGACATATCCAGAAATAATGTTTAGTGAAATATCTGGGCACCTAGTGGTTTAGTCAAGTTGACACATATAATTAACCATTGTAGTGTGTACACCCAGTGCTTGGAACGTAGTAAGTAGTCAAGAAATGGTGGATGTGATGATAGTTATCCTCATCTGTCCTAACAGTGGAGTTAGACAAGAGAAGCCTCAACACTTATCTGAGAATCTTTCTCATTTATCCCCTTTGTCCTCCTTTACTTTAATAATCTGTCTATCAAGCCATCAGTATTCTGCTGCCAAAAGAATTTATAAGCCAGTTAACTCAGGTAGCTGGACACTTCCAGCAGCATAACATTGTCCTGCATGTCACTTTCAGTGCAGGAAAGAAGAGTGCATGGCCTCCGGAGGCATATTATTCATCAGCAACTTTGCCATAAATGTGCTATGTCTGTGAAGCATCCCTTGGTTATATTTTTATTTTATAGCACCCTGCATTGACCATTTTGCAAAATAATGATGCTCTCCTTATCAGCTCATCTGCTGCCAGTCAGTAATTTATCTGAACAGATTCTTTCAGCATCAGTGTACAGTTAAAGTTCAGGTGAGGCAATGGCTGTAATAACAGTGGGCTGTGGTGCTGCAGACTGGATTTATATAGCCATTGCTTACACTGGCAAAATGGGTACTAAGCAGAGTTTACTATTTTCTGAAAGGGGAAACATCTGGAACTATGTACAAATTGTTTCTAGAAGAAAATGCATTTCTGAATTTGTGTAGAGATCTGAATTTTCGTTTGGAAGTCTGGCTCGTCTGCATATTTAAACCTATGCTTTTGTATTGTTTATGTCTTAGGAATGATGCTTCATAGAAAGGAAGCCTGGTATGTATAATCAGGTGTGCTTACTAGTTTTGGAGGAAAAAAGTTCCATCCTAGATTATGTCTCTTCTACTTCCATCTTGTTTTCATACTGAGAGCAGTGATTGCTTTTAAGAGTTTCTGAAGGAAAGGTTTAATTTTTATCCCTTGACCTTGGTCCTGTTTCCAATTTAAAATGATGTTTGAAGTCCTTTAGGAAGATACTGAACACTTAAAGATCATCCTTTGCCCACTGTCCAAGAGTAAGTGCAAAGCAAGTATTTCTTTAAGTTTGTTAGAAAGCTGTAGTGTCTGCTATTCTTGGGGTGGGAGGGCAGTGGAAACTGTAGAGGGAAAAAGGAAACATTTTGTTGGTGGGGGCACAATGTAACTTCCCCAGATTCCTGCATCTTCCCTCTTCAGAGGACAGTGTTAAAACCTCTGTTGCAGATATGAACTGAACTTTATTTGTTGCCTCTATTTTCCCTTCCTTGTCCTGTATATTTTATGTCAGGTAACTGCTAGTTTCGAAAATTGGAATGAGATTTTTCTACCTCAGCTTAAATATTTAAAACATCGTCAGCTGTGGTTTTGTGAGAGGCCATGCTGGTCATTGTCACTGCTAATAGAAGCCAAGTATTTCCACATAGGAAATGTTTAGTGTCGTACTATGTATAATGTTGAAATTATCCTTAAACCAATTCCAATAATTAATTTTATCCAAGTTTAATAGATCATAAAGCATAGGTCTTTGGAATTAGATAATTCATGATTTATTGTGAGATTGAAAGAATGGTCTGCTATTGTGAGGCAAAGGATAGTGAGTTAAAGCACTTGCCTGTGTTTTGTTATGAATTACACAGCAACACACGTACACTTCGAGACTGCAGTGCAGCTGCAGTGAGTGATGAAACTGGGATCCCCAAGAGACCATGTATCATGGTTGTATTTAACATCTGAATGGATGGAGTTTTCTGTATTCCAAGGAGACTCTGACATACTTTTGAAGCCATATATGCATGATCTTGTGGTGAAAAGAAATTTTCTAGAAATGGGAGTCTAGGGAAATAATAATTATTTCTTTATGCTGCCTAGACTTGAATGGATATTCTTCAGCAATCTTAGTTTAAATGCATAACTTGTGAGAAAAGTTTTAAGGCAGCTTTTGTTCAGTTGTGATTATAATTATGTATCTGACTAGTAACTGAGGTATAAATAATTCACTTTTGAACATTTTGTAATTAGCTGAGACATAAATACTGGGAAAGGGTTCTACTAAGAGTTTCTGTTGGGTTTCATGCTTTTTATTATTTTTTTCCTCTGATATAATTAACACTCAGCATATGTGCATGTGTAAACACAAATGTTTACATGGATGGTAGTGTCTTGTGCTATGTCCAGCCTCAGAAAAGGCTAAAACATTAATGAAAGAGTAACCCTGTCATGAATCCTAACTGTTTTCTGATGAGATAAACAACGACTCTTAATTAGAAGCGAAAATTTTTAATTAAGATGATTCTGCAGTAATTATCTCAGTTGTCTGCTTCACTGGATTTTAATAAAAAAGATTGATTAGGTATAAAACTAATAGCATAACTGAACATTCAGGGTTGTACTGGCCACTGAGGTGAAAGTAATATGATGAAAGCCTGACGTATGTTCCTTAACAAAGTATTTTGGACAGTCATGTCTGGTACAATGTCAGTGGCTTCATTTTTAGGAATAGTGTCAACATCTTAAGGTAATAACAGGTTCAGTCACAGCTGGTTCATTTACACAAAAATATTTATTGAGTATCTACTATGTGTCATCATGGTACAGTGGCATAAAGCACAGTCTTTGGAATCAGATATACCTACTCAAAGTCTAAGATCTTTTATTTAGCACACTTGAGATATTTGGAAAGCTTTATATGTTCTCATCACATCAGTTGTTCTGTCTGTAAAAGTAGATAAATAATACTTCTTTAGTTTGAGTTTGTAAATGTCAACACATATTTAGCTCCCATCACAGTGCTAGATAATGAGTACATACTTTATGAGTAGGAGCTATTGTTACTATAGTTTCTTTTGGAAAATGTTCTGAAATTTTCTTTGAATCAGTAAGTAAAGGCAGTGTATAGACTCCCTCCAATTTACAAAAAACATAAGCAAAGAGGAAAAAAATGGTGTGGATAGGCAATATTGAGGACTTAAAAGTGTGGTGATGTTAACCATCTTTGCAGTAGTAATGCACTGATGTAAGAAGTCCAATAGGTAAATATTTTCAAAATCTGGAGGAAATTCTCTCTCTCTCTTTTGCTTGGTAAGGCACTCTTAGAAGAGCAGAGTAATTGGCTTCTAGAATTGCTTCAGGTTCTTATTTGCTTTAGAATGCATGACTTAGTGAATCAATTTCTGGATCTGTCAGGATCAATTCACATTATCTCAACCAGTCTCTGTTGGCAAAGGATACATTGTTTGCTAGGAAGTTGGTGTGAGTTAAGAAAGTGTGTGAAGTGTTGGATGAATTAATCCAACCTAGCTTCATAGACAAGTCCTAACCTTTTACTCCTGCTGTCCTTGGCACTGTGCTGTAACCCTCTGAGTTAACCACTTACACAGACAAGAGCCAATGTAGTGCTGACCAGGGATGAGTGAAGAAAAAGTTCAGAATGATTCAGGTATATTAAGGTTAATAGCCAAGTACTTCATGGAGTGTGGAATGAGTTGCAGGCAATTTGGTCCATGAGGTTGCTGAATTTCTGTGGCAATGAGATGCTAAGGCATCCTTAAATATTGACATTATGAGGATTGCATTTGAAGCCAGAGGGGCCTAGATTTGAAATATAGATCCTTGATTTACTAATGGTATAATCATGTGGAAGACGCCCTTTCTATTTTCTTATCTGTATAACAGGGATTTTGAAATCTGTATATTTAATTTCATGGGACTAAAGTATTAATCAAATGTAACAGTGGGTTTGGAAATGACAGATCATTCTTGTTATTCATTTGTCAATTTATGGAACAACTGATATACCCAAATACTGTGCTAGGCAGTTGCATTCAAACATGAATAAGATACACTCAGACCTTTAAGGAGTTTTCAGTCTAAGTGGGGTGATACATAAATCAAGAGAGAGTTACCATTTAGCATGATAAATGTTTGTCTAAAAGTATGCCTGGAATGTTTTGAAAGCCTAGAGAGGCATCTAATCCAGATTGAAGAGTTAGGGCATGATTCCTGGAGAGACTGACACTTGACCTGAATGCTGAAGGGTAAAGACACTATTAGTTCAGGGAATCAAGATAGCAAGGCCATATAAGGCAGAAGAGACTGTCTGAATGAGTGAAGTCTTGGAGGTAGGTCTGAGAGAGTGTGGTATGTGGGGAAATGCTTTGGTAGGGATGGAGCATAATGAGATTTCCCCCAGGGCAAGAAGACAGAGACAGGACTAGTGGTAGATATGAACACCTAATTGTTATTCTGAATGCTTTTAGGTATCATAAAGGGGTTTTCATCAGATGCATGAGTGATCAGGTTTATGTTTTAGGAAGATTATTGTGGTAGCATTGGAGAAGCTAGAGTAGAAAGATGAGACTGGTAAGCGGGAGAAAAGCTGAGAGATGCATTCATTCTACAAACATTTTTGATTAATATGTGTCTAACAGTTTATAATATGCAGCTAGAAAAAGTCATATAAGACTCAATGCCTACCTCCAGGGAACTTATAAAATACTGTTTAGTTCAGTAGCTCAGTTGTGTCCAACTCTTTGCGACCCCATGAATCACAGCACGCCAGGCCTCCCTGTCCATCACCGGAGTTCACTCAGACTCACGTCCATCGAGTCAGTGATGCCATCCAGCCATCTCATCCTCTGTCGTTCCCTTCTCCTCCTGCCCCCAACCCCTCCCAACATCAGAGTCTTTTCCAATGAGTCAACTCTTTGCATGAGGTAGCCAAAGTATTGGAGTTTCAGCTTTAGCATCATTCCTTGCAATGAACACCCAGGACTGATCTCCTTTAGAATGGACTGATTGGATCTCCTTGCAGTCCATGGGACTCTCAAAAGTCTTCTCCAACACCACAGTTCAAAAGCATCAATTCTATGGCGCTCAGCTTTCTTCACAGTCCGACTCTCACATCCATACATGACCACAGGAAAAACCATAGCCTTGACTAGACGGACCTTTGTTGGCAAAGTAACGTCTCTGCTTTTGAATATGCTATCTATGTTGGTCTTAACCTTCCTTCCAAGGAGTAAGCCACCATCTGCAGTCACCATCTTCAGTGATTTTGGAGCCCCCCAAAAAATGCCCAGGTAACTACCTGGTTCAAGTTTAGTGGGATCATTATAAAATTTGTTGATAATGTGCACCATGAGTTGGCTGGTCCTGGATGCCCAAGAGAAGAAGTTTCCCATCCTCTGGTCTAGATTCATACAACTAATTAATCACTTGTCTGCATACAAGTCCTGCCAGTGTTACCTCTTAATTCTCTTTCAAACCAAAAATAAAGTCTGACACTGATTTTGGAGCCCCTCAAAATAAAGTCTGACTTGGTTTCCACTGTTTCCCCATCTATTTCCTATGAAGTGATGGGACCAGATGCCATGATCTTAGTTTTCATAAAATGTCACTCACAGGGCTGTGTGATAAGGGCGTGGTCAGGGCTGTCATGAATAACCCTGGGGAGAAGTGGTGAAGAGCTGAACTAGAGCTATAGCATTGGAGGGGCCAGAGGGCATTGGTTTGAAAGAGAATGAAGAGGTAACACTGGCAGGACTTGTGTGCAGACAAGTGATTAGTTAGTTGTATGAATCTAGACCAGAGGATGGGAAACTTCTCCTCTTGGGCATCCAGGACCAGCCAACTCATGGTGCACATTATCAACAAATTTTATAATGATCCCACTAAACTTGAACCAGAGGTAGTTACCTGGGCATCTGTGGGCTTCTTATGCTATTATGGAACTGCATGGAGACAAGGACTGTGTTGTTGGCGAGTTTATTTAATCTTGATAAGGAAAAACAATGCTTCCTGTTTTTTGCCCAAAACAAACAAAAAATACTGCAGTCTTAGATGAGCCACTGAGCGCTCAGTTCCATTGAGAAGGAAAGTTGGCTTATCCCACAAACCTAGGTCTGGTGAGACACTGGCAGAAGGTGGGAGGAACATAGAGCTGATTGCAGAAGAGGAAAATCTAAGTTCTCTCCCCAACCTCATGTTCAGTTGGAGTGATGAAAGAGATAGCTTCCTTTACCCTTGGCATCTTTTCCTTTTTCATTGCATGGGTATTTGGAAATTAAACAATTATCACACCCCACTCCTGCCCATTCTGCCTCTTTCTTTTCTTTCCTTTCCCCCTTTTTAATAAAAGATTCTGTGGCCAGCTCATTAGTATTCTTTCACAATTGTGTATTCATTGTGGTGATGGTGGTTTTGTTGTTTTTCAGTCACCAAGTCATGTCCAACTCTTTGCAACCCCATGGACTGCAGCATGCTATCCCTGTCCCTCACCATCTCCCAGAGTTTGTCCAAGATCATGTCCATTGAATTGGTGATGCCATCCATTCTTCTTATCCTCTGTTGCCTCCTTCTCTTTCTGCCTTAAATCTTTCCCAGCATCAGGGTCTTTTCTAACGAGTCAGCTCTTTGTATCAGGTGGCCAAAGTATTGGAGCTTCAGCTTCAGCATCAGTCCTTCCAAAGAATATTCAGGTTGATTTCCTTTAAGATTGACTGATTTGATCTCCTTGCTGTCCATGGGACTCTCAATAGTCTTCTCCAGTACCACAGTTTGAAAGCATCAAGTTTTCAGCACTTTGCCTACTTTATGTCCAGTTCTCACATCTGTACATGATGATTGGAAAGACCATAGCCTTGACTATAAGTGATGTCTGATTTTTAACACCCTGTCTAGGTTTGTCATAGCTTTCCTGCCAAAGAGCAATTGCTTTCTAATTTCATGGCTGCAGTCACTATCCACAGTGATTTTAGAGCCCAGGAAGAGGAAATCTGTCACTTTTTCCACCTTTCCCCCTTCTACTTGCCATGAAGTGATGGGACTGGATGCCATGATCTTAGTTTTTTTAATATTTAGTTTTAAATTGAAAAAGCTGGCTTTTTCACTCTTATCCTTCACCCGCATCTGGAGGCTCTTCAGTTTCTCTTTGCTTTCTACCATTAGAGTGGTATCATCTGCATATCTTAGGTTGTTGATATTTCTTCTAGCCATCTTCATTCCAGTTTGTAACTCATCCAGCCTGGCATTTTGCATGATGTGCTCAGTGTATAAGTTGAATAAACAGAATGACAATAGACAGCCTTGTACCACCTTGTGATTGTGGTTAGGTGATCATTTAGTCTATAATTTACAGAATGATAGCAACTAGGTGTGGATTATTCCACAAGAGAGGTAGAGGGTAAAGGCTATCACCTAGAAACTGAGGTTTCTAAGATTGGTGGGTGGTTTTTAAGTGACCTAATGGCAACCCACTCCAGTGTTCTTGCCCGGAGAATCCCAGGGATGGAGGAGCCTGATGGGCTGCCGTCTATGAGGTCGCACAGAGTCGGACACGACTGAAGCGACTTAGCAGCAGCAGCAGCAAATATATCTTAGGATGTAGTTGCTAAACTTGACATTAGCAAGAGAGAAACATATTTCTCTCTTGTTGAGAAATATTTGAGATTATGCATCTGGTGGTTGGATTATACTAGAGAGGAGGACTCTTAAACTTTAGATGTAAGATGAAGGTTCCTTGTGCTAGGAATATTTTGTATGCAACACAAAGAATATCAAGCCATTTTCAATGAACTAGAGAGTCCATGAGGGAATTTGGCTATAATGAGGGCAGAAACAGCCATGCTGCAAGTTTTGTCCCATCTTTTGCTTGCATGGAAGTGGGCATCTGGTGATGCTTCCTATTCCATTTTCCATTCTTGTCATTGGTATAGACTTCTTTTGAGGGAAGACCATGGTGCACATCCATTCTACTTATGAAGTTGTCAGCTAATGTTTTGCCTGCATAAGAGGATCATGGTAGTCATTAATATTACTATCCTACTTGAACTTCTTTGGAGTGGGTGATGATTCAGTATTTAAAATTTTGAAATATGAGAGACATAATTTAGGAGACCTGCTTGGAATGGGGAGATATCAGACCCAGAAGATTTTCTATATTTTATTAGTTATGAAGCCAGTAAATTATATTAATGTGGAATAAACAAAGGCTCATAATTTGTTCATTTCTTCTCACTAAATTTTTATAAGCATTTCATAACACTTATTTTACAGAGTATTTATGTTGTGGCACTTAAGTTAGTTGTACTCTTCCTATGAAGGTGTGTTTGTGGCACTCAACAGTTAATTGTAGTCTTCTAGTATACATCAGCAGAGAAGGCAGTGGCAACCCACTCCAGTACTCTTGCCTGGAAAATCCCATGGACAGAGGAACCTGGTGGGCTGCAGTCCTTGCGGTCACAAAGAGTTGGACACGACTAAGCGACTTCACTTTCACTTTCCACTTTCATGCATTGGAGAAGGAAATGGCAACCCACTCTAGTGTTCTTGCCTGGAGAATCCCAGGGATGGCGGAGCCTGGTGGGCTGCCATCTATGGGGTCACACAGAGTCGTACATGACTGAAGCGACTTAGCAGCAGCAGGAGCAGCAGTACACATTGGTAAATGGGATGGCAGGTTTTACATTAATGTCTAATTGGATTGGAGGTTTTTGTTTATTAACATAAATGCTCACTTGTTTGTAATTATAAATTATGGAAGCACTCACAGCTTTTAGTGTGCAGAATTAAGAATTTATTCATAAAATGTATCTATCATTGGAATTTATCTTTGCATTACTCTGAATGCTTTGAGGCAAAAAATAGTGCCTTTTTCACTATACACATAGTAGGCATTCATTATTTGTGTAGAAACAAATTACTTTAAGTGATAATAATAATGTGTTTATCATCATAGAATCACACTTAGAAATCTAAGAATTGATATTTAAATTATTTCCTTGGTTTCTAGTCAATCTATTATTACCTAGGTAGTTGGGTAATAATATGAGATACGAATTCATGCTTTTTTCATATCTAACTCTTCCTTTTTTATATCCTTCAACATTTAAACATTAGCTATACTTTAATCAATGATATACTTTAGTTTAATATACATTATTTCTTACAGTCTTCAGATCTAAATTTATAACTTCTGATTTTGAATGCTTCATGGATGCAACAAACATTCATGTTGTCATTATAAGTTTTTAACATGATTTTATTAAAAATATGAACTTTACTGACTCCCTGAGTGCAATTGCATAAAATGAAAAAGTGAAAGTGATGGTCACTCAGTCATGTCCGACTCTACAACCCAAAGGACTGTAGCCTGCCAGGCTCCTCTGTCTGTGGGGATTCTCCAGGCAAGAATACTGAAGTAGGTAGCCATTCCCTTCTCCAGGGGATCTTCCCAACCCAGGAATGAAACCTGGGTCTCCTGCATTAAAGGCATATTCTTTACCATCTCAGTAACTCCCTGAGTGCAACTGCATAAAGGAGCATCTTTTAAGAGAAATTAATAAAAATATATTTACCTTCTTTCTCTGATCATATTTTTCTCTCATCAATCTAATATGTAGCAAATCAGTATAGACCATGACTAGATTTTATTATGAAAATATGTAACTAGAAAAAACCCATCAGTGAGAAATTGGAACCACAGAATATATATACCTATATTAAAGTATAAGAACATAAATTATATACTAAGCTAGTTTCTACATGGAAGGAAATATGTACAGTAAAGATGACTGTAATATTTGGAAGAAATAATTTCTATGAACTTTCTATGCAGAAACATGATAGATTTAGGAAAATAATCAAATGCCTCAGAGACAAAAAATTATATTTTCCCCATTGTATAAAGAAAAGCAGAAACAGGTCAATTTTTTTTCCAGTGTTTTCTTAGAAGCATATAGACTTTGGGGCTTGCTAATTGTGTTTCACTGAGTATTCTGTGGATTCATTTTGATATTTGGCAAAACTAATACAATTATGTAAAGTTTAAAAATAAAATAAAATTAAAAAAATTTAAATTATGACTTGTCTTTACCAAAGAAACATATTTGATAAAAATTAAGCTTTTTTTTTTTTTTTTAAAAAAAAAAACAATGTTAGCATAAATATTGATAAAAATAATACTAAAACTGACAGAAAGCAAAAACAGAACAAAAACAACTTTTCTATGAGGAGAAGGGGTCAACAGAGGATGAGATGGTTGGATGGCATCATTGACTCAATGGACATGAGTTTGAGCAAACTCGAAGATAAGTGAAGAACAGTGAAGACTGGCGTGCTGCAGTCCACAGGGTTGCGAAGAGTCAGACATGACTGAACAACAACAAATGAGTAAAAAGGAAACATCTATATGTTTATTTGTCATAAATACCAGAGGTCTTATAAACAAAACAATAGATGCAAATAAAATTAAATTATTTTGTAAACATCAAGAGACAGTGTCACATGTTTTAACAAAGGATTTCAATAAGATCCTCAATAAGCCAGAGAGATACAATGAAATAATATGCTTCCTCCCAGGGATGGGGGAGCCTGGTGGGCTGCCATCTACGGGGTCGCACAGAGTCGGACACGACTGAAGCGACTTAGCAGCAGCAGCTACTTGCAGCAGGCTTAAATGATTCTATTAATAGGATTTTCAGGTAGTATTGACAGGAAGTATGCTGGAGGCACTTCCATTTTGACAGCCCAGTAATGACTTGGAGCTAATTTTGGTTAGTTTCTGTTCAGAAATAAGTGAAAAGATCTTTGTGGAATGAAACCCCTCATCTTTGGGTTCCAAAGAGGGAATTGTAATGACTAGGATCAGGTTTAATCTATAATCTTCATAGTAGTTACATCAATGAACAACATGCAGAGTAGAAGGTATTATCCTCTTCTCCTGCCAGGTTTCATAGCTCCTGGCCCATCAGGTCCATTCAGTGTGAAAATAACTCAGAAAGAAAAAGTAATGATTAAACTGGAAGCCAAGTGCTTACTAAATTACTGTTCAGAGGCAAGCATCTACCATCTAGGAAAGTCCTAATCACATCGAGTTCCAAAATTAACCCATGGGTCTTGAGAAAATGGTACAATGGCAATACCATCAGACATGTTACACAGTGATTCAAACATTTAATTCAGCAGTTATTTAATAAGTGTTACTTTCCGGCATGGTTTTTGATGTTGAGTTATATAACAGTGATCCTTATGGCCAGGGTCCTTGTCCTTACAGAGTATATAGTTTTCTGTGGGAGAAATCAAGAGTGAATAGCATTGACATATACACACTGCTGGATGCTTGGGGCTAGTGCACTGGGACGACCCAGAGGGATGGTATGGGGAGGGAGGAGGGAGGAGGGTTCAGGATGGGGAGCACATGTGTACCTGTGGCGGATTCATTTTGATGTTTGGCGGAACTAATACAATTGTGTAAAGTTTGAAAATAAAATAAAATTAGAAAAAAAAATAAATAAAATAAAATGGATAGCCAACAAGGATCTACCGTACAGCACAGGGAACTTTGCTCAATATTATGTAACAGCCTAAGTGGGAAAAGAATTGGAAATAGAATAGATATATGTGTGTGTGTATATATATAACTGAATTATTTTGCTATTAATCTGAAACTATCACAATGTTAAACAACATTACCCTGAATAAAATATAGAGTTAAAAAAGAGTAAATAGCAATTGTATTATAGTATCCAAGAGGAAGAGCATTGAAGTGGCACCTAATCTAGCTTTGGATCTCACAAAAGGTGTTCTGAAGGAAGTAAACTATGTATTAGCATCACATCACTGTCATCGGAAGGACTAGCTCTATATGGCTGGGAGTATGCTATTGCAGTTAAATCTATTAGGCATTCAGAAATATGGAAGGAAGAAAGGGAAGTAAAATAAAAATGATCTTCTACTAGAAATTAGACAATGAACCAAAATACCCAAAATCATGAAAAAAAAATGTAAGAAAGAGAGCCTAAATAAAAATGAGCAAGAAACAAATGAACAGAGTATAAACTCATGTTCTGATTAATTTTAGAAAAGCTTGATAAAGACTTTGAAATGATTATTAACAGAACAGTGTGAGACAAAACTAGAGTGCAATAAAATAATGTCCTGGTAGATCCAATCAAATGTCTTGGAAATAAAAATATCAGTCAGTTCAGTTCAGTCGCTCAGTCGTGTCCGATTCTTTGCGACCCCATGAACTGCAGCACGCCAGGCCTCCCTGTCCATCACCAATTCCTGGAATTCACTCAGACTCACGTCCATCAAGTCAGTGATGCCATCCAGCCATCTCATCCTCTGTCATCCCCTTCTCCTCCTGCCCCCAATCCCTCCCAGCATCAGAGTCTTTTCCAATGAGTCAACTCTTCGCATGAGGTAGCCAAAGTACTGGAGTTTCAGCTTTAGCATCAGTCCTTCCAAAGAACACCCAGGACTGATCTCCTTTAGAATGGACTGGTTGGATCTCCTTGCAGTCCATGGGACTCTCAAGAATCTTCTCCAACACCACAGTTCAAAAGCATCAATTCTTTGGCGCTCAGCTTTCTTCACAGTCCGACTCTCACATCCATACATGACCACAGGAAAAACCATAGCCTTGACTAGACGGACCTTTGTTGCCAAAGTAATGTCTCTGCTTTTGAATATGCTATCTAGGTTGGTCGTAACTTTCCTTCCAAGGAGTAAGTGTCTTTTAATTTCATGGCTGCAGTCACCATCTGCAGTGATTTTGGAGCCCAGAAAAATGAAGTCTGACACTGTTTCCACTGTTTCCCCATGTATTTCCCATGAAGTGATGGGACCAGATGCCATGATCTTCGTTTTTTGAATGCTGAGCTTTAAGCCAACTTTTTCACTCTCCTCTTTCACTTTCATCAAGAGGCTTTTTAGTTCCTCTTCACTTTCTGCCATAAGGGTGGTATCATCTGCATATATGAGGTTACTGATATTTCTCTTGGCAATCTTGATTCCAGCTTGTGCTTCTTCTAGCCCAGCGTTTTTCATGATGTACTCTGCATATAAGTTAAATTAGCAGGGTGACAATATACAGCCTTGATGTACTCCTTTTCCTATTTGGAACCAGTCTGTTGTTCCATGTCCAGTTCTAACTGTTGCTTCCTGACCTACATATGGGTTTCTCAAGAGGCAGGTCAGGTGGTCTGGTATTCCCATCTCTTTCAGAATATTCCACAGTTTATTGTGATCCACACAGTCAAAGGCTTTGACATAGTCAATAAAGCAGAAATAGATGTTTTTCTGGAACTCTCTTGCTTTTTCAATGATCCAGCAGATGTTGGCAATTTGATCTCTGGTTCCTCTGCCTTTTCTAAATACAGCTTGAACATTTGGAAGTTCATGAGTTCATGAAATAAAAGTGCAATATATTGGACAGACTCTAGAAGGGACACAAAGACAGAATAATAAATTTAAAGGTAGAACTGCAGTGCTGATCCATCATTCAGTACACAGAACAAATATGGAAGAGCAGTTAAGAAATGTGAATGATTAATTGAGAAGCTCTAATATTTATCTGAGTTACAAGAAAAAAAAAGAGAGAGAATGAAGGAAATATTGAAGAATAAATATGTGAAAGATAATTGTTAATAAAATTTCTAGAATGTAAGATTATCACTCACACACTCCAAGTATAAAATGTGTGAATCAAGATAAATTCACTTTTAGACATATAATGGAACTAAGTCATTAAGAATAAAGGAAAATCCTTAAAGTTATTAGGGCAAATAAATTAACTTCAGATTAACAACAATGACAGACAGCAACATTTTGCTCTGCAACAATTTATGCCAGAGAGAATGGATTTTGCCTTTAAAATGCAGAGAAATCTAAGTAAATTTAGGATTGTATACACAAAAATCATGCAGAAGTGATGGAAAATAAAGAGCATTTGAGACACAGAAAGTAAGAGAATTTCTTATTCACATCCACTGAATGTTTTCTTTGGCAAGAAAAAATGAACATGGAGAAAAGATGTGGAGCATGGAAAATGAGAATGAACATTGAAATTAATGAAAAATGTCAGCAAATTTAATTAATTATTAATTACAAAAAATTCTGCCTTTGCTTAAAAAAGATAAAAGTGAAGCTCTATATAAAAATAATAAGATGTGGAGCTGTTCAAGTGTTCCTAGGGTGCTGTACTCATTGTTTTAATTATGAGTTGGATAGAAATGCTACATAATTCAAGATCTTGTTAGAAAATTTTTAGTTGTTTGAATCTCAATATTCTAAAGTGAATCACCAAAATAATAGCAATGCAATCTACAGCTTTTAACTGAACAGAAGGAAAAAACACAGGTATAAAAATTTAACAGGAAGCAAGTCAGTGAAGAAACGACCATGAAACAATACAATGAAAAGAAAATAAAAAAGAAAAGAAAATCAGATCATGGAAGTAAATCCAATACACCAGTAATGCCATAATCACAAAACATGTTCATTGATTAAACTCATCTGTTTAGAAGTTGGATTATCAGGTTGGTTATGAAATGCAATCAGCTTTACCCTGCAAGAGAAATAGCAAAAGCAAAATAAAACTGAAAGGGTGAAATTGCAGGGATGTCAAAAAGATCTAATGTGCAAATATAAATTAAAATAAGCTGAGGTCCTCAAATGAGGTACAGTTTAAAGTAAGAAAAAAAAATATATGTATATATGTAAAGAGAAATACTATCAAATAATCTTAAAAAGAAATAATTTACCATTACAAAAATCAATGTATATGTTTGTATATGAGAAAGCACTCTCAAATTATAAAGCAAGAACTAAAGGAAATAACCAATAAATCCTCAATCATAGTGAAGCTGATAGAACAAGAATATAAAAATATAAAAACAAGTAAGGTTATGGAAGCAATGAAAAGTAAAATTAATAATCTCATTATATATATCTCTAACTCTCTATATGCATTGTATATACCTCTATGTATCTATATATCCATCATTTCCAGTAATGAACTTAAATAACTTTAGGGTAAAAAAGAAGAAAATAATATAAAAGTTGCATAAGAATAAAACTGTGATATATAAAAATGTGTGGGATGCAGCTAAAAAGCAGTCTTTACAGATAAATTTATTAAAAAGAAGAAATTCTGAAAATGTATGATTCATGTTCCATCCCAGAAATTAGAAAAATAAAAATACAATAAATGAACATAAAAACTATTTAAAGAAATAATAAAGATTGAGAGAAAAATAAGTGAAGTAAAAAAACTCCAACCACAGAGAAGATTGACATAATTCAAAACTAGTAATTTGAAATAATTCTATAACAAACTCCTAGAAAGACTGATCAATAATAAAGAAAAAAGAAGCAAAGAAATATTTGGGATTTTTTTAGATAGAATATAGAAGAAACATATATCAATAGATGATATATGGATATAGTAAAGAGACTATATATGCACAAATAGTATGGATTTAAAAATCATAAATGAATACTATGAATGGCTTTATGCATATATGTTTGAAAAATTAAAGGAAATAGTTCATTTTTGAGAAGAAAATTGCCAAAATCAACATAAGGAGAATTAAATGGATAACTACCAAAGTAGTGTAATTAATAATCCAATTTCTTTTCCCCTGAAGACAGGAAGTCCAGATGGTTTTCTGAGCTAATTTTAATTCTAATCTTCAAGTAATGGAAACTTTTTTGTATATACTTATTCAGTGACTATAGGAAGAGAAAAATTTACCTAACTTTTTTTTTTTTTTTCCAATTCCCCCCACACATTGTGTCAGAATTGATCTCTAACCAACTGGATATTGTTAAAGTGATGATTGGTCACTTCTGAGATTAGGTTATTAGATACCAAACTTTTGTCTCAATTGCTCTCACGCTTTCCCTGTCTCTGTAATCATTTGCTCTGGGGGAAGCACCTAACTCATTTTTATAAGACTTGTATGTCTTTGATGGAGCTCCCTGGTGGCCCAGTGGTAAAGAATCCACCTGCCAACACAAAAGACAAGATTGGATCCCTGGGTTGGGAAAATACTCTGGAGAAGGAAATGGCAGCCCACTCTAATATTCTTGCCTGAGAAATTCCATGGACAAAAGAGCCTGTCAGGCTGAAGTCCATGGAATCGCAAAAGAGTCAGACATGACTTAGTGACTAAACAACAACATATCTTTGAAGCCAAAACTGAACAAAGACAATAAAAGAAATATAAATTATAGATACAATTGTTTTTTAATCATAGATGAAACACACACACAAAATTAAAAAAAATCACTAATCCAGAAGTGTATAATAATTGTACCATGATAAAGTAGGATTTATCCAAGGAAGGTGAGGTTTTTCAACTCTAAAATATGAATTGATATAATTATGCACCATATTTTAAAAATTGCTAGAACACAATCCTCCTGTTTCTGTGCATCTTGCAAACAGACAATGACTGACTTTTGTTTGGGGCTTTTAAACATGTTTGTAAAGTGAACAATCTTGGAGAATAGAGACCATGTTTCTTTCTGGAGCAAAAAGCAGGCATACTTATTTTCCAGTATGATGGCAATAATGTCTCCCTTCAGAGCAGAGAGAAAGCCTCTTCAGATTTGGGTTCCCTGAGCTCAGGGTTCCTTCCTTGGAATGCAACCTACTACCTGTACAGGTATCTAATTGGACCCATTTGTGGTTTTCCCAACAACAGATCTGGAGGTCTGGAGCCAAGAGAACCTGACACAAATATGCTGATATTCATGCTGCTGCTGTGCCATGGCTAAAACGGTCTTTTGACCCTGACCTGAGTCTCATGTCTTCTGCCAGCATCTGTGAAATTGTGGCAGGCTAACTTGTTGATCTACAACTAAGGCTCTCAGGTGGCACAATGATAAAGAATCCTCCTGCCAATCCAAGAGATGCAAGAGACGTGGGTTTAATCCCTGGGTTGGGAAGAATCCCCTAAAGAAGGAAATGGCAACCTGATCCTGTATTCTTGCCTAGAAAATTCCATGGACAGAGGAGCCTGGTAGGCTACAGTCCATAGAGTCGCAAAGAGTTGGAAACGACTGAGCGACAGAACACAAGAAAGTGAAATCTCACACTCTTTACAGTTCTTGACAATAGCTGCAGAAATAGCAGTTGGCAAAATTTAAAATTCATCTATGGAAAAAATTTTTGACTAACTAAGAATCAGAAGGAACTACCTTAACCTGCTAAAGCTTATATATCAAATACCTACAGTATGTTTACTTAATGGTGAGATTTTAGAATGAGTTCTGTTTAGGTTGAGATCAAGACAAAGAAATTACTATTTTTACTTCTATTTAGCTTATACTGGAGATCTTAGACAATGAAGTAAGACAAAATAAAACAGTCAGAGGTATAAAGATTAAAAAGAAAAATAGATTAAAGGGAAGAAATTTAATGTACTCTATAGACAAATGAAATTAATAAGTGACCCATTTGAGCAGACTTAGGTTAATATGTCTGTATATCCTGCTAAACTCAGGAAAAGAATCAGATCTTGCTCATTTGAGTACACATAGCACCTAGTACAGTATCTTGTATATAATAGATACTTATTAAATTGTTAAATACATTAAATTATTGGATACATACTATATATGAAGCTATATATTCTGATATTTTCAATTTATAGATGAGGTGACTGAGACTTTGATAGACTATGTTCAACTTTACATAGTCTGTTATTATTAGAGGAGATTCAGATATTTTGAATCCAAGTCCATCCTTTCCATATATCTATGTACTACCTTTGATGCTAACATGATAGCTTACTTGTAAATTACAGAGGTTAATAAATATTTCGTATAATCACAGCACTGATCTGACTTAAAACAAAATAAGAAATTTGCTTAGGGAACAACCTTCGTGGGCTTTCTCCTTTTCTTTTACATCCTCTTTTGACAACATATTTTAGTAGGCTAAAGTATTTTCCTTTTCATTTAATGTTGATGAATGTCACTAACTAGGTATGTTGCCTGGTGTATCCATGGAGGATACTTAATATGTTGAGTGAATACCGGTATCAACATATTCTTGCCCAGATCATCCCAAGTAATTGGTTTCATGGAATATTGCCTCCTTGGCATATTCTTACCCCTATCTCCTCATTCCTGGCACTTCCAGGAATGCTTGTCACACAGATAGGTACAGTTAGGATAAGATAACATTAATAGTTGATATATTCAATTAACAAACTTTGCTACATCCATGCCTCTGCATTTCTGATCTTGGGAATATCTGTCAGTCAACATGATGGCTAAAGATAATAAAAGTGATTCCATTCAGACTTCCTGAGCTGCATGGACTTGTGCTTGCCTGCTTCTGGTTAGGTTTGGCCAATGTCCCCGTTACTTCCACCCCTCCCCAAGCAGTCAAGGCAGTTTATGCTCCAGCCCTGTGCTGTTCAGTACAAAAGTCACTAACCTCCTATGGTTATTAAGAACTTGAAATGTGGAAGTCCAAATGTGGTGGATGTAAAATACATCTTCTTTGAAGACTTTGAAGACTTCTGAATATAAGAATGTAAAATACCACATTAATAATATCTTTATTGATTAATGTTGAAATGACATATTGGATTAAATAAAATATTAATATTATTGAAATTTATTTCACTTGTCTAATTTTTAAGAATGTGGCTATTAGAAAAAAAATTAATTATATTTGTGTGTCTTTTCTCTTTCTTTTTTTCCGTGTCTTAAAAGTGAAAGGTTGTTGTTGAATCACGCGAATACACCAGGATTCTTGGCCCCCGGAGGAGAAGAATTCAATCCGGGGCCAGAGACGAGGCTTGATCGCTCAGAGCTTTTGTGTAATAAAGTTTTATTAAAGTATAAAGGAGATAGAGAAAGCTTCTGACATAGGCATCAGAAGGGGGCAGAAAGAGTACCCCCCTGCTAGTCTTTAGCTGGATGTTATATAGTCACTAGCAGTCTGTTAATGAAAGAAAGGAATGTCTTAAAATTCAGAATGGCACCAGGCCCCTCACCCATAAGATGCATTTTGGGATAATCTCGGCACCAAATGGTTTATCTTGGGCCATAAAATGATTAACTTGAATCTTGAAGAAGGGCAGACCACCATACAAATAGTTTCATTTACATAGATTAGGGGAACAATATCCATACTGGTTTGTCAAGTAGGTTCTGGGCCAAGAGGTGGAACCGACTTGGAGACAGAGTTTGGGGTAAAGGCATAGTACATTAGCATAGCTTAAGACAAACATTTCCATAAGAAAAAGGCATTGGTTATCTCTAGACTCGAGAATAGCTAACTTCAGGCGAAACCGGGTGTCATTATGGCAACACAGTATTTTAAGAGAAACCTCCCTTTAAATTTGTATAGAGAAGGAAAAAATATTGCTAGTTTGTTTCCTCCTGCCGCTTAAGAGAGATAAAAATGTCTGACACTTGCAGGCTATTTCCTCTATTTGGAGACCCCTGGCCTTCCTGCCTGTTACCCTCTCAAAAGAAGTATGCATTCTAATGGAATAGAAATAAATACAAACAAAATTAAAAAATCAAATTCAGATTATGCTAGATAGATTGGGTAGAACAATAGTATTATGATCTATTATCTTAACAGAGATCCAGAGGCAACAATGGAGCAGAGGTACTATTCAAAATGATGATGGCTGAAAAAAATTCCAGAAAGATTAAGAGATGCAAAAAGGCTCGACAAACCCTAAAAAGATTAACCTGTTTAGTCATTTCCACATCCTTGTCTGCTGAAGCCAATAGTTAGATTATCTGCAAATTTGCTTCCATTATCTATTTTTTGTCTTGATTTTCTTTTTTTAATATAAAGTTATTTATTTTAATTGGAGGCTAATTATTTTACAATATTGTAGTGGTATTGCCATACATTGTCTGATTTTCAAATACATTTCTTTGCCTCTTCATGTAGAGGCACAGACTTACAGAACAAATATTCAGATACCAAGGGGGAAACAGAGGGGTGGAATTGATTGAGAGATTGGATTTGACATATATACACTACAGAATCCCTGATGGATGAAGAATTAGCCTTCATTGCAGGAGACACAGAAGATGTGGTTTCAATCCCTGGGTCAGGAAGATCCCTTGGAGAAAGAAACCACTCCAGTATTCTTCCCTGGGAAATCCTATGGACAGAAGAGCCTGGCAGGCTACAGTCCACAAAGAGTTGCAAGGAGCTGGACGTGACTGAGTGACTGACTATGCACCTATATACATAACTATGAAAGAAAAGAAAGTATTACTTGCTCAGTCATGTCCTACTCTTTGCGACCCCATGGACCGTAGCCCGCCAAGCTCTTCTCTCCATGGAATTCTCCAGGCAAGAATACTGAAGTGGGTTAGGATTTCTTTCTCCAGGGGATCTTCCTGATGCAGGGGTCAAACCAAGGTCTCCCACATTGCAGGCAGATTATTTACTGTCTGAGTCACCAGGGAAGCCCATTTTCACTTTTGCTTTTTTCTTTCCATGTATAAAATAGCTAACTAATGAGAATGGACTATATAGCACAGGAAACTACTCAATGCTCTGTGGTGACCTAAATGGGAAAAATGTCCACAACAGAGGAGATATATGTATATCTGCTAGTGGAGGTGATGGAATTCCAGTTGAGCTATTTCAAATCCTGAAAGATGATGCTGTGAAAGTGCTGCACTCAATATGCCAGCAAATTTGGAAAACTCAGCAGTGGCCACAGGACTGGAAAAGATCAGTTTTCATTCCAATCCCAAAGAAAGGCAATGCCAAAGAATGCTCAAACTACCGCACAATTGCACTCATCTCACATGCTAGTAAAGTAATGCTCAAAATTCTCCAAGCCAGGCTTCAGCAATATGTGAACCATGAACTTCCTGATGTTCAAGCTGGTTTTAGAAAAGGCAGAGGAACCAGAGATCAAATTGTCAACATCCGCTGGATCACTGAAAAAGCAAGAGAGTTCCAGAAAAGCATCTATTTCTGCTTTATTGACTATGCCAAAGCCTTTGAGTGTGTGGATCACAATAAACTGTGGAAAATTCTGAAAGAGATGGGAATACCAGACCACCTGACCTGCCTCTTGAGAAACCCATATGCAGGTCAGGAAGCAACAGTTAGAATTGGACATGGAACAACAGACTGGTTCCAAATAGGAAAAGGAGTACATCAAGGCTGTATATTGTCACCCTGCTAATTTAACTTATATGCAGAGTACATCATGAAAAACGCTGGGCTAGAAGAAGCACAAGCTGGAATCAAGATTGCCGAGAGAAATATCAGTAACCTCATATATGCAGATGATACCACCCTTATGGCAGAAAGTGAAGAGGAACTAAAAAGCCTCTTGATGAAAGTGAAAGAGGAGAGTGAAAAAGTTGGCTTAAAGCTCAGCATTCAAAAAACGAAGATCATGGCATCTGGTCCCATCACTTCATGGGAAATACATGGGGAAACAGTGGAAACAGTGTCAGACTTCATTTTTCTGGGCTCCAAAATCACTGCAGATGGTGACTGCAGCTATGAAATTAAAAGACACTTACTCCTTGGAAGGAAAGTTATGACCAACCTAGATAGCATATTCAAAAGCAGAGACATTACTTTGGCAACAAAGGTCCGTCTAGTCAAGGCTATGGTTTTTCCAGTAGTCATGTATGGATGTGAGAGTTGGACTGTGAAGAAAGCTGAGTGCCAAAGAATGGATGCTTTTGAACTGTGGTGTTGGAGAAGATTCTTGAGAGTCCCATGGACTGCAAGGAGATCCAACCAGTCCATTCTAAAGGAGATCAGTCCTGGGTGTTCTTTGGAAGGACTGATGCTAAAGCTGAAACTCCAGTACTTAGGCCACCTCATGCAAAGAGTTGACTCATTGGAAAAGACTCTGATGCTGGGGGGGATTGGGGGCAGGAGGAGAAGGGGATGACAGAAGATGAGATGGCTGGATGGCATCACTGACTCGATGGACGTGAGTTTGCGTGAACTCCAGGAATTGGTGATGGACAGGGAGGCCTGGCGTGCTGCAATTCATGGGGTCACAAAGAGTCGGACACGACTGAGTGACTGAACTGATAGTTGATTCAACACAAGAAATAACTCTACACTTGGACATTACCAGATGGTCAATACTGAAATCAGATTGATTATATTCTTTGCAGTTGAAGATGTAGAAGCTCTATACAGTCAACAAAAGCAAGACCGGGAGCTGACTGTAGCTCAGATCATGAACTCAACTGCAAAATTCAGACTTAAATTGAACAAAGTAGGGAAAACCACTAGACCATTCAGATATGACCTAAATCAAATCCCTTATGATTATACAGTGGAAGTAACAAATAGATTCAAGGGATTAGAGCTGATAGAAAGAGTGCCTGAAGAACTATGGATAGAGGTTCATGACATTGTACAGGAGGGTGTGATCAAAACCATCCCCAAGAAAAAGAAATGCAAAAAGACAAAGTGGTTGTCTGAGGAGGCCTTACAAATAGCTGAGACGCTAAAGGCAAAGGAGGAAAGGACAGATATGTCCATCTGAATGCAGGGTTCCAAAGAATAGTAAAGAGAGATAAGAAAGCCTTCCTCAGTGATCAATGCAAAGAAATAGAGGAAAACAATAGAATGGGAAAGACTAGAGATCCTCAAGAAAATTAGAGATAGCAAGGGAACATTTCATGCAAAGATGGGCACAAAAAGGACAGAAAAGGTATAGACCTAAGAGAAGCAGAAGATATTAAGAAAAGGTGGTAAGAATACAAAGAAAAACTATGCAAAAAAGATCTCAATGACCCAGATAACCACGAGAGTGTGATCATTCACCTAGAGCCAGACATCCTGGAGTCTGAAGTCAGGTGGGCCTTAGGAAGCATCACTATGAACTAAGCTAGTGGATGTGATGGAATTCCAGTTGAGCTATTTCAAGTCCTAAAAGATGATGATGCTGTGAAAGTGCTGCACTCTGTATGCCAGCAAATTTGGAAAACTCAGCCACAGGACAGGAAAAGGTCAGTTTTCATTCCAATCCCAAAGAAAGGCAATGTCAAAAATGTTCAAATTACTGCACAATTGGCACTCATCTCGCATGCTAGCAATGGAGAAGGCAATGGCAACCCACTCCAGTACTCTTGCCTGAAGAATACCATGGACAGAGGAGCCTGGTAGGCTGCTGTCCATGGAGTCATGAAGAGTCGGATACAACTGAGCGACTTTACTTTCACTTTTCACTTTCATGCATTGGAGAAGGAAATGGCAACCCACTCCAGTGTTCTTGCCTAGAGAATCCCAGGGACAGTGTAGCCTGGTGGGCTGCTGTCTATGGGTTCGCACAGAGTTGGACATGACTGAAGCGACTTAGCAGCAGCAGCAGCACATGCTAGCAAAGTAATGCTCAAAATTCTCCAAGCCAGGCTTCAACAGTTTGTGAACCAAGAACTTCTAGATGTTCAGGCTGTATTTAGAAAAGGCAGAGGAACCAGAGATCAAATTACCAACGTCCGTTGGATCATAGAAAAAGCAAGAGAGTTCCAGAAAAACATTACTTCTGCTCCATTGACTATGCCAAAGCCTTTGACTGTATGGACCAGAAGAAACTGTGGAAAATTTTTAAAGTGATGGGAATACCAGACCACCTGACCTGCTTCCTGAGACATCTGTATGCAGGTCAAGAAGCAACAGTTAGAACTGGACTTGAAACAACAGACTGGTTCCAAATTGGGAAAGGAGTACGTTAAGGCTGCAACTTATCACCCTGCTTATTTACCTTCTATGCAGAGTACATCCTAAGAAATGCCGGGCTGGATGAAGCACAAGCTAGAATCAAGATTTCTGGGAGAAATATCAATAACCTCAGATATGTAGATGACACCACTTTTACGGTAGAAAGCAAAGAGAAACTGAAGAACCTCTTGATGAAAGTGAAAGAGGAAAGTGAAAAAGCTGGCTTAAAACTTAACATTTGAAAAACAAAAATCTTGGCATCCAGTTCAATCAGTTCATGGCAAATAGATGGGGAAACAATGGAAACAGTGACAGACTTTATTTTCTTGGGCTCCAAAATCACTGCAGATGGTGACTACAGCCATGAAATTAAAAGACGCTTGCTACTTGGAAGAAAAGCTATGACCAACCTAGACAGCATATTAAAAAGCAGAGACATTATTTTGCTGACAAATGTCTGTCTAGACAAAGCTATGGTTTTTCCAGTAGTCATGTATGGACGTGAGATTTGGACCATAAAGAAAGCTGAGCACCAAAGAATTCATGCTTTTGAACTGTGGTGTTGGAGAAGACTCTTGAGAGTCCCTTGGACTGCAAGGAGATCCAACCAGTCCATCCTAAAGGAGATCAGTCCTGGGTGTTCATTGGAAGGACTGATGCTGATTGGAAGGACTGATGCTGAAGCTGAAACTCCAATCCTTTGGCCAACTGATGCGAAGAACTGACTTATTGGAAAAGACCCTGATGCTGGAAAAGATTGAAGGCAGGAGGAGAGGGGGATGAAAGTGGATGAGATGGTTGGATGGCATCACCGACTTGATGGACATGAATTTGGGCAATGTCCTGGAGTTGGTGATGGACAGGGAGGCCTGGCGTGCTGCAGTTCATGGGGTAGCAGAGAGTTGGACATGACTGAGTGACTGAACTGAAATGGACTGATTCACTTTGCTGTACAGCAGAAATGAACACAACATTGTAATGCAACTATACTCCAATAAAAACAACAACAACAACTAATTCTCTTTCTGTTAACAGCACTGTCCTGGGCAATTCTTCCTCTTCCTGGGTGCTTGCAATTTCATTTTTCCCTAATCTCTTCAGGCCCAGGTGTAGTGACAACTCTTCTGCTGTTCTGGGTTTCTGTGTTATCTCTGGTGGTTCTCTCATTTCCTACCCAGTTACAAATTTTAATGTTAATATTTTAATAAATAATCTTCCTGATTTTTTTCCCCAACATTCCATTTCCTGTTGTGTCCCTGACTCAGTCAGTGGCTATCTGACACAGACTGTTAGATGATCAAGTTAACTATGACTTCCACCTTTGACTATAGCTGTTGTTGGTATCAGAACATTGTTGATTTACTCTCATCTGACAGAGGATGAGATGGCTGGATGGCATCACTGACTCGATGGACGTGAGTCTCAGTGAACTCTGGGAGTTGGTGATGGACAGGGAGGCCTGGCGTGCTGCAATTCATGGGGTCGCAAAGAGTCGGATGCGACTGAGCGACTGATCTGATCTGATCTGACTTAAAGTGACTACAAGTAATTATAACATGAAAGCACTTTTATTATTAACACTGTTTTATATATATATATATATTTGTGTGTATTGGAGAAGGCAATGGCACCCCACTCCAGTACTCTTGCCTGGAAAATCCCATGGATGGAGGAGCCTGGTAGGCTGCAGTCCATGGGGTCGCTAAGAGTAGGGCACGACTGAGCGACTTCACTTTTACTTTTCACTTTCATGCATTGGAGAAGGAAATGGCAACCTGCTCCAGTGTTCTTGCCTGGAGAATCCCAGGGATGGGGGAGCCTGGTGGGACACGACTGAAGTGACTTAGCAGCATAGGAAAAGACCCTGATGCTGGGAATGGTTGAGGGCAAAAGGAAAAAGATATGACAGAGGATGAGATGGTTAGATAGCATCACTGATACAGTGGACACGAATTTGAGCAAAGTCCAGGACATAGTGGAGGAAAGAGGAGCCTGGTGTGCTGCAGTCTATGGGGTCACAAAGAGTCAGACGTGACTTAGTGACTGAACAACAACAAGATATATGTGTGTGTGTATGTGTGTGTGTGTGTATGTATGTGTGTGTGTGTGTGTGTGTGTATATATATATATATATATACACAAACATAAATATTTATACATATTTGTGTTCCAACAAAATTTATTTATAAAAACTGGTGGTGGGATCCTTTAGACTCCTAATTATATATGCTGACCCTTGTTTTACTTCTTTGTAGATGAGAAAGCTTTTCTCTTCTTTGATAAGAGGGGCAAAATGGAAGAAAATTGACATTGGCTGAGTTCATACTATAAACTAGGCAGTGTAGTCATGGCATCTGTGCTCATCGTATGATTTACTCCCTACATTTTAATCCCTATGCTACAGATCAGAAAATGGAGTTACAGAAAGCTGAAATAGATTTTCCACAATCACATGTCTGGTGGGAAGCAGAATCCTCTGACTCCAAAGTGCTTTTTCTTCATCATCATCACAGCTTTCCTTCTTTCTCATCTGCATGCCTTTTCTGGAGTCTCTGGTCAAACTTGCTTCTAATTCTACAACAACAATGACAAATAGCAGCTAAACTTCTTTTAGAGAGATGTGGTCTCTCTCTTATTGTTCTTTTAAATTGAAGTATAGTTGATTTATAATATTTTGTGATTCATTTATCATATTTTGTGATTCATTTATTTTCACAGATTATATTCCATTACAGGTTATTAGAAGATAGTGAATATAATTCCCTGTACCAAACAGTAAATCCTTGTTGCATATCTATTTTATGTACGGTAGTTTGTATCTGTTAATCTTATACTCCTGATTTGTCCTTCCCCCACTCCTTTTCTCTTTT
This sequence comes from Bos mutus, assembly GCF_027580195.1. Classification (NCBI taxonomy): domain Eukaryota; kingdom Metazoa; phylum Chordata; class Mammalia; order Artiodactyla; family Bovidae; genus Bos; species Bos mutus. The sequence continues at coordinate 45,529,089 of NC_091625.1, forward strand.
GAAAAGTGAAAGTGAAAGTCACGCAGTTGTGTCTGAATCTTTGCAACCCCATGGACTATTCAGTCCACGGAATTCTCCAGGTCCGAATACTAGAGTGGGTAGCTGTTCCCTTCTCCAGGGGATCTTCCCAACCCAGGGATCGAACCCAGGTCTCCTGCACTGCAGGTGGATTCTTTACCATCTGAGCCACCAGAGAACCCTAAGTTTATTTTCTATGTCTGTGAGCCTGTTTTGTATATAGATTCATTTGTATTGTTTTATATTCCTGTATGCTGCTGCTGCTGCTAAGTCACTTCAGTCGTGTCCGACTCTGTGAGACCCCATAGACAGCAGCCCAACAGGCTCCCCGGTCCCTGGGATTCTCCAGGCAAGAATACTGGAGTGGGTTGCCATTTCCTTCTCCAATGCTTGAAAGTGAAAAGTGAAAGTGAAGTCGCTCAGTCGTGTCTGACTCCTAGCGGTCCCATGGACTGCAGCCCACCAGGCTCCTCCGTCCATGGGATTTTCCAGGCAAGAGTACTGGAGTGGGGTGCCATTGCCTTCTCTGATATTCCTGTATAAGTGATATCATATAGTATTTATCTTTCTCTGTCTGACTTATTTTGCTAAGCATGATATTTTCTAGGTCCATCTGTGTAGCTGAAAAGAGCAATATTTCATTCTTTTTTATAGCTGAGTAATACTCCATTGTATACATATACCACATCTTCCTAAGTCCAACATCTGTTAATGATTACCTGGGGTGTTTCCATGTCTTGGCTCTCATAGATAATACTGCTGTGAACATTGAGGTGTATGTATCTTTTTGAATTAGTGGTTTTGTCTTCTCCAGATACATACTGAGGGATGGGATTGCTAGATCAAGTGGTAGCTCTACTTTTGCTTTTTCAAGGAACCTTCATTCTGTTCTCCATTGTTGCTATACCAATTTACATTCCCACCAACAGTGTGGGAGGGGTTCCCTTTTCTCTATACCCTCTACAGCATTATTATTTGTAGACTTTTTGATTATGCTCATTTTGACTGGTGTGAGGTGATACCTCATTGTGGTTTTGATTTTTTCTCTAATATTTAGTGATGTTGAGCATTTTTCATGTACATATTGGCCACCTATATGCCTTCTTTGGAGAAATGTCTAGGTCTTCTATCCACTTTTGGATTGAGTTATGTTTTGTATTAAGGGGTTGTATAAACTGTTTGTATATTTTGGAGATTAACTCCTTATTGGTGGCATCATTTGCAAATATTTTATCTAATCCATAGGTTGTCTTTTCATTTTGTTTATGGTTCCCTTTGCCACATAAAAGTTTTTAAGTTTGATTACATTCTACAACATTGTTGTATTTGTCTCCCTATCCAGCCCTCATTTCAATTAGATTTATACCTTCAATAGGAATAGAAAGATTTGAAATTAACACTTTTTTGTATTGAAAACCAACATAGGAATAGAAAGATTTGAAATTAATACTTTTTTGTACTGAAAACCAACATCTCAAATACCTTTAAATATTTAAAGACTCCTTTATTATCTACTCAATTATATCCAAAACATTCATAAGGACAAGAAAATAGCTTTGGAGGTTAATATAATAATAATATAATCTATTTAATAATAGTATAATAATAATATATAATATATTAATATAATATACACCAACCATATATTGTAATATATAATATATTTAACAATCTACTTAATATTTAATAATTAAATATTAAACAATAGTTAATAATATTTAATAATAATTATATAAGAACATTTAATATGTTTAAATATTAATCATATTTAATAATATATTGATTAATAGCATTTAATTAATTATATTTAATATAATTAATAATAGTGCTACTAATACAAACACTTCTTCATATGACGTTTTCCTGCTTATTCTAATTCAGATCATATATGTGTGAGTTACAGTAAATAAAAAAATAGGAGGAAAAATAGGAGAGCAGGTTAGGATGAAATTATTTCTCTATTCTTCTCTTCAGCAGCAATGATGCTACATATTTTATTGTATCTTTTATAGTAGTAAGAGCCATTCATGACTTAGCTCCCAGTAGCAGATTAAACAAATATGATTCCAGTAGCTTCAACACTTCTTAAAATAATTCTTAATTAATTTTTATGACTGTACAATTTACCAAAGATACTTTTTCTTGTCTGTTTGTTTCAAGAATTACCAAATTTTTTTGTAGGGAAACACTTTTTTTTTGTTCCAAGTTGACACAAGAGGAAAAATTCTTCTCCTCTTCAGTCCAGTAAAACATCCTCTAGGATTTGCTGTGGTAGGAAGAGTTTTCTCATTTACAAATGCGGACATTTAGAGTCAGAATGTTTAAATGAGATTGTCCAAGGTCACAGAAGAACACCCAGTAATTATTGACTGGACCTAGGTCTTGGATCTCCCATTCAGATTTGTTGGCAGTTCACCACTGGGCTTCCACCTCTGGAGTGACATTGATCAGTGTTAAATTGGGCAAGCCATCAGAAATGGAGTCAAGATGACGTTTCCAAAGGATACCAAAATGCTTGGTCCAACACAAACACAAATCAGGTGCTTAATTGCTTATGCTGTAAAGTACTGGATAGTCCATTCATGGTGCCTACCAGATTAGACCACTCCCTTCTAAAAAGATCTTGCACACTCCAGGACAAACTCCTGATTTGGAAGAGGCATCAGCCACTGACACAATGATAGCTGACTGGGTTAAAGATAACTTGTGTGGAACATTCCCTGCTAGTTAGGGAATGGCTGATTTCATCAGACCCCTTCTCTATCTTAGAGAGCTTGAAGAAGGAGACATATAGCTACTAGCAGAAAAGTTCACAAAAATAAAGGAGTAAGAAGAAAGCATGGGTGGAGAGAGGAGAGTGCAGCAGCAAGAAGTCAGTCCACTGAGTGGGAGAGTTGAGAGACTAAGTCAGAGTTTTTGAGTCACTGGCAATTGTTCCCCCATAGCAATGGCACCCCACTCCAGCACTCTTGCCTGGAAAATCCCACGGATGGAGGAGGCTGGAAGGCTGCAGTCAATGGGGTCGCTAAGAGTCGGACACGACTGAGCGACTTCACTTTCACTTTTCACTTTCATACATTGGGGAAGGAAATGGCAACCCACTCCAGTGTTCTTGCCTGGAGAATCCCAGGGACGGGGGAGCCTGGTGGGCTGCTGTCTATGGGGTTGCACAGAGTTGGACACGACTGAAGTGACTTAGCAGCAGCAGCAGCAGCCCAGAGTGCTCATCTCTCCCCATCTGTGCTCATTGATGGTGTATTGGTGGCTTGAAATTGAATTTGGAGGGAATATTTACTTCAGATCAAGGCTCTTCATATTGTTAAAACATTTACCAGGGCACCATTGTGCGACACGCCTAGGTAGCCAGGGACCAATGCCCCTGGGGAAGGAATGAATTCAGGAATTCCTCCTGCTGAGTTGTCAGAACTACTACTGTGTGCTTAGAGGCCGACTAATTTCTGTGAGCCATGTGGAAAGAGAACTGCTGGCTACCTGGGCATTATCTTCCTTACTTCAAAGCCCTGATTTCCCATTTACAGGAGCCCAAATGTCCCCATTTTTACAGCCTGAAATTGCTGAACAGTTTTCATGGTGCCAAGTAACCGATTTAGCTGATATTCACACCTGCGTTGGTTGTTTGGGCATAATTTTCACCTGGGACTCCAACCTTTTGTAAACTTAGTATGGACGTATTTGTATCCTGATCGAGTTAGGAAATTCACACTTTTCTTCCTCAAGTATGAAAGCCAGCAGGGCTTTGTTTTTGAACGATTAGTGTTAGCCAAGGTCCTTGTTGTTTTTATTTATAACCTATGAAATAGCCTTCAGCATGTTGACATGTTCTCTGAGTTTGCTTCTGACAATCATTAAAGTAGAAAAGGACAACCAAACCTGTGTTGATAGTGTTGAGGATCTCATTTTTTGTTAAGAAAGCCGTGCCCACTGGTCTCTGTGGGTCATAGGTTTTCTCTGCAAGGGTTCTTCCTTCTCTCTACTCTTCTTGTTCCTCACTTTGTTAATATGCCTGGACTCAAAAGGTCTCTTGTTCCAGGATGCCTTCTCTGATTAAGTGCAATAACTTCTTCATGCCTTTCTCTGTCTCTTTAATTCACCTCTATTCATGCTTCTCAATAGATGCATACTTAAGTGATTCTTAGGGATTTTTCATATCTACATGTTATTATTGATCCAGTTAAATGACAGATTTCTGGGTATCAGAGAAATTGCTTTTCTTCTACTTCTTTTTAATAATAGGTTTTCTTTTTTTTGGCCAAACCTTGCAGCATGTGGAATATTAGTTCCCTGAACAGGGATCAAATCTGTGCCTCCTGCATTGGAAGCATGGAATCTTAACCACTGGATCACAAGGGAAGTCCCTCTTCTATTTCCTTTGCTACTTCTTATACTTAATGTCCTATCTGAGGTTATTAAATAATTAAAAGTAAATGTTTATTTTTTTTCTTTTTTTTAAATCTAAATTTATTTATTTTAATTGTAGGCTAATTACTTTACAATATTGTACTGGTTTTGCCATACATCAATATGAATTCACCACAGGTGTACACGTGTTCCCCGTGCTGAACCCCGCCCCACCTCCCTTCCTGTACCATCCCTCTGGGTCATCCCAGAAAATCAGCCCCAAGCATCCTGTATCATGCATCAAACCTGGACTGGCAATTCGTTTCATATATGATATTATACATGTTTCAATGCCATTCTCCCAAATCATCCCACCCTCTCGCTCTCCCACAGAGTCCAAAAGACTGTTCTATACATCTGTATCTCTTTTGCTGTCTTGCATACAGGGTTAACCATCTTTCTAAATTCCATATATATGCGTTAGTATACTGTTTTTCTTTCTGGCTGGCTTCACTCTGTATAATAGGCACCAGTTTCATCCACCTCATTAGAACTGATTCAAATGTATTCTTTTTAATGGCTGAGTAATACTCCATTGTGTATATGTACCACAGCTTTCTTATCCATTCATCTGCTGATGGACATCTAGGTTGCTTCCATGTCCTGGCTATTATAAACAGTGCTGCGATGAACACTGGGGTACACGTGTCTCTTTCAATTCTGGTTTCCTCAGTGTGTATGCCCAGCAGTGGGATTGCTGGGTCATAAGGCAGTTCTATTTCCAGTTTTTTAAGAAATCTCCACACTGTTCTCCATAGTGGCTGTACTAGTTTGCATTCCCACCAACAGTGTAAGAGGGTTCCCTTTTCTCCACACCCTCTCCAGCATTTATTGCTTGTAGACTTTTGGATCACAGCCATTCTGACTGGCATGAAATGGTACCTCATTGTGGTTTTGATTTGCATTTCTCTGATAATGAGTGATGTTGAGCATCTTTTCATGTGTTTGTTAGCCATCTGTATGTCTTCTTTGGAGAAATGTCTGTTTAGTTCTTTGGCTTATTTTTTGATTGGGTCATTTATTTTTCTGGAATTGAGCTGTAGGAGTTGCTTGTATATTTTTGAGATTAGTTGTTTGTCAGTTGCTTCATTTGCTATTATTTTCTCCCATTCTGAAGGCTGTCTTTTCACCTTGCTTAGAGTTTCCTTTGTTGTGCAGAAGCTTTTAATTTTAATTAGGTCCCATTTGTTTATTTTTGCTTTTATTTCCAATATTCTGGGAGGTGGGTCATAGAGGATCCTGCTGTGATTTATGTCAGAGAGTGTTTTGCCTATGTTCTCCTCTAGGTTTTTTTTTTTTTTTTTAATAATTTATTTATTTTTAAATTTCATTTTATTTTTAAACTTTACAATATTGTATTGGTTTTGCCAAATATTGAAATGAATCTGCCACAGGTATACATGTGTTCCCCATCCTGAACCCTCCTCCCACCTCCCTCCCCATACCATCCCTCTGGGTCGTCCCAGTGCACCAGCCCCAAGCATCCAGTTTTATAGTTTCTGGTCTTATGTTTAGATCTTTAATTCATTTTGAGTTTATTTTTGTGTATGGTGTTAGAAAGAGTTCTAGTTTCATTCTTTTACAAGTGGTTGACCAGTTTTCCCAGCACCACTTGTTAAAGAGATTGTCTTTAATCCATTGTATATTCTTGCCTCCTTTGTCAAAGATAAGGTGTCCATAGGTGTGTGGATTTATCTCTGGGCTTTCTATTTTGTTCCATTGATCTATATTTCTGTGTTTGTGCCAGTATCATACTGTCTTGATGACTGTGGCTTTGTAGTAGAGCCTGAAGTCAGGCAGGGTGATTCCTCCATTTCCATTCTTCTTTCTCAAGATTGCTCAAGTGGGCTTTATCCCAGGGATGCAAGGATTCTTCAACATCCACAAATCAATCAATGTAATACACCACATTAGCAAATTGAAAAATAAAAGCCATATGATTATCTCAATAGATGCAGAGAAAGCCTTTGACAAAATTCAACATCCATTTATGATAAAAACTCTGCAGAAAGCAGGAATAGAAGGAACATACCCCAACATAATAAAAGCTATATATGACAAACCCACAGCAAACATTATTTTCAATGGTGAAACATTGAAAGCATTTCCCCTAAAGTTAGGAACAAGACAAGGGTGCCCACTTTTCACCACTACTTTTCAACATAGTTTTGGAAGTTTTGGCCACAGCAATCAGAGCAGAAAAAGAAACAAAAGGAATCCAGATTGGAAAAGAAGAAGTAAAACTCTCATTGTTTACAGATGACATGATCCTCTACATAGAAAACCCTAAAGACTCCACAAGAAAATTACTAGAGCTAATCAATGAATATAGTAAAGTTGCAGGATATAAAATCAACACACAGAAATCACTTGCATTCCTATACACTGATAATGAGAAAATAGAAAGAAATTAAGGAAACAATTCCATTCACCATTGCAATGAAAAGAATAAAATACTTAGGAATATATATACCTAAAGAAACAAAAGACCTATATATAGAAAACTATAGAACACTGGTGAAATAAATCAAAGAGGAAACTAATAGATGGAGAAATATACCATGTTCATGGATTAGAAGAATCAATATAGTGAAAATGAGTATACTACCCAAAGTAATCTATAGATTCAATGCAATCCCTATCAAGCTACCAATGGTATTTTTCACAGAGCTAGAACAAAAGTAAATATTTATAATAATTTTTTAACATTTACTTAGTGCCTCATATAATAAAGACATGTATCCTATATTAACTTATTAAATCCTTATGCAGTTCTTGGGTACAGATGTTTTAGCCCCATTTTAGAAATGAGGACATTGAAATTCAGAATAGTTAAATAATTGCTTGAAGTTTTATGGCAGATACAATTGAGTGTGTGTCAGCACTGATCCAACTTTGGGAGAAGTTCCTAGGTTGACTTTCTTCAGTTCTCTTCAAGTAAAAGTGTCAACCACCATCTCATGTGAAGTGGGTAATTAGAATAGAAGTCTGCAGAGTCTTGGGTCCCAAGTGACCTCATTCCCTGGTCAAACCTCATTTGTTTCTTTTCTTACTCAGACTAGATGACACGTTGCCAGTGTTGCCTTTGGTGTGTGTGGGGAGTTGGGGGAAGTAGAGCTTCTCCTCCAGGATTGACATTGTAAAGATAAATCTTTGAATTCATTTGATTAGGCAATAAACAAATACATAAGTACCTCTTTTCTATACTTTTTATAAATCTTTATTGATACATCATTATACCTCACATGGGCCTATGAATTTTGTAATGTATTTTTTTAAACAAGACTTTTATATAGGCAGAAGCACCACCAAAAATATTTTCCTGGAGCTCTGTACACTTTAAGCACAGCCTTGCCCTTTAAGGCACAGCAACCTGGCTCTCCAATGGCACCCCACTCCAGTACTCTTGCCTGGAAAATCCCATGGATGGAGGAGCCTGGTGGGCTGCAGTCCATGGGGTCGCTGAGGGTTGGACACAACTGAGTGACTTCATTTTCACTTTTCACTTTCACATTGAGAAGGAAATGGCAACCCACTCCAGTGTTCTTGCCTGGAGAATCCCAGGGACGGGGGAGCCTGGTGGGCTGCCATCTATGGGGTTGCACAGAGTCAGACACGACTGAAGTGACTTAGCAGCTTAGCAACAGCAACCTGGCTCTCCACACATTCTTGATAGAATCTAGTATTCATGGCTTCCTTTGGTCTTAGCATTTGAATTCCATATACTTGGCTTATGCAAATTAAATGCATATGGTTTCTGAAGAGGAGGAGATAGAAATATGAAAAGGAATACTGGGAGTCAAAAATCTTACAGTGAAATGTATCATATTGTCAAATCACAAGGTCAGACTCTCCTGGGATGGTTACAAAGTCTGTGCTCCTTACATCTCACAACATGGATGCACCCTTTATTCAGGGTCTAGGTATAAACACATTGTTGGTCACCACTCATCACAGTTAAATCGAGGACAATGATTGCATGAGAAGAAATTGCCTATGAAGCCTTACTAGTTAGCCAGAGGATTGCTCAGTTTTTCTATTGATTTAGAGTCTGGGGCAGTTAGCATGGACCTGCAGGAGAGTATCACCTCCTGGTTGTATTCAAGGACACAGAATCTAGGCAGTCAACGTTCAGTTGTCTGTCCCACTACTGACTTGTGATATAACTGAGCAAAATTTTGGAACTTCTCTAAATCTCAGTTTCCTTACCTGTGGAAGGATGGTAAGGATAGAATATTTCTCTCTTGTAGGGTTGAAGTAAGGCCCTATTAAGAGAAAGTACTTGTTGAGACAACTCAGCCACTGCTAAAAAGTTAAATTATTTTACCTGGTATTTATCAAAGGAGGTTTTGGTCAACATGTGGTGTTCTTTGTAAGCATAGGTCTAGATCATGAGCACTTCTTTTTGGTGGCATAGTCATCTTTGCAACTGAGCATTTGTCTCTGGAGTGTGTGCAGCAGATACTAAGTGTTGCTCCATAAATGAATGAACAAGTCCAATGAGAAAGATGAACCATTTCTATGGACAAGTGGGAAAGCAAACACAAAGGGTAGAATTTCTTAGCAGTAAATATGGAGTATGTGAAACAACAACAAAGTCCTTTTTAATTACAATTTTGCAAGAAATATAGGGGTCAAGGAACATAAGAAACAATACTGTGGAAAAGCAATCAGCAAGGTCTAAACTATAGAGAATTCTGTGGTTTGTTTAACAAACAAATTTTGAGAAGGAAAAAGAGTGGAAACCTAGATTAAAAGATGTAAGAGACCTGTTGACTTATCTCCATGTATAGCATTTGGCATGCATGTGTGCTAAATGGTGTCCAACTCTTTGCGACCCCATGAACTGTAGACCACCAGGCCCCTCTATCTATAGAGTTTCCCAGGCAAGAATATTGGAGTGAGTTTCCATTTCCTACTCTAGGGGATCTTCCCAACCCAGGGGTCGAACCCAAATCTCTAGCATCTCCTGCCTTTGCAGGCAGATTCTTTACCACTGAGTCACCAGGGAAGCGCTGTATAGAATTTACTGGGCTCTTAATTAAAACACATTTAAAAAATATGAGTCAATTGGAGAAATTTGAAAAGTAACCAAATGTTTTAGGATATTAAATAATTATTATGAATTTTAAGGTGTAATGACATTGGGTAAAAAATTTTAAAAGTACAGACTGCAAGATTTATAGATAATATGATATTATGTCTGAGATTTCTTATAATAATCTGGAGTTTGAAGCACTGATTGTGATATAGATAAAATGGCAACCCACTCCAGTGTTCTTGCCTGGAGAATCCCAGGGACAGGGGAGCCTGCTGAGCTGCCGTCTATGGGGTCGCACAGAGTCGGACACGACTGAGGTGACTTAGTAGCAGCAGCAGCAGGAGTTAATAATTTGGTGCAACAGAATAGTTGATGCCTACATTCTTTCTTCTTTGGTGTATGCTTTCTATAAACTTCCCATAATAAAAAGTAAACATAGAAATAACAAGTGAGAAATAAACAAGCAAAAAGATATATTTAAAAGAATTCAGTGGTCTTTCCATTTAGTGGTAATTATTCCTAAGGATTCTCAACAATACTTTTGACAAAATCTTATGACTATCATATTTCTGGAAAATAACATCATTTCAAATATTAATTTTTGTTTTTACAAAAGTGACACTATGTTTGATATCATTCTTGTACATATTTTTTTCAAATTGAATGAGCTGACAAAATTATATATTTCTTATTTTGATGTCTTCAAGGGCATCAAAAAAGAAAACTATTGGAACCTTAAACTCACCTCTTATCTTAAATATAACAAACAAAAAACCCTGCTAAGTTGTACTTCACAGAGGCAGAAGAATGTAAATCTGCTGTTGGGGAGACCTTGCCCTGGTTAGGTTTCCCGTTTTCTACCCAAGGAGGCAGATGTAAATGCCTTTGGTCAACTGCTTCCAACCTCCCTTCTTCTCTTTTTTTTTTTGGTCTCAACATTTAATTTTTTTAGTTTCTGAAATATAAATCAAAATACATTTTTGTTTTACACCATGGTAATAAGCCTGAAAGTATGACTTAAAATAGGTACTTAATTTCATTTTTAGTACAGTGTGACTTAAGATAGGTACTTTAAAACTTTTTTTTTAAAAACAATACATTTTATTTTGGAGGGAAGCAGCTCATTAAAAAAGACATTGGTGCATAAGTAATTATTTTTCATTATTTAGTCTTTATGAGTGCCAAACTTGGACAGCATGCCCTCTGAACTGAAAATAGACCATGAATACCTCTGCTATTATCTTGTGACCACAGTCTTGTATGTGGATTTTAGTTATTAATTGTGACTCTGGCTCTTCACTAGGGATTCCTATGGGAGATTCTGCATAGAGTCCTCATTCATCTTCCTTCTTCTTGTGTATTTCTGTCATTTGCTTTATATCATTTCCATGGCCCCAGTCTTCAGATCATCCCATGGTACCACCTAAGATTTTCTCAGAGACAGAGTGGAAAAGACTTGGGATTAAGACAAGAAGTTGAGGTCTTGACCCTATCTGAAAACTGTAATCTTCGGTACTTTACCTGGTCTCTGTCTTCAGTTTTCTTATCTTGGGTTTAACAACTACTTCATATGATTGCTGTAGGGCATAATGACACACCTAATATAAAAGCCAAAAAGGGGTAAGATGGAATCTCACACCAAAACATGCTGTATAAAATCCTTACCTGGAAGGTCCATTTACTATTAAAAAAAAAAGATAATTTCCTATAGTTTTAAGGAAAATACGGGCACCCTTAGAGGTTAATTATCCTGCTGAATGCAAATAAATTATACATCTCAGAGGTACAAATGGTTTTGTTCAGATCAGAAGACTCTACCTGTTCTCTTAAAAAATAATGTTCTTAAAAATTATGAACCATAATTAGAATTGAATTTTGCCAGAGGGCCCTGGTGGAATTTAGGTCTCTTAGAAATGAATTTCTTCCTGAAATTTTAGGAAAAATAAAGATAGGTGTAAGAGGAGCTAGAAGCTCTAAATATTTAATCAAAAATATTTATGCTTTTTGTTTTCATTAGGATTGTATAACTTTGAAGAAAGTGATTATTTTTATTGAATTTAGTTTATCTGTTTGCGTATTTATATAAGGCAAAATTTTATTCAGTTATACAATTGGCAATTTTTAGCTACTGAATTTCCTTTTAATATCTATCATATCCTTTATTTCATTTCATGCTGCAGAAAATACAAAACTGTTTACTTTTAGATATTGAGCTTTTTATTATATAAACAGTTGTCCCCCTCTGTCCTCAAGGGGATTAGATCACTGCAGATACCAGAATTTGCTGATGCTTAAGTTCCATAGTTGACCCCCCAAATCCATCAGTTTTGCATTCACGGTTTCAACCAACCAGGGATGATAAACGTTGTACCTGGTCCATGGTTGGTTGAATTGGCAGATGCAGAGCCCATGGAAATATAGAGTTGACTGTAGTAAAACCTCTTCACACAAAATTTTTTACATAAGATGTATAAAGCTTGTTTGCATTTAAGTTTTTAAAAAATATGCCTGTTTTATTTGTACTATAGTTAGTATTCCTGAAATAGTTCTCAATTTTTTTCCACTGAAATACGATACTTTGAGAAAATAAACTGAAATGCAAAGTGGCACCCTTCTCTTAGGTTTTTGTTATCGTTTGACAGAAATCAAAGCCAAGGAGCAAAGGTAATTATAGAAAGTTCTGAGGACTGTTGATGGTAGGTTCTCCTAAAAGAACCTACCAAGTCATCTCGACTGCATGTGTAGCTACTCTTGCCTGGTTTGCAACTCAAAGTTGGTGACAGTGGCCAAGGTTTCACCCATTAACTTTTAGGTTTTAGGCGAGAGAAAAGTGCATCTTGGGTTGAGTGAAGGGCAAAGAAAAAAAAGGAAAAATCACACAGCGTATCCTTCACAGGATTTATGCTGCTACAAAATTCTATAATTGACTATGATGTTACAGCTGGTTAAGATCTTTGGTGAGAAGTCTGAATGTACTATGTGTAAATAAAGTATCTATGATCTGCACATTTCGGATGTTATTCTTTTAGAATATATCAAGGACCCTAGAGAAATGGTGATTGTCAGAACAATTTTCACAAATGTTTTGAAGCATGTACAGTACTGCCTAAAATGATCCTTTTAGCTCTTTCTGATGATGTTGTGTTTGTCTCTTTCTCTTCACTAGAATATGAATTCTGAGAGAGTAGAGACTTATCTAGTGCTGGATCACCAGTGCCTAAAACAGGGCCTGGCTCAGTAAATATTTATTGACAAGCTGCGACTAGGGGTTATTACATAATTGCATATATTGACTTAATGCTAAAGTGAGGTAGCCGTTACCCATAACACAGATACAAATAGAGGGTTAACTTAAAACCATCTACTTCCCTCATTTTTTTTTTTTCTTTTAAATCATGGTGAACTATGGGAGCACATTCAAGAAAGTTTATAGAAAATACTATTTTTCATGAATTATATTTGGAAAAGGAAAGTTTAGAGCTTGGAAATTTTTATAGCAGGTGAAAGGTGAGAAGATTTTTAAGGAAGCAGTTTTTGAGATGAATAGACAAAAGGGAAGAATGTAAAGAGGAAAAAATTTCTAGGGAGGGGAAAATAAAGAGGGAAGCGGATGGGGGAAGGCTGAATGTTAGTGGGACCTTACATGTGGGAAACAATGGAAAAGCAATTTCTAGAAACATCATGTTGACCATCTAGACATGAAATTCAATTTTGATTTTGAAGGTAGTACGAAGTCAAAGGAACATAAAAGTGTTACAGCAGGGGATTACTTTGTAGGTAATATTTGTAGCTGATTTTTAAAAGTGAGAGCAGAGAGTATGATTATCATCATAGAAAGTATGTTTCTTATATGTGAGGACCTTAACCTGCATTGCAAAGTTAGCTTATTATTTCAATCCTGGTATACTACCAAAAGCTGAAAAAATTGCTTCCACAACAAATGTGAAATAGCTGTGTTGGGGAAACCACAAGTATTAAATCCAGGAAACAGAAATTGGCTATCTTTCAATATTTCTAATGAAAAATGTAACTGTTTCTTTGCTATTTTTTCAGGCTTAATAAATCTTTACTCTAACTCCTCTTTACAGTATTTTTTTTTCACATATACTTTCCTGTGCAAGTTTTCAATTCATGTATAAGTCCAAAAATATTTGAATTAAGTTACTCTGGGGGATGATTTAAAGAATCAAATATATAACTTTTCTTTTTTTGGCAGTGTACTATTTTGCCCTCTAATAGTTTTGTGTTATCTGTGTTTTACATTGAATTTCTATTTCCTCCAAGTAACTGAGTATAAAATCTAAACCCAGAAAGAAAATTTTCGAGTGTGATAGTGTATACATTATAAATATAATTATTTACATTGAACCAAGACAACAGGCTTTTGATTACTCAACATTTTCCAATATCCATCAGTGCAATAAGAGCCAGCATTTAATGAGTGTCTGTAGATGAGGGCTTTGCATACATCATTTCTAATCTTCTCAGCTGCTGCCTAAGGCAGTATCTCAGGCCTCAGTCTTTGGATCTTTACTCTCTTCTTTCCTCCCCTAGGATTTGGATAAATTGTGGATCAGGTCACCTCTTAAATTATTATAACACTTAAAATATAAGAATCTGGCATACTGTGCAGATTCTAAACTGAATGTTATAAATGCAAACTATTAATAACTGTTATTGATTTAGTTACATGGACCATGCATCCTGCTAAGTGCTTATATAAATGATCTATTGAATCCGCCTTACTAACCTGTGAGATGAAGATAAGTGATTCTCTTAAGTTCATCCAGCTGAGTCCTGAAACCTCTCCAACTTCAGATTCGCTCTTTCAGTACTAGGATAGATTGCCTTCCATCATAGCTGTTGTTCCACTTGATTTGTTTTCTAAAGGTTCTTTCTGTCTGGTATCATACAATGATAGCTGAGTAGTCATCTAGTCTGAGTCCTTCAAGTAATAGATGAAAAACTAGCAGTCTTGAGAGGTTAAATGACTGGCCAGATGTCACCTGGAGACAGCTCTCTGCGTGAAACTGAGGTTTCCTCACTTCCTGTCCTGATTCCTTCTGTCTCTACGCTGTTTTACTGTTGCTTTTTGGTTGGGAATGATGCAAAATGCTTGCAATGCTTAAGATTATCATTTTTTTCTCAAAAAAAATAAATCAGTGTAAAACTTACTATCAACTAGCATTATCTGAAGACTGTTAAAGGAGATCAACATGACTCATTCCAATCACAGAGGCATAGATTCAATACACAGCCAGAGGCTTTGGGGCACGGTCTCTGCAGCAACCTCTAGAGGGCAGAAAGTGCAAGGAAATCTTCAAAATCAGAAAATATGTGCAATATTTTAACTGAATTTTAATGATATGGTAAAGGGTTATATGCAAATGTGCCAAGTTGCTTCAGTCATGTCCCACTCTTTGTGACCGTATAGACTGTAGCCTGCCAGGCTCCTCTGTCAATGGGATTCTCCAGGCAAGAATACTGGAGTGGGTTGCCATGGTCTCCTCTAGGGGATCTTGCCCACCTAGGGATCAAATCTGTGTCTCTGTCTCCTGTATTGGCAAGCAGGTTCTTTACCACTAGCGCCACCTGGGAAGCCCCAAGGGATTATAGTTCTGTGGTGTTTTAAATTCCTGGACTGCTCCCCAGTGAGGCTTTAACACTTGCTTCTGAATTAAGCAACCATTAAATAGTTATTATTATTATTTTAAAAAACATTTACTTATTTGGCCGTGCTGGGTCTTAATTGGGGCATGTGAGATCTTTAGTTGTGGCATGTGGGCACCTAGCACTGGGAGTGCAGAGCCTTAGCCACTGGACCACGGGGGAAGTCTCTATATTAAACACTTTACATATACTATTTCATTTATTTAGTCATCACAAAGACCCATTTTACAGATTAAAAAACTGAACCTTTAAGTGGTTAGGAAATTATCCTTACTTTGCATGCTATATGGCAGAGCTGTGATTTTTGAATAAATAGGTGAACATCTGAAATTAAACACCTTTGAGAAAAGAATGATATAGTTTTAAAATGTTACCAAGTAATTTTTCATGATATCTTTATGTTATCATATTGTCTGACATAAGTACACACAGCAATCTCTTTACTCACTGCGAAGGTACCAAACAAGATTACAAACTAGGAATGAGGTGGACTTTTTTTTTTTTTTTTTTGATATTTTAAACAGTTCATTGTCTTTCACCTTTCAATTCTGTGAATTTTTCAAGTATACAGTTAGTAAAGAAATAAAAAATTATTTTGTGCAACCAAAGTTCAAGGTAGTTTAGATGAAAATGGGAAGTTGAACTATGACAAACTACAACTGAATCTTAAATGAATATGAGACTATTATAAAGCAATATTGATGTCTTGAATCCTAAGTTCCATATTAAGGTCATAGTAATGGCTTAGAGTTTTATGAGCCTGCATGGTGTAAGCAACTTCATCTCTTTAATCTTAACTTCGCCTCAAGCAAAAATAAATCTTAATGTTGTAAACTGTAGGGTAACATAACTGCCTTGTTCAATAAGGATTGTTTTTTTTTTTCCCCTAAATGTCACTAATATCTAGCTGTGGCTTAAAAAAAATAAGAAAAAGAAAAGAAAAAGTGGTTGAAGTGGTAAATATTTCTAGTACTGAAAACTGGATGGAAGCTTTCCTATTTTTGCTTTTGTAGTAAATTATTTTGCAATTATGGTGTATAAACAAGTTGGGCTCTATGTATAAGATCAGTTGTACACATTTAGGTCACTTAATTGCTGCTGCTGCTGCTAAAGTGCTAGATTGCTAATTAATGTTTGGCTGTTACATTTCTGCATGTTGAAGAGGACGTTTGGAACCAAGCAGATGCAAGGCATAGACCAGAAAAAGGCTGAATGTTCCTGAAAGAAAGTCAAGGATGGAGAAAAATGAGGAGCATCCTGAGGTCATGGTTTACTGAAAGATATTAAGGGGCTGCTTCCTCTGAAGCTCTGTAAGAAAAGCTATAACTCAGAAATGTCTTAGGGGTGAGAAAAAGTGGTCCTTCTCACTGTATAAAAAAAAGCAAATGTTGAATAAGCAGATTTTATTAAAGGGCTAGGTTCTTGACTTGTGATTAGAATTTGATATTTCACATAGAAATGTGTGTACTTTAAAAAAATACAGAATTATGTCTTTGTAGGAAAAACTCAACTATATGCATTCTAAAATTTCCAGTTGTACTCTGTGTACATGTCTGAAGAAGCTCTGTGCATTGGGTCTAAGCTTTTCTGAAAAGAACATTGTAACTTACTGAGTGACAACTGAAATTATGGGCTTAGGTGGAATTCTTCTTTTGGTAACATAGGAGACCTTAGACCTTACAGCTTTGTGAAAATCCGTACTTGTAAATGAGAGATATTTCTAATCTTTAGCTATCTCAATTGTCAATATTTTTTTGGCTTGTTTTTTCCTCAGTAGGGAAAATTTTATTACATTTAATTTTAATTAGAATATGAATTTTTCAGGTTTTAAGTTGTTTTTAGTATATAAGGAAACAGTAACTAAAACTTGCTCAGTCATGTCCGACTCTTGGCGACTCTTTGGATTGTAGCCCGCTAGGCTCCACTGTCTGTGGAATTCTCCAGGCAAGAATACTGGAGTGTTTTGCCATTTCCTTCTCCAGGGGATCTGCCTGACCCAGGGATTGAACTCCAGTCTCCTGCATTGCAGCTGGACTCTTTACCATCTGAGCCACCAAGGAAGTCAATATCTTTCCTTTAAATTTTAAAATAAGAAAATTAAGATTAGTATTTTAGTGTTGAAGTGGTAAAGTTCACACAAAATATGAAAATAGTTTTTTGTCTATGATAGTAAACTAAGAGGTTTAGTTATTTGACTGAAGAGTTTAGAAGCACCTCACACATAGTGAAATGGTAAATATCAGAGAGGGAAGCCTGAAAGAAAATGACTATGATTCATTATTAGAAGGGTAATTGTTGGGACTTTCCTAACGTTCTGTGTTTAAGACTCTGTGTTCCTAATGTATGGGGGCATGGGTTCAACCCCCTGTTGGGGAACTAAAATCCTGCATGTCACAGGGCAAGGTTAAAAAAAAAAAATCCTCTACTTGCATCACAAGAAGAGTAATCATTGCACCCTGTCTGGAGGAAGACCCTGGGAACACATCCAGTTTGGGAGAGCAAAGTCAGCAAAGCTCATAGAAAAGGGAGATCCCAAGACCCAGAATAAAAGTTATGACCAGCCTAGACAGTGTATTAAAAAGCAGAGACATTATTTTGCCCACAAAGGTCCATCTAGTCAAAGCTATGGTTTTTCCTGTAGTCATGTATGGATGTGAGAGTTGGACTGTAAAGAAAGCCGATCACCAAAGAATTGATGCTTTTGGACTGGGGTGTTGGAGAAGACTCTTGAGAGTTCCTTGGACTGCAAGTAGATCCAACCAGCCCATCCTAAAGGAAATCAGTCCTAAATATTCATTGGAAGGACTGATGCTGAAGTTGAAACTCCAGTACTTTGGCCACCGGATGCGAAGAACTGACTCATTGCAAAAGACCCAGATGCTGGGAAAGATTGAAGGTGGGAAGAGAAGGGGACAACAGAGGATGAGATGGTTGGATGGCATCACTGACTCAATTGACATAAGTTTGAGTAAACTCTGGGAGTTGGTGAGGAGCAGGGAAGCCTGGTGTGCTGCAGTCTATGGGGTCTCAAAGAGTTGGATAGGATGGAGTGACTGAACTGAACTGAACTGAAGACCCAGAAGTTGACATGTCTGCTCAACAGTATCCTAAGGATAGGCAGGGATAGAAGGACAGAGAACAAGGTGAGCATGCATACAAGAGGGGTGTTCTGTTAAGGGGTTGTGGTCTTACAGGGGCCATATGTCTTTGGAGATTAGCCATCTCCTTGTGTGGTATGTCAGTCAGAGTCCCAGTGGAAAAGAATGATTCATGGGTACATTTTCTAAGAGACTATTATAAAGGTGTGAGTAGGATGTCAGGAATTTCAAGAGATGGTACTAATGCCCAGAGTTCGCAGTAAAATTTTCACCACTCCCTGGGTAAGAGGTAGTCAGAACCTGGAAGGAGAAATTCTATGTATCAAGTTGCTTGAGAAATGCAGTGACTTTCATTTGAGGGCCCTATTTAGAGAGAGGCCACCTCAGGAGAGGGAACAAGGGAATAAATGCTCTAACCTCAGTCTCCTCCCTCCTTCTGATTTCCTTCTTGGGCTCCCCAGCTAGAAGTCAGAAGTTCCATCATTTATTGAGATAATTCTTAGAGGTCACTCTATATCAGGAGGGCAAAGGGGCAAATAAAAAGTATTTAACAGAGTCACAGTGTTATGATTCTGTGCACACATGTCAGTTTTTAAAACAGTTCTCCTCACCCCACCCACCCCAGATTTGCTGATACCAGGAATGAAATATTATGGATAGAGGCCATAAGCACTCTGGCCAATAGAAAGAAATGTCTTCACTGTATGCCTGAAAGTAGGTGGTATAATTTACTTATAAGTTTGAGAAGCATGAGTCATTTGGATGAATCTTGTCACCTCTGTACAGCTGATAAAGCTGAAGTAGAATCATAGTAAATTTTCTAAAACTTATGACCTCTCAGGAGACTGGTCATCAGGTCTTTTCTTAGGTACACTTAAATCTTTTTTTTTTGTGTGTGTGTGTGTTGTGGCATGCTTTTTTTTTAAATTTTATTTTATTTTTAAACTTTACAATATTGTATTGGTTTTGCCAAATATGGAAATGAATCTGCCACAGGTATACATGTGTTCCCCATCCTGAGCCCTCTTCCCTCCTCCCTCCCCATACCATCCCTCTGGGTCGTCCCAGTGCACCAGCCCCAAGCATCCAGTATCGTGCATCGAACCTACACTTAAATCTTAACGTAGACCCCTTCCAACATGGGATGAAGATCAGCCTCGTAGATCTTCCTTCATATTTTCCCTCAAAACAGGTCACATTGAACCTAGTTCTATTCTGGAATTTTTAGTGTTCTTTGATCTAGGTGGTTAATAAAGCAAATTAAAAAAGTAAATGTAATAAATAATATATATCTTTGAATTATAGTTTCTGCATGCATAAACATGAAATTACCTCATAGATTTTCTAATGTGCCTCCAAAAATCCAGAAGTGAAGTGAAGTGAAATGAAGTTGCTCAGTTGTGTCCAACTCTTTGCGACCCCATGGACTGTGGCCTGTCAGGTTCCTCCATCCATGGGATTTTCCAGGCGAGAATAGTGGAGTGGTTTGCCATTTCCTTCTCCAGAGGATCTTCCCAACCCAGGGATTGAGTCTGGCTCTCCAGCACTGCAGGCAGACTCTTTTAACACCTGAACTACCAGGGAATCTGGCCCAGAATATGCATGGAACTTTGTTATTGTGCTTTAAGTGAGATGTTGAATAAAGAGCCCATTTCTTCATAAAAATGTGTTTATAACCTCGTGTTTTGTTTTAATGACATCAGTGTATATTAAGTTCAGAAGATCCTCAGTGCTTGGAAGTATCATTCTCCTCTCTTCCTGGTACTCCATTTTTTCTTGTTTTTGTTATAGTCTCATAGTTTTCTGGGCTCTGCTCATCTTTGTCAGTTTCTTTTCTCTCTGTTGTTTAGAATCTCCATTCTGCTGTGGAGCTTATCCATTGAATTTTCAAATTTTGGTTGATGTATTTTTCAGTTCTAAAATTTCTTTTAGGTTCTTCCTTATTATATACTCTTTTTTTGTTGACAATTTTTACTTCTTTGCTGAAAGTTTCTATCTTATCATTTGTTTCAAGTGTGTGTGTAATTGCTCATTGAAACATTTTTATGATGACTATTTTATAATCCTTAAATTCCATCAAGTGTTGACATTGATTGATTGCTTTTTCTCATTCAAATTGAGGTTTTCCTGATTCATGGTGTGATGAGTGATTTTCTTTTTTTATTGTATCTTAGACATTTTGGATATTATATTTTGAGACTCTAGAGACTCTGTTTAAATCTTGTATTTTAGAAGGCCTCCTCTGACAACATGCCAGTGGGGAAAGGAGTCACTGCCTCATTACTGCCAGGTGAGGTGAAAGTGTAGGCTCTCCACTTGGTTTTTCTTGACACTTTGGGAGAGGAGGAGGAATTAGGATTCTTCATGACCATCTGGTTGGTATAGAAGTTCAGATTCTACACAGACCAACATTGGCATCACCTTAGCTGGGAGGATGAGGTGTGCCTCAATAGCTCTCTCCATTTGGCTTCTATTGAAATTGTGAGGTGGAGACTCAGTACTGCTGGAGAATTACCTTCTTACCATCAGGTGGGATGGAAGTCCAGGCTCCCCATGTGGCCTCCTATGACACCATGGAGGAGGGACCTTGTTATTGCCCAATGGAGACAGAAGTCCCAGCTCCCTATCCATTCTAAAACCACATTGATAAGGGTGTTGAACACATTGTTAAGCCTGGTAAGGTTGGAAGAAAAGTTCCCACTCAGTCTTGCTAATAGGGCTGTGGGTGGAGTTGACATTTTTTTCCATTTTTTCCATACTCTATGCTGAAGTAGGGTTGTTCCCTGTCTTACTAAGCCTCCCTTTTTTTGATTTTTGGCTGAGAACAGTTTTGGTGGGGACCATTGGTGTTTCTGATATTCTAGCTTATTCATCTCCTAGTCTAGCATATACAGGGCAAAAAGAAAAAACACAGGAGACTCACCACTGTGTCATTGGGTCCCAATCGACCTTCTCCTTCCTTTCTTTTAGAAACTTCTTATTTTTGTTTCATACAAAATAACCATTTTTTTTTTTTTTTTTTTACCTGAACTGCAGTAGGAGGAATAAAGAAAAGTGCCTGATCACATTGTTTTAACCACCAGACTCATCCATGCCTGAAAGTAAGCTTGGGCTTTTCAGTTACAAAAGCCATAAATTCCCCTTTCATTTGTCAAACCATCTTGAATAGCTTTTCTGTTAGTTACCACAAGTTCCCTTGGAGTGACACAGACACATGACTAGAGTCTTCTTGTATTAGAATAGGTGTCAGTCTTTGGAATGAACTACACTTTGGCTTCCTCTCACATGGATTTTTTCTTTTCTTTCTTTTTTTTTTTTAACAGTATCTCTTTCAACAGGGAAGGTTCTAAGACCCTAAAATTACTAATTGAAATATAGGCTTTCCTCATCCATAAGATCACCTTTATCCCATTATGTCAAAAGCCAAATAAATAAGGGTGATAGGAAATAAAACATTCTACCTTAGTAGCTTGGAGTTAGGGTCTGTGCTTGCTTCTGCCATAATGACAAGAGTAACCTAGGACAAGTCATTTGTTCTCTTTGTGCCTCAGTTTCTGTTTCTGTGAACTAAAGGAGTGGACTGTAGATGGTGTATAGAATTTTCTCTAGCTCTCAAGAACCTCTGTGCCTATTAATGAAAATAGAAGAAAGTGAAGCAAAGCATTTGACACTTGGTTTCCCTGTGCTTTAGTGTAAAATGCCATAAAATTAAGGTTGACATTATTTATTGTGACTTACCTGCCCTTGGAATGCAAGAAAAGGTTGTTACTGTGCTAATACAATAGAGGGTGACAATTTTCTACAGAATACAGTATGATCACAGTAAGTAAAATAAGTAAATAGAAGATGTCTTGGCCATCTGAGGTTTCAGTGTGCTGATGGCATATGAAGTTTAAGAGCTGTCAAATACATTGATTTTTGAGTCAAAGTTTAAAAAATTATGCTAGAAACAATGTTCATTTAAATAATTTAATGCAGAGAGAAAAATGATCAAACAGAGGGCTAGATACATGTTTCTTTGCTATAATTACTCACAGTAATAATAACCTCAAAAATAGATTTTCATATTTTCTTAACTCCTGTGTGATTTTTAAAAGACTTCATGTTTTAGGAAGAATTTTAGATGCCCAGCTAAATTGAGAAGAAGTACAAAGATTTCTCCTGTATCCCCTCCCCCACTACAGATACATAGCCTCTCCCATTATCAACATCCCCCATCAGAGTGGTATATTTATTATACTTGATGAACCTAAATCCATACATCATAATCAAAGTCCATAGTTTACATTAGGATTCACTTTTGGTGTTGAACATTTCATGGTTTTGGACAAATGGATAATGACATATGCATCATTAGAGAATAATACAGAGTATTTTTGTCACCCTAAAAATTCTGTTTCTTCTATTCATACCTTCTCCCCCGCCGACCCCCTTGCAAACCCTGGCAACCAGTGTTCTTTTGACTGTCATAGTTTTGTCTTTTCCAGAATGTCATATTGTTTGAATGATATAGTGTGTAGCAATTTTCAGATTTGCTTCTTTGCTTAGTAACGTGCTTTTAAGTTTCCTCCATGTCTTTTCATGGCTTGATAGTTTATTTCTTTTTTAACACTGAAAAACATTTCATTGTCTGGATGTACCATAGTTTGTTTATCTATCACCCACCAAAGGACATTTTGGGTTGTTTCCAAGTTTTGGCAATTATAAATAAGGCTACTATAAACATCTATATGGAGGTTTCTTGTGTGGATGTGAGTTTTCAACTCATTTGAGTAAATACTAAGGAACGTGATTTTTGGATCA
Source organism: Bos mutus (assembly GCF_027580195.1). Lineage (NCBI taxonomy): Eukaryota > Metazoa > Chordata > Mammalia > Artiodactyla > Bovidae > Bos > Bos mutus. The sequence continues at coordinate 45,552,138 of NC_091625.1, forward strand.
TATGGCAAGAATATGTTTGGTTTTGTTAAAAACTGCCGAACTGTCTTCCAAAGTGGCTGGACCATTGTGAATTCTCACCAGCAGTGAATGAAAATTTCTGTTGTTCCACATACTAATTGGCCTTTGGTGTTGTCACTGTTCTGGATTTTGGCTATTCTAATGGGTGTGTAGTATTTCATTGTTTCCCTGATGACATATAATATGGAGCATCTTTTTCTATGCTTATTTATGGTCAGTATATTTTCTTTGATGAGGTGTATATTACAGTCATTGAGCAGTTTTTACTTGTATTGTTTTCTTATTGTCAAGAGTTCTTTGTATATTTTGGGTAACAGTCCTTTATCAGATGTGTCTTTTGCAATTATTTTCTCCCAGGCTTGTTTTATCATAGTCTTGATATGATATTCATTTGCCTATTCTCTTTGACATCAATGTGAGTCTCAACTTGTTTATGTGGTCCTCTTACATATTTCGAATATGGACCCAGTGGTGGAAAGAAACACTGGTGAAGGACTTTCAGAACACATTCTCACCCCTCTGTGTAACTCCTCAAGTCATCTGTGTAGCTCCACGTCACCTTGAGGAAGTGTTTGCTTATCCACGTAGTATCCTCATGTGCTGGCTGGGCCAGTGCATAATTCTGCAAACCAGTATTCAGTCTCAAGCTAGGAACTGAATTTTAGAATTTATAAGGGAATGAGTTTTATGATGTTTATTTTCCTTTTATTTCAAAGACAGTCAGAAAGAACGTTATGGAATTCATGGAATTTAAGGTGAACAAAATACACTTTGAATTTGTGGCGAGTTTGAAGAGTTATTGTTGCAGTAAAACTAGTCTGTCCTACTTTATAAATCAAAAAACTTTTTAAAGGAAGGAATTCATTTTTGAATTAAGGAGAAATAAAGCAGAAGTTTTTCCTCACCAAAGTAAGCCAGTGCAGTTGTATCACACCCGGGCAACTCTGGCTTGTTTTCTCAGATGCTATTCCTTATGGTTGCCCAATCTGGCTGGCAAGATGCTCATTTCAGTTACAGAAATCTTCAACTGAATACTCACCTGTTCCTTCCCTACCTTGTCAACAGGATGTCATTCAAGAGTGAATGTTGAAGACTGTTTAAAAAATATGCAATAAAATAAAGCTACTCATTCAAAAGAGTTAACAATAACAATTTAATTACTTTACATTTTGGCCTTTAAAAATAAGATTGGCTTTTATGGCAATTACTGGCTTGAACAGACATATAAATGTAATGGCTAATGCAGTGACAATTTATGTTTTAAGTTATTTTCTTCCTTATAATTATTAATTTGAGTGACAAGATTGCTAGCATCGCAATTGCCAATATGTTTTAGAAGGAAAGGTACAACAGAAAAAGTGCTCCAAAGTGTTCTAAAAATGTATTAGGTCCCTTTTAGCTTTATTAGAACAAGTAAGTGAATAATGTGATTTATATTTTATTATTCCTTCTCATAGAAAAGTAGGGAGCTGTTTTATTGAGAAGCATTCCAGATGAATCACAATATCCATTTCTTATTGTGATTGGATTCTTCTTTCGTTGGCCATTGTCTTCTAATGTATGGCCATTGTCTTCTCATTGTCATTTCACCATCTGCAGTGACATGCATGACTTACAGCACCTCTGTCAAATCATTAAAAGTGTTTTCTTCCTATGCACAAGAAACTAAAGCAAGCATGAAGCTGGTGATGCTAATAGAGATTTGGGATTAGTGATTTTTTTTTTTTTCAAGAAAGTCACAGGTTAGTATAACTGAAGGTAACTGTGTATGTTCAAATCAATGTTCTGAGACTTTAGTGGGGCATGCAAGCTGTCTTTGATTTCAGCATTATTTAAGAGGATTTGAGTTTTTAATTAAATTAATAGTGAAAGAGGTATTTAGATTGTCAAAAATGTTTTGACATCTTTGTTTATTAACAGAAATGTTTATTATCACTTGAAATGGTCTCTCTTGTTTTGCAATAAATTACAAAAGAGGGATATACAGCATAGACTGTATAGATGTTGAAAGGTGGAGGAGAACAGAGGCTATTCAGAAGAAGACAGAAAATGGACTTGGACAGTAAAGAAAAAACAAAAGACAGCAATTGACTGTGGAAACCGTTAGGGTCCTTTCTTCTTAACCATGTGAACTAGGACCTTGTATGTGTGTCTGTTAGTCGCTTAGTCGTGTACGACCTTTGTGACCTCATGGACTTTAGCTCGCCAGGTTCCCCTGTCCATGGAATTCTCCAGGCAAGAATACTGGGGTGGGCTGACATTCCTTTCTCCAGGGTATCTTTCCAACCCAGCATTTGAACCCAGCTCTCCCTTTTTGTAGGCAAATTTTTTACTGTCTGAGCCATCAGGGAAGCCCTGAATTAGGACTTTGCCAATCCTTTAATGGATCATTTGTCTCAGGAGAATAGACTCAAGTATCAACAGTTGTGGGGAGGTCAGTGCTTCCTGGAAAGCAGAAATGAATCCATCCTGAAGCAACAGAAAGTTTTTTGGGGGGCAGAGAGTAGGAAAAAATGGTATGATTGGAAAAGGTAGAGAGGTGATTTCGAAGCCAAGGGTAATTGTATCCTGTGAGCCTTTTGAAAGAAGGAATAAAAGCATGAGTGTTTGTGCATAATTTGAATGAATTTTCAGGTTATATTTTTTCATTATTTTTGGACCTTTCTTTATGATCTATGTTCTTACTGTAAGGTGCATGTGTTGCATGATATTTTTTATTAATATCTCCATGTGATAATGTATAGGAGACCTTGTTCAGTATCTCTGATGTGGCTGGGAATGCTGGGTATGATCACCTGGAATGTTCTAGGAATTTCTTGGGGAAGATTAATTTTGTATGGATCGTGTATGAATATATTTATTTCATTTCTAAATTATACTCTATTTTCTTTCAATAACTTCATCTTAAGCATGGCAAATAACAAGATTACCCTTTGATTTTCTTTCTTTTTGGGAAAAAATTCAAATATGTAACTTAAATACCACAAACATCTTTAAAATGCTTTGCAAATATATCCATTCTTGTGCTGACAACTATGACAACCTGTTACTTCATTTTTGTTAATTGTTCATTGTATATATTAATGGAAAAAATCCTTGTCATGTTTGTTTATATAAAATGAGGAAGGGAGAGGAGTGAAGGAAAACAAATGGAAATAACATTTATTTAGTGCCTATTTGTTAGAAAAATTCATATATGTTATCTTATTTCATCTTCATGAGCACCCTAGGAGATTGGTGAAATCATCCTATTTTAAAAATGAAGAAACTCAGAATCAATGAACTTATATAACAGGGTTGCTACTTAAGAAGAGGGATACCAAGATGACAGGGCTATTGTTTCTGAAACAAAGGAGTTTTTAGAATGTTATGTTCATTCAAGGAACAAACTAGAAAAAGGGTGCTAGGAAAATTAAATGGATGTGTGGAACTGGCCCCAGGGTTTTGGTGAGGAAGACATATACGCAGACCTGGATGCTAGATAATGGCCCAGGAACTGATTGCTTAGTTCATGCATTAGTGCTCATTTCTGTTTGTTGATAAACTATTAGGTAGAGCAATTATTCTGGCCTTGATTGTAGGTGTCGTTATTGATGAAATTGGAATTATCTTAAATCTTTGAGTTTCACTGCATATGTTTCATAGCACTGTGAGCTTGTCCATGAACAGAACATAGATGTCTTCCTGAGTGGGCTCTGATGTACTTGAGGTGGGATCATGTTTCATTCATCCATTGTGCCTAGACATCTAGTCCATAGCCTGATATCTGCTAGCTGTTCAATAACTTTTTTTTTGAATAATTTAAGGTATTGTTGGTGCACACCCTTTAAAAATAAACAAATAAATAGTCTTAGATGAATCTAAATCAAATTCCAAATTTAAAACTTGTTAATTGCTTTTTACTGCTTAGATATTAGCTGTGCTGTGCTGTGCTTAGTTGCTCAGTCATGTCTGACTCTTTGTGAACCCATGGACTCTAGCCCACCAGGCTCCTCCTGGGGATTCTTCAAGCAAGAATACTGGAGTGGGTTGCCATGCCATCCTCCAGGGGATCTTCCCAACCCAGTTATCAAACCCAGGTCTCCCACATTGCAGGCAAATTCTTTACATCTGAGCCAACGGGGAATGAATACTGGAGTGGATAGCCTATCCCTCTTCCAGGGTATCTTCCCAACCCAGGGATGAAATCCAGGTCTCCTGCATGGCAGGTAGATTCTTTACCAGCTGAGCTACCAGGGAAGCCCCAGATATTAGCTGACACATACATATTTACTGCCAACATCCTATAATCACTGTGCAAAGTCTTTAACAATTGAAAGGACTATTCCACAGTTCCCTCCCTTCCCTAACACTACAGTTTAGTAGATTTTGACAAGTATATTACATTATTAGAAATTTATTTCTTTTTCCTTCTGTTTGTTTTTAAAATTAATTTTGTGTCCCTATGATTTTCACCTTTGTTTCTAATAAGCAGTGAAAGGTTACCTCTTGAGCTAGAAAGACCTCTTTTGAATGTCTGAGTATTTTTAATATGTAACCTTTTTGATTCATGTATGCAAATAAAGCTTCAGAGTTTGCCTTTTTCTCATGTGCTAAATTTTCTTATACAATAGGTTTTAGATATGTTTTTTAAAATAATGGAACATGTTACCTGTAAATAAAGCTGGAATACTGGTATCTGAATAATACTCATTTAACTAAGTCAGATCTTGCTCTTTTGAGAAGAAAACTGGATTTAAGTTTCTTTCACAAAATCCTGCTGGAATTTCTTTGACTTTTCTTACTTCTAAATAGCATCAGCAGTATAAAATTATATAGCTGTGCTGGGCTTCCCTCATAGCTCAGTTGGTAAAGAATCCACCTCCATTGCAGGAGACCCTGGTTTGATTCCTGGGTCGGGAAGATCCACTGGAGAAGGGATAGGCTTCTTCTATCCACTGGGTCAGGAAGATCCGCTTGAGAAGGGATACTCCAGTATTCTTGGGCTTCCCTTGTGGCTCAGCTAGTAAAGAATCTGCCTGCAATGCGGGAGACCTGGGTTTGATCCCTTAGTTGGGAAGATCCCCTGGAGAAGAGAAAGGCTACCCACTCCAGTATTCCGGCAGGGACAGTGCCTTGGACTGTATAGTTCATGGGGTCACAAAGAGTCAGACACAGCTGATGGCCTTTCACTTTCACTCTCTTTTGCAGGTTGATATTTTTAATATGCTAATAATCTAAACTCATCTTTCTTTGTAATATTGATATTTACACACTTATTACAGTTTTTTTTGTAGTCAACATCTATTAAGTCATTATTATGTGCTAAGTGCTGAGGCAGGTCCATGAATTAGCTCATCATGCCAACATTAATGTAGAGAAATATGTGCTATCATTATTCCCACTCTACTAATGAAGGAACTGAAGCTTAGTGGGATTATGTTGTCCAATTTACATAGCTAGGGGATGCAGATCTAGGACCAAATCCCTGTCAATCTGGCTTCTCTGGTAGCTCAGTGGTAAAGAATCCACCTGCAATGCAGGACATGCTGGCTTGATCCCTTGGTCAGAAAGATACCCTGGAGGAGGAAATGGTGACCCACTCCAGTATTCTTGTCTTGAGAATTCCATGAACAGAGGAGCCTAGCAGGCTTCAGTCCATAGAGTTGCAGAGTCAGACATGACTGAGCTCACACACACAAACACACACCATGAACCTGAATACTGTGTACTGGGAATTAATTCTGATAGTTACAATGCAAGTATAGGAGAGAATTTTAATGTATTGCCATGACATTACACAGACAATTAGATTATGATACTTAGCTCTAAAGTACAGTGTGAAATTGTTCTGACTGATTCATTTTGTACTTTTAGTTGATTATTTATTCATTTATAATATTGTATAGTTGTTTCCCTCCTCCCCTCCTCTGGAAATGTGGTGTCTTTGGAGCAAAAGAATCTTGGCTGTTGTATCAGATGCGATACTTTCAACTACAAATACATTTGTTAAAACTAAATGGCTTAGGATGGGGAACACATGTACACCCGTGGCGGATGCATGTTGATGTATGGCAAAACCAGTACAATATTGTAAAGTAAAAAAATAATAATAATTAAAAAATAAATAAAGTAGATTAAAAAAAAACTAGATGGCTTAAAGAATAAAGATATTTATTGTCACACATAATTGGAAGCTTCGAGGTAAAGTGATTCCAATGTTGGATGACCGAGAAGCTCAGTAACATCATCAGGAATCCACGTTTTTCCATCTTTCTGTCCTGTCACCCTGTGTGTTGGCACTTGTCCTCAGATAACATTGTTTCAAGAGGGAGGCAGCAGCTCCTAGCATCATTACAAACTCCAAATGCAGAAAGGATCGTTTTCTCTAGTATATTTTGTTCTACAGTATGAAAATTATTTCCCAGAAGTCTCCCAGCTTATCCCCTTTGTATTACTTTCCTTATTGTATCATATGAGTATTTTATTTTGTTTAAAATCTTTTTTATTTTTGGTGGCTCTTCTAAAATTGAAGTATAGTTGATGTACAATATTATATAAGATTCAAGTATACAGAATAGTGATTCACAATTTTTAAAGGTTTTACCTGGTGGCTCAGGCAGTAAAGAATATGCCTGCAATGCAGGAGGCCTGGGTTTGACTCCTGGGTTAGGAAAATCACCTGGAGAAGGGAATGGCTACCTACTAATGTATTCTTTCCCAGAAAATCCCATGGACAGAGGGGCCTGGCAGGCTACAGTTCATGAGTTTGCAAAGAGCTGGACACGACTGAGTGACTAACACTTTACTTTCATTTCATTTATAGTTTTTATAAAATATTAGCTATATTCCTTGTGCTATATAATAAATGCTTGTAGCTTATTTATGTTATATATAGTATACTATGTTATACATAGTAGTTTGCTATTTACTACTATATATACATATATAGTATGTTACACATAGTAGTTTGTACCTCTTAATCCTCTACGTGTGTTTTGCTTCTCCTCCTTTCCCTCTCCCCACTGGTAATCACAAGTGTGTTCCCTTCATCTGTGAGTCTTTTTTTGTTGTATTCACCAGTTAGCCTTATTTTTTGGCTTCAACATATAAGTGATATCATACAGTATTTAGCTTTCTCTGACTTATTTCACTTAACATAATGCCCTCCAAGTCCATCCATGTTGTTGAAAATTGGCAAAATTTCTTTTTTAAATAGTTGAATGCATGCGTGTGTGCTTAGTCACTCAGTTGTCTCCGATTCTTTGTGACCTCATGGACTGCAGCCCACCAGGCTCCTCTGTCCATGGGATTCTTCCTGCAAGAATAATGCAGTGGGTTGCCATTTCCTCCCCCAGGGGCTCTCTCTGACCCAGGAATCAAACCCGCATCTCCTGTGGTTCCTGCATTGACAGGCAGATTCTTTACCACTAAGCCACCAAATGGTTGAGTAGTATTCCATTATATATACTGTTGCTAAGTTGCTTCAGTTGTGTCTGACTCTGTGCGACTCCATAGACGGCAGCCCACCAGTATATTTAACACACACACACACACATATATATATATATATGGCTTCCCTCGTGGCTCAGACAGTAAAGAATCTGCCTGCAATGCGAGAGACCTGGGTTTGATCCCTTGGTTGGGAAGATACCCTGGAGAAGGGAATGGCAACCCACTCCAGTATTCTAGCCTGGAGAATTCTATGGAAAGAGGAGCCTAGCAAGCTACAGTCCATGGGGTCGTAAAGAGTCGGACACGACTGAGTGATTAACATAACACACACACACGTATATATACGCTACATCTTCTTTATCCATTCATCTGTTGATGGACACTTATGTCGCTTTCATATCTTTTCTACTGTAAATAATACTGCTGTGAACATTGGGGTATATTAATCTTTTCAAATTAATAGTTTATTTCTGGATAAATACTGAGGAATGGAACTACTGGGTCATATGGTAGCTGTATTTTTAATTTTTTGAGAAACCTCCGTACTGTTTTCCATAGTGGCTGCTGTTGAGGCTTCTTGACAGAGGTATTCCCTCCAAGAAAAACATGGAGTGCTCTTGGCCCCTATTCATTATGTTGAGTGCTCTCACAATTAAAACATGCTTGGAAATGTTTGCAAAAGTGCAGGCATTTATATCTGTTTCACATATAAAAGAAAGTCAGTACATTGGTTATTTTCTTTAAAAAGTCTAAGAAATTATAAGCTTGGATATTTATAAGCAGAGTCTCAAGGTAAATAAATATAGCCAAGTGTTATTATTGAATTTATCTACAAATAGGAAGTTCCTGAAGATTTGACAGGCTTATGAATAAATTTATGTGTGTATATGTATATATGCATATATAAAAATATATACATATTTTTATATGTTTTCAACTACTTTGCAAAGGACTGTTGGGGCCAGATCTATGGAAATATTCAGTGGTAGAGTATAGTTTGAAATGTTTGTGATGCATGTTAGCAAGTCATTGCTTTTTCATGGGCAATGAAGCACAAGCTTAGATTGTGTCCAGGATGAATACATTCCTTGAATTTTAAAATCAAAGGTTCTTGCTATTGCTTGCTATCCCATCTTCTTGGCAGCTTCACCTTTGCATTGTGATGTTTGCCTATGCTGTTCTGAAGTCTAATACCCAGTTAGAGGCAACCATGTTACTATGACTTTAGTGTTCTAAGTAGCTGTTAGTGGCAGTTTGGTTACAATGAGAACCAGAATAAGGATGATCAAAGATTCTGTTATCAGGAGTTGAGAGTGCCTGACACATTTTGAACAAAGTCTTGGTTTTCACTTTCATTCCTGGCAAGTAATTTGTCATTGGAGTCTATGTGGATGATCTTTTGAACACATCCACCTGCAGGTCATGGGGAAAAATGATGAGTGGAGGAGATTTTACCTCTTCATGAAGTCAGGGAATAGGGATTAGTAATAGTTCCACCTGGTTTAGTTTACTATTTTGTAAGTCTTGGAATTGTTGCAAACTTTATTCTCTGTTACTACCAACATTGAGAGTTTGATGTGACAGACTGAAAAACTCAGGAAGAATCATTCAAGCAATGTGGATGTGAATTTAGTAAGATATTTTTCATCCCACAGATACCTGTCATTAAACTTTGTAGATAATACTATCTGTTGCATGCAGAAAAGAGTGTTGAATAAGAAAAAAAGTAGCTTTTGCTTCAGAAAACTCATTGTCAGCAATAATCAATTACCTTCACAACAAACATGGAATTAATGCAGGATGATATACTCCAGTCGCTACATGGTACTCTGATAGAATTTTAAACATGCTTCTGATTTAAATTATGTATTAATTGGTTCAGGCACCAAGTTGAAAGGCCTGGCTCTAATGATAAAGCCAAGTAAGCAGCCTGATTAATGAAAGGAGCTGGGAAGAATTTGCTACAGAAGCTGAAGCTCTTCGTCTGGTAGCTGTAATCATTGTAATTTATTATGGGAAGCTTCTTCCATGGCCCTGAGTCATAGCTGTTATTCCTTCTGTAAGAATATGTTGACTCACATGTTTAAAAGATTATCCAGGGAAAAATGTTTATTTTAAAATGGAAAAAAGGAAAATATTATACTCAGTTTATTATGAAAATGAGTGGGAAACAAAAGATGGGTTGCACAATGGTATCTATATCTGTATTTGAAAGTTTGATTCCAAATAGAACAATAGACAATGCATTGGATTACCACTGTGTATGATATTAAAATGTTGAAAACATTCCATTATTCTTATAACTATACTAAGCCCTTATTATTCTTATATTGTGACTGAGACCATAAAAAGAATAAAAAACACAAGAATACTTAAAAGGAGCTCACAAAATACAAAACTGGAAGGAAAGTATGGACATCACAGTTGTTCTTGATCTGATTGTATAGAAATATAGTTTGTAATGGAAACACTTTAACTGTATCTTCCTCTCCCCCTCCCAATTGCTTGTTAATTTCTCTAGTTCATCTTATTTAAAAACATACTTCAGCTGTATCTATAACATAATATTTTATAGTTGTGTTTGTAACATTAAATTGTCCAATGCATTTCACATTTTGGGTCAAGTGGAGGAGCTGATTGAGAAAGAGGTAAATGGTTTGGTGTGGTTTTGCCTTTGCTGCTGCCCTAACAGTAGAGTTGGATTCTCTTGCACCTCTCTTGCTCACATGCTTTCTTCTCCGGTTTGTTTCACATTAACTCTCCTTTTAGAAGAATACATTTGCCAGTGTCTTGAAAGTTCCTGTTCTGTTTTCCAACACCCAGTAGGATCGAATCTCTCTAGGCTCTGCCTTCACTAAAGCCAGCATCACTTTTGGCTGGCCCTGCTAAGTTGCATTTAGCTGCCAGTCTCCATTATTCCTTTATAGTGAGGTTCACATCATTATTTTTCTAGGCAGAATGTATAACAATTCATAATAGTGAGAGATCTGTCTCTGGGAAAATTCCATTTGAGTGAGCAAATTCCATTTGAGTGGGAAAATTCCACTTGAGTGGAACATGAAATTATAAAGGCATGAATTAGAAATCCAGAGAAAGAAAGAGATAGCTAAGATGCTTTGTCTTAGAAATGAAAGAAATTTGGTGGTGGGAATGCTGCAGCTATGGATGGTGGGGATGGGCAAGTAAAAGGTGGAGACAGATGAAAAGGAACCAATAGCCAAGCAATGTGAAAGGATGGCCAGACTGACTTCACTAATAGGTATATCTAAGATTCTATTTAAACTTTTTGCATTGCTGTGATGTCAGTGTATCAGCAGAAGATCAAGAATATGTCATCTTGACAAGTTGACATCTGAATGACATATTTAATAAGTCTATATTTAAGGAGCATCTACAGTATGCCTCCTGGTGCTAGTGGTCATCGGTGCCCTGATGAACTGTAACATAGAGCATACTTGCCACACAGAGCATGGGGCCCCTAACTTAGACTGTGGGAACTCAGGTAGTCTTGCTGGAATAGGGAACACTTGAAGGTGTTCTTGAAGAATGAGTTTGAATTAGCCAGTGAAAAATGGAAAGGGTGTTCTCACCCAGACATGCAGGTGAGAGAGAGATTTCTAGGTGGTTCTGTAAATCAGGAGGGTGGGGTGTACTGAGTCATTCATGACCCAATTCCATTAGTCAGCTCAGGCTGTTGGCTATGTCCTCTTGTGGCCTTTCCTCACGCACATGGAGAGAGGGAGAGATCTCTTTCTCTTCTTACAAGGCCCTGATCTTGTCAGATTAGAATCTCATCCTTATGACCTCATTTACCCTTAATTACTTCCTAGAAGGCCTATTTCCAAACCTTATCACATTGGGCGTGAGGGCTTCAACATTTAAATTTTTGGGTGGACACAATTCTGTTCATAGCACCAATCATGTTGGATTTGATATACTTGCCACAATTTTGAACTTTAAGTAAGAGGGACCTGTTTTAAGGGGAGTTGAATAATAATCATAATGATAACAGCAACATATAGTGATGATTACCAAAAACTATAATAGCTATACTTTATTGAGTTCTTCCAATGTGGCAGACACTGTTTTAGCTGGTATACATGTATTAATTTTTGATTTCTGAATCCTCCTAATAACTGTTAAAGTAAATAGTATTTTTTTCTTAAGATATAGTTTATGTACATAATTAAAAATAAAAACATGGTCATGAGGTTAATTTGACATATAATGTGATACCATCTGTGAGAAACACAGAAAAGGATGATTAGTATGCATTATTTACTTCCACAAAGTTTGCATTTCCTAGTGTGTATGATATACTTAGCAAATATTCAAAACACTTTATAAATGTTTAAACATTAGATCTATTGAATACAAAGAAATTTTACATTAGATGTCATCTTTATTACTGAAAGTGAAAGTGAAGTCGCTCAGTCGTGTCCGACTCTTTGCAACCCCATGGACTGTAGCCTACCAGGCTCCTCCGTCCATGGGATTCTCCAGGCAAGAGTACTGGAGTGGGTTGCCATTTCCTTCTCCAGGGGATCTTCCCAACCCAGGGATTGAACCCAGGTCTCCCGCATTCCAGGCAGATGCTTTAACCTCTGAACCACCAGGGAAGCCTAGTTTTATTACTAGATGAAGTTAAAAAGTAATGTTTCAAACTACCAAAAATACATAGAATTAGTTTATGTATTTTTCAAAATTAAGTATTGTGAAGAGGAAATAAACTCTTTGCTTCAAAACTATTTAACTTTCTTTGGATGCTAGTACAGAGAACAGGTTGTAAAATGCAGTGGTTAAGAGCCTAGACAGACAGACCTAAGCTCAGAGTCATGACTCTGCACATTAAATGGTTGATCTTGGGCAAATAATATCTCCTTTGAAAGCCCTTTCCTCATCTGTTAAATGGGTCAATAATATTAGTAGTTGCTTCATATTTTTAATTTGAAAATGAGTAGATGGATATTTAGCATAGTGTATAGAAAATGAAAACCTGTGCTTTGTTAATTTTTATTAGAATACTCACATTTTGCCAATATTAAACTCTTTTTTTTAATTAATTTTATTTTATTTTTAAACTTTACATAATTGTATTAGTTTTGCCAAATATCAAAATGAATCCACCACAGGTATACATGCTCTTTTGTTATCACAAAGACAACAGCATGTAAACTTGCAGAAAAAAATTGAGAAAGAAAATTGTTTATAGTGGTTTTCTCCACAGAATATGTCCTATAAGCCAAAAGATGAAAAGTAAAAGTGACCTATTTTAGCTATTCCTTACAACACACCCAACAGTATGGATGATGATTAAACTGGTTTCTTTAGACCTCTTTAAGGCAAAGAGTATTGTGATCCTGTTTTATGGATGTTGAAACTGAGCCACAGAGCCTCCCCCAGAGCCTTGGCCAAGAACCAGGTTTGAATCTAAGAAAGGCCAGGCTAATGCTGCCATTTGTTTGTTCGTTCAGAGCATATTATCTCAAGTTCTGTAACACTGCCAAGTTACAGATAGCCCTCACGGAATTTAAGAACAAACACTGGAAGTAGAGATAGGAGAAAAACAGGCAAGTGCATATGTGCATTTTAATTTGTGGTGATGAAAGCAAAATGTGGAGAACTGATTTCAAAGAAGAGTGACTAGAAGCAGGGAGGCGAGTTAGAGGATTGTGGAAGGAATGCAGGTGATAGACAGATGATGAGAATTTAGACTAGAGCAGAGTCTCGTAACAAAGGCATGGTCAAGCAAAGGTTTGATAAGGATTTAGTGTTAATGTTAGTTACTCAGTTGTGTCCAACTCTTTGTGACTGCACAGATTGTAACTCACCAAGTAACTCTGTCCATGGAATTCTCCAGGCAAGAATACTTGAGTGGGTTGCCATTGCCTTCTCCAGGGGATCTTCCCAACCCAGGCACTGAATCCAGGTCTCCTGCCTTGCAGGCATATTCTTTACCATCTGAGTAGAAATAAAATCTGTGAATGTCTTTAGGGTCTTCCTTTGTGGTCCTCTGAAACCCTAGGGGGCAAGACAGAACCTTGCCTGGTTCATATTTGTATTCAACTATGATAACAGCTGAGGAGCAGGAGAAAGGTTTTATATCTAACTGAGCTCAAATGGATTATATTTTAATCAAGGCTTAACTATGTCTCCTATTTTAATTTTAAAAATCTCATCTAAGTTTTATTGCTCTGTATGTGACGTCTCTTATTCAGTTTGTTTCACATTCTCTTCATTAGAGTATCCTGTATCTGTAATAAGTAGTCAAATTTTTATTGTAAAGAAAGCAGGGGGGATCTGTGTTCTAAATTCACCCTTGGGCATCTCATTTTCTTGTGAGCTCTCAGCGTGTAACGTTGCATATTTTCCCAAATATAGTCAGGCTTCACTGCACATCTTGACTATAGTGATATTTTTTGGGTCCTCATGCATGTCTACCATCATTAGACCAATCATCTAAATCCTACATTCAACTAGTAAAAATTGGAAAGCATAATATTCTGAAACAAAAGGGATCTCTACTCATCTCATAATTAATACACCTAGAAGGCCAAGAGATATAATTGTGAAACAGGGCATCCTTGAAGAACAAAAGAGAAGAAATATGGTATGTCCTTGACTCTAAGTAGCACACAAAGTTTAATGTTTCTGAAATGGACACTGGACATGGATCTTAAATTTGACTGTATTGCAAAATTAAAGAAACACATTCACCCCAACAACTTTGACTCCAGACTCCCACTACTTAACTAATGAATACGAGAGAGAGAGAGAGAGAGAGAGAGAGAGAGGGAGGGAGGGAGAGAGAGAGAGAAATGGTGTGCAGAATGACACCTTTCTGACCACCCTGTGCTGCTGGTGTCACCATTCAGGGGGATGCTTTGGAAGAGGGGCAACAGGTGTGTGGGCACATGGTTGGCGCAGCTGTGGACCTTTCCACAGCTGCGGAAGTGGAAGTGGTGAGCTTTCTGCAGGACAGCAGGGGGATCTGGATGCTGAGGTCTGAAGCTCAGGAGAGGAATTGGGGCAGAGAGAGATTTGGATATTTTCAGCCGGTTTGGGCATTAAAGCTGCATTTTGGTTGAGGTGGAGGAGGACACCAGAGTAGTGTGCAGAGTATTGAGAGACCCAAGTTACAAAGAGGTGGTTGGTGTTTTTCCCTTGTGGTCATCCTCTTCAGAGCGTGAAAGTGCAGATGCTTGTGTGAACTGAAGCAGTCGGATTAGAACAATACAAAATCATACCGATTTAGGGTTGAATTTACAGTTTGAATTATCCCTTTGAACTCTAGGCATCAATTGTGCTTGCCAGAGAGTTTGACTATCCTTACTTTGCAGAGCTCAGTAACTCTATTATCTGGAGTATTCGCCAGTATGCGGCTGATAGTAGGGGCTTAATTACTAGTTGCTGGATAAATGCTAAAGGAGACACAGAATCAGAAAAGTTATATGGCATCATTTTTATGTTGATGTTAAAAAATCATTACAGAGCAACAGATAGTAAATAATTTAATATAAATATAATTCCTATTAGCTGTAGTCAATAGGACAGTGCTAAGTGTGGGTTCTATACTCTGATTATGTTGTATATAAATAAATATGTAATCAGAATATCAAAACGTTTTAAATGAAAGGTCTTAAACATTCAGTTGGAATGCAGTTTGAAATTTAAAAAATTATCTTTGTCATATTTTAAAAACTCAAAGTATACTGTGATATTTGGCGTGGGGGTGTTAATGTTACATGCTGATGCCTTTTTAGATTTAGTGTTGTCTGTTCTATCACAACGTTTCAGAAATGAGAGAAAAGTTGCCAAAGCACTATCTCTGTATCGCCACTACTGTCTTAGCCTCAAATTGAATTCTAAACCAGTATCCTGCTCAAATGGCTCTTCTGCAAGGATATTGGCACTCAGAAGGAACCCTCTTTTGGCCTCTGCTTTCAGTGGGTAATACCTCCTCTGGGGAAGAGAAATAACTCATAGTATAATCTACTAAGGCCCACAATTTCTTGAGCATTTCAGGTTGTCCTTTCCAAAGCATAAGGTCAGGGAATAAATCTCCGCCACAGAATGTCATGAGTGACATCAAGCCAGAGCCTTTGTGAAAAAGAACTTAACATCACACAGATATACAAAAGCAGACATAAACCTAGACGCAACCATATGTAACAATCATGTCAAGAAGGAAAAACTTAAAATACTTATGAAATAAAAGCATTTGCCTTGTGGTGACCTTAATATTAATCTCTTTTCTTTATGCATAGATATTGCCAGCTTAAATTGAAATCTCCTTACAAAAAGAGTATATTTAAAATCTTCAAGGAATGCGGTGATTTGGAGAATTGGGGTCTATGAGGTTCTTATTCCCTTAATTCTTTGCTCAGAGAGCTCTGGGGTTCATTCATTTTCAGTGTTAGAGAACATTTCTCAGTCTGTGTGTTCCAGCCTAGGAATTTGCACACTCTCTTTGTAAAAAAAAAACACCCCAGTTAACCAGTGAATTCTAACCTTGACTTAGTCTTGCCTGAAGGACTCTGGTTTCACTTAGTTCTTCTAACTTTTTTGATAAGTGGAAACAAATGAGAAAAGCTTGCAATACAACTTGCTTTGAATGGCCATATATTTTGAAACTTGCTAAGGCTGGTATAAAGAAGACAGAAAGCTAAATCAGCCCAGCTCAGTGTGACACTTATGAAGAAAGACTACTTGTACCAGAAATAAAGCTAAATTTACTTATGCCAGAAAAGCCTACCTTGGGAGCAGAGTCATAAGGGCAAAACTATTTCTGAACAGGAATGGACTATTTCTAGTATCAAAGGAACTCTCTGATATTTTCTTTAGGACTTATTTCCTCTCATAATCTTATTCAAAATAAGCTTTCAGTTTATGACAAATGTTTGAAATGTATGATATTTTTAGCTAAACTCTTCTGTTAATTTAGCTGTTATGGGTGTGCTTTAATAAAGTGAGAATATTTTCTTAAACCATGGACTAGGTTGGATTTTGTTTTCATTTATAATGATTAGCTTCATATATAATGGATTTATCTGACCAACAATGTTCATTTAATTTCAATTTTTGTTAATATGTATGTCAGATTGGGTAACTGGATTGGCAAGAATTGGTTCATTCACAAAGAAAAGTGTAACTTTTATATAAGACAATGAAGGATGAAAATATAACCTGTTGAAATTCTGCTATCTCTAAATAGTTTTAGAAAACAAGGTATCCTTTTCATTTAATTATGTGGCTGGAATTTGAAATATTTGGAGCTTAAGAGGACGCCAGCAGCTTGAGTCAGTATTGTCAAATGAATGTATAGATGAATAACAATAGAACCATATAATGAAAGGTTTTTCCCCACATTTAATTCTAATATACTATAACACAGTATGTTACTGGGAATCTTTTCACATGTAATTAAACTATTGAGAGACAAAAAAATTGCATGAACTGAAGGCCAGGGAAGGACAGATAACACTAAATTCCACAAGCGTTTTATCAATTTACCAGTATTCTCTGATAAGAAGATGAAAAAAAAAATTTACTGCTTAAAAGTCTGGTGAAAGCCTGCATATAACTGAATAAACATCTTATTAATTATGGAAGTAGTATTTTTATTTTCAAAAAGTAGTTCAAACTTTTAAAAACACACAATCTGACCAACAGTGTTCATTTAATTTCAATTTTTGTTAATACATATGTCAGATTGGGTAACTGGATTGGCAAGAATTGGTTCATTCACAAAGAAAAGTGTAAGGTTAGGGTTAGGGTTAGGGTTAGGGTTAGTAATAATTTCTAATACTTGAAAGACAGCCACTTTCAGCCTTTATGGTGGTTTCAGACCTGACCTACATTATTAAGTGAAGTCACTCTTACTAACGGTGGATGGCATATCAGTTCACTCTTTATCTTTGCTGAATCTTTTCACAAAGTTATTTAAAGACATGTCTGTACCACCCCCAGAGTGCCAAACTGCTCTATGAATGACAATCCTTTGCCATTAAAACTGTCTTATATAATGTAGTTACGTGTAGCCAGATATCTTGCAAAGTTAATCTTTGTAACTTTAGTACATGACCCTTTTCCTATTCTATTGTGGGTATTCCCATGCCCTGAAGAGAAATTACAGAGAGCCAAAGAGAACATTTTTGGATAATACTTTTGAAAATCAAGACTTTTGATTTGCTAGAGATTTTGTTAAGAAAGGAAAGGGATATTTAAAATTAAAAATTCTAGAACAGAATTATGTTCTCTAGCACCCTAAGATTCACTGAGCTCTATGTGAGCTGTCCTTGTAGACACCTTTTTTTTTTAAATTTTATTTTATTTTTAAACTTTACAATATTGTATTGGTTTTGCCAAATATTGAAATGAATCCGCCACAGGTATACATGTGTTCCCCATCCTGAACCCTCCTCCCTCCTTCCTCCCCATACCATCCCTCTGGGTTGTCCCAGTGCACCAGCCCCAAGCATCCAGTATCGTGCATCGAACCTGGACTGGTGACTCGTTTCATACATATTATACATGTTTCAATGTCATTCTCCCAAATCTTCCCACCCTCTCCCTCTCCCACAGAGTCCATAAGACTGTTCTATACATCAGTGTCTCTTTTGCTGTCTCGTATACAGGGTTATTGTTACCATCTTTCTAAATTCCATATATATGCGTTAGGATACTGTGTTGGTGTTTTTCTTTCTGGCTTACTTCACTCTGTATAAAAGATTCCAGTTTCATCCACCTCATTAGAACTGATTCAAATGTATTTTTTTTAATGGCTGAGTAATACTCCACTGTGTATATGTACCACAGCTTTCTTATCCATTCATCTGCTGATGGACATCTAGGTTGCTTCCATGTCCTGGCTATTATAAACAGTGCTGCGATGAACATTGGGGTACACGTGTCTCTTTCCCTTCTGGTTTCCTCAGTGTGTATGCCCAGCAGTGGGATTGCTGGATCATAAGGCTGTTCTATTTCCAGTTTTTTAAGGAATCTCTACACTGTTCTCCATAGTGGCTGTACTAGTTTGCATTCCCACCAACAGTGTAAGAGGGTTCCCTTTTCTCCACACCCTCTCCAGCATTTATTGCTTGTAGAGTTTTGGATTGCCGCCATTCTGACTGGCGTGAAATGGTACCTCATAGTGGTTTTGATTTGCATTTCTCTGATAATGAGTGATGTTGAGCATCTTTTCATGTGTTTGTTAGCCATCTGTATGTCTTCTTTGGAGAAATGTCTGTTTAGTTCTTTGGCCCATTTTTTGATTGGGTCATTTATTTTTCTGGAGTTGAGCTGTAGGAGTTGCTTGTATATTTTTGAGATTAGTTGTTTGTCAGTTGCTTCATTTGCTATTATTTTCTCCCATTCTGAAGGCTGTCTTTTCACCTTGCTAATAGTTTCCTTTGTTGTGCAGAAGCTTTTAAGTTTAATTAGGTCCCATTTGTTTATTTTTGCTTTTATTTCCGATATTCTGGGAGGTGGGTCATAGAGGATCCTGCTGTGATGTATGTCGGAGAGTGTTTTGCCTATGTTCTCCTCTAGGAGTTTTATAGTTTCTGGTCTTACATTGAGATCTTTAATCCATTTTGAGTTTATTTTTGTGTATGGTGTTAGAAAGTGTTCTAGTTTCATTCTTTTACAAGTGGTTGACCAGTTTTCCCAGAACCACTTGTTAAAGAGATTGTCTTTAATCCATTGTATATTCTTGCCTCCTTTGTCAAAGATAAGGGTAGACACCTCTTTATTAATATCCCTGAGGTCTCAGGAGAACTCTGAGAGTGAGAATTCTGAGAGTGAGTTCCTTGGCCCCTAGAATAGCAGTGATGGTCATGGAACCAAAAGAATCTAACATTTGTTCTTGGAAAGGATTTGAAAGTAGAGAAACTTATTCCCTTTATTAGTATTAGCTTTTTATTTATCCTTCTAATTGTAGGGAAAAAAATTGATTTCAAGAAGAGCTCTTACTTCCACTGATGAAGAGGATGTCTTAACATAATAATAAAAACTTCCGATTTAGGAGAACAGCCTTCATTGTAAATGAGTTGCCAATCCTAGAATATGATGACTATCATTGGTGGCCAGAGAGAAGTCATATTAGAATTGTAGACTCACAAAATATTTCATAGATCACTTACTTCCACATGCTACTCTACACCAGAATCCTGGCTATACCATACCTGGCATTTGTCATCTATTCTCTCCTTGAATAGCTTCATCAGTGGAGAACTTCTCATGCATGTGCCAGTCTTTTTCATTGTTGACATCTCTGATTGCTAAGAAGATTGTTGTTCTACTAAAGGTCCACTACCAGTTTCATATCCTGTGTATTTTCTGTATGGAATGAAATATAAAATGTTATTGAATTGAAGATCCTGTTTGTTATCCGGCCAGAGATGGAAAATATATTTTTTGGATTTTATTGGGCATTTGGTAGAGTTTGTTGCATTTTCAATATTGTATATTATTAACACCTAAAGATCTATCTGAAAACAAAGCATAAATTATCAGTATCTTTTCAGTTGATGTAGAAACTAAAGCAGAGGGTTAACTTTCTCAGTATTACACAATTGGAGATGTGTAATACTGAGATGGCACATGTTGGAGAAGGATAGAACATTTGCAGTAGAGTGGAAGTGAAGAAGTGAGATTAAGAAAGTTTGTCTTTGAGCATCTGGTTAAGTAAGTCACAATGTCGCTACATTTTGATAATGTGGAATATGTTTACTTGAAACATTAGAATAAGTGTCTCATAAGAAAGTCTCTTTAAATAAATTTGCTTCAGCAGCAGAAAATTTTAAAAAAGAACAGGGTGTCATATAGGTGGATTCTTTTGAAGGCAGGGACCTTGTCCCTGTGGCCCAAAGAAGTTTCTGAGGGTGTGATTGGCAAAGTCAACCCATAAACAGGAAAGCTATATATTTAGAGCTTGATGAAGTTCCACTGAATAGAGAGGATGAGGTGGGTTGGGCCTCTGGGTGTTTGGGAGAGGATGGGAATGCTTGAGTTCTCTTCCTGCTCTATCTTATGCAGGTGAGAGGGGAGGGGCTGTCTGTTGCCCCATCTCACTAGCAGATCTTTTGGGAAAGGGAAGAACTATTTTGTCAGCCTCTGGGATTCCCAGAAATGAGAAGAGAACAGCTTTATCCCTTCAACTGGTTCTTGTCAGATCCCCAATCTTGGGGAGAGGTTCTGGGCACAGGGCTGCTGGGATCTCAGGAGACAGTGTGGAGGAGGAATGGCGCTTTGGAGCTTTGGGGGAAGGAAAGGAAAGGTTTAAGTCTCAGAGGAGGTGTTGGTCTAGAGCTTGCCTATGGTGCATTGCATCCTAGATAAATGTGAAGCTAGCCGTCTATGGGGTCTCACAGAGTTGGACACGACTGAAATTAATTAGCAGCAGTGGAGGTAAAGGATGTTTTGAAATGCCAAGGCCAAAGAGTCAGGAAGAAAGCAAACTGAAGGTAGGGTTAAGAGAACAGGGAAATGACCAAGCAGTCAAGTTTAGGAGGGAGCCCAGGGGAAGATGTCATGAAAAATCAGAGTGTGGTTTCAGTTGATCCAGTGGCCAGGAAAAGTGTTCTTAAAGCAGTGGTTCTCATCACTGGCACTCTTGCCCCCAAGGACACTTGGCAATATTGGGAGATATCTTTGGTTGTCATAACTTAAGGTAGAGGGACTGCAATTGGCAAGTAATGGGTAGAGGCCTGGGATGCTGCTAAAATCCTGTGTGAGCAGCCTCCCACAACCAAGAATTTTCCAACTCAAATTGATGTCAGTAGCCCTGAGACAAGACTCCCTGTCTTAAGGACTCAGTGTGCAGTCCTGTAGTTAGATTAAGGTGGAAGAATTTGTATTTCTTGAATGTCATCTTCTTTGAGGCCTCTTGCTGATTATTCTTTTCTAAACTGAACCTCACTGATGGGCTCGATTGTTCACATGGGCCTGTGACTGCAAAGATGGGTTGGACATTGTTCCACTGACATGGATGGATGTCAGTGTCATGCCGGCCAGAGAGTTCACATTGGGAGTACCTAAGTTTACTCTCCGGTTTATCTATTTATGTCAGATTTGTTCAGCCTTCATCAGCTGGCCACTGGCTTTCCTCCTGGCCACCTGAATAACCCTCAGAGCTTTGCTTTACCTGTTTCTGAGATGCCCATCTCCCTGACAGCATCATTGCTGACACTGATCTGGCCCTGCTCCCAGAGGTGGGAATTGAGATCCCTCTAATGGTTCGCTTGCCCAAGTTTAGCTCATTTCTCCTGTGGCATGCTTCAGAGTTGTACTAAGGAACAGAGCTCCAAATATGACATTTCCTCAGGACCTCCCCTCTCTTCCCATGCTTAGAACTGCTTAGTAAGGTTTGTAGCTCATTTTGTCTTGCTACAAACTCTCAAAACTCTATTTGCCCACCTTCTGATGAAATGTTGGTATTTGGACCACGCTGTGAAAAAAGAAAAAAAATATATATATATTCTAAAAGCCTTATTGAAAAGCACTGTGGAAGATCAAAGCTTCCTGGGGAGGGAAGACACTTCTGTTTCCATGAGTAAGGGAGGAAGCATCATGCAGACTGGGGAGCCAAGGGTCTGTAGCTATTGATTTGCCAATGTGAACTTTGGAAAGGGCCAGGTCAGCTGTCCTCAACTCACCAGGGAGGGGCCAGTCAATCCACAGTGATCTCCTGTGTATGCAGTCAAGAATCCCTGAATTTTTTGGTTTGCTTTTTTTCTTGGGGAGGGTGTCCAAAGCTGAGAAAAGGTCCTCAGGGCTCTTAGGCTGAGAAGGGGGCTTGGGGGAAAGTTAAGGTATGAAATAAAAGATCCCAGGTTTGCCATCCAAACCAAAACCCACAGGCAGATTTAAGGCAAGAAATCTAGTTTTGTATTTTCGACATCTCCCCTACTTAGAATGTGTGTCAGAGAGAGAGAGAGAGAGAGAGAGAGCGCTAATTTTGGAAAAATTCTAATAATGCTAAGTACACAGGGAAATATTTTCTTTTTACATTTAGGTTAACAACAACAACAACAACAACAACAAACTAGGATATCACAGGGTCCCAAAGACTAGGGCTAGATATGGTGGAGGCCCTTGTTGGGATCCTGGCAAAAGAATGATCTTGGTTATTATATCTGGATCCTTAGATGACTGTTTCCACATTTCATTCATTCCCCTCAAATTTG
This sequence comes from Bos mutus, assembly GCF_027580195.1. NCBI lineage: Eukaryota > Metazoa > Chordata > Mammalia > Artiodactyla > Bovidae > Bos > Bos mutus. Next base: position 45,574,778 of record NC_091625.1, read on the forward strand.
AGGAATTTCAGCTGTGCATTTTTATTGATCTCAATGTGCAGGAACAGATTTTCTTTTTTTCTGGTGGACATTTGACAATGAAGAGGGAGTCTGTTTTGACAAACTGTGACTCTGTCTCTGCATGTGCCCGCTTAGCACATACAGGGTACTCTAACTTATGAATAGGCTGTATTCCAGAAGTTCATTTAATCAGGAGTTCTTAACTGGACCAGCATGTTAATGGGTTTCCAGGGGTCACTGGTGTCCCTCAGAGTCTGAGCAAATTTTTGCATGTATGTGCAGATCACATACTTTCTGGCCAGAATGTCCGTACTTTGCAACGAATTCTGAAAGGAGACTTTGACTCTCTGATGTTAGAAACCCTCTTTGGTAATCAACTGTTTGGAGCTTTTAATGCATAAATCAGAAATGGATTCTGCCTCAAGAAGCTTACAGCCTAGCAAGGTTGATAAGATGTGCATATAAATAGCTGTAAAGATTTGACAAAGTGTTTCTGGACATTCTGAGAAAAAGAGATGACTCTGGGCATCAAAACAGCTTAATGTTTTTTCACAGTGAATCAGGGTTGTACAGAAGAGTAAACAAACCAGTGACTTTAAGGGAGGGAGTTAAGAGACCCACGTCAGTGTGAGATGTTTGCAACTTAGGTGTTTGTAAGCCTTTTTCTTACTGATATGAAGATAGCTAAATTATATTTATGACTACAAATACCATTTCTTCATCAAATTTGAAAAACTGTATGAAAAAACAGAACAAAATTTCACTGCTCTCTCCATTAGACCGTATCTGCCTCATTTGAAAAGAATACATTAAAAAGCAGACTTTGTACTTCATTTCTTAGCACTGTGACTGGAAATCCTCTCATAAAGTCATATTTAGATTGAGAAGTGCCGAGTTTTTGTCACATCGTGCCTGGAACTTGGAACGAAAAGCAGAATGTTCCCCCTTCCTGCACATCCCCATCTCCTTTATTCCTGTAAACCTAGCCTGAAGTGACATTCTCTGACCACTAGATGGCACTCCTGCACAGGAGAGTCACATCCCGATTTACCAAGGGCGGGGCGGGGCTCAGCTAATCTCCGCCCCCATCTTCTGGAAGTGATGGCCGCGCTTGGTAAACGCGCTGTTGCAGGAGGCAGGAAGTCAAATGCTGCTGCTGCTGCTAAGTCGCTTTAGTCGTGCCCGACTCTGTGCGACCCCATAGACGGCAGCCCACCAGGCTCCTCTCTCCCTGGGATTCTCCAGGCAAGAATACTGGAGTGGGTTGCTATTTCCTTCTCTGAGAAAGTCAAATAGAGTTGTAAAAGATTTTCAGGAAATCAAATCGATGATGTTTGAGGTGACAAAAAGCAGGAACTGCCTGTCTGCTTTTCACATTTACATTTTTAAAAATGTGAGTTGCCCGAGGCATGACTGTCTTTGAGCCACAGGCAAGGGAGGCAAATTAATATGCACAGAACTGAATTCTTAACTATCCCCAACACTGGCTCTTCTATGTTTCTGTTTCTCTTATTGGGCCTTCCTGTTTCCAGGCTCCCAAGAGAAGCCGTTTCTGAAATCCATTTTTGATTCTTCAGCTCTCCTTTCCCCAATTCCATCCTCAAGTCCTGCTGTTTCCTTGAACTATCCTCTATGTCTTGTATGTGCCCCTTTAATTTTCACAGCCATCACCTCCATATAATTTGAAGGGTAAAATTCAATAGCCTCTTCTCCAACTCTATTCAGTGAAGCCTTATGTTACTGTTAAACTTGTAAAATGTAGTTGAATCCGTCATCATTTATTCATTGATTAATTTTATTTACTTCAACAAGTATTTCTTGAACTTTTCCTTGGTTGCTGTTCTAGACTAATAGGGCTTCCTTGGTGGCTCAGTGGGAAAGAATGTCTGCAGTGCAGGAGATGTGGATTTGGTCCCTAGGTGGGGAAGAAACTCTGGAGGAGGGCATGTCAACCCAGGCTAGTATTCTTGCCTGGAGAATTCCATGGACAGAGGAACCTGGCTGGCTACAGTCCATAGAGTTGCAAAGAGTGAACACAGCTGAGCCAACTGAGCATGCAGGCATTAGACCAAGGAGGATTCCTCAGAGATCTGTGAATGTGGGTGGGTACCTTATGCCAATTCTGTGCTCAAAAAGGGATAAGCCTGTAAGATCTCTGAGGACAGGGAGAAGGACTGATTTACTCTGTGGTGAATTGGCTTTGATGGACTGAAATTTTGATAATTGGTTTTTGAGATGGTCTTTTTAAATTTGTGATTTTCCTTCTGTATTTGTGATCTATACAAATAGGGGAAAGTAGGGCTGAAGAATAAAAAGTGTGCTTCAGAAACCACTTTGCCCGGGAGCCTGGAAACAGGAAGGCCCACTAAGGGAAACAGAAATGTAGAAGAAGAGTCAGCATTGGGGGTAGTTAAGAACATAATAGGTTAGCATATTGTAACATAATAGGTTAACAATAAATATTTGTTGAATCACAATAAAAAGACATGACTTCAAGCTCCTCCATAATTTTCACCATCATAATCCCAAATAGTCCAACAATATGCAAACCTTTACAAAGCAAATCTTTAAATATTTGTTGAAATTTCCTTAATAGTTATGATGGTTCCCAAGAAAAAAATGATTAAGAATAATTTAATAAAGATGTATGTACTTTGCTTTTTCAAATCATATCATTTTATTATGTTTGCTTCAAAATCTATTTAAACAATTCAGTTTATATTTTAATCAAATTCTATGTGTAAAGAAAGAGTAAAATTGTTGAAAGACATATTTGGTATAAAAAACAGTGCCACTTTCCTTCTCATAATTTTTTGCTTGAGGGGCAACCGTTTTCAAAAATTTTACTATTTACTTATTTGGCTTGTAATGCTACTTACTGATTTTTTAGTTTTAACCCCCCATTATAGAAAATATGAAGATATAGCTGTTTTTCATCCCTCCACCCCTATGCATACAGTATTTGGGACATACATAAATATTTTTAGCTATTTATCTGAAATTCAAATTTAACTGGATATCCTGTATTTTTATTCACTAAACCTTGCAATCATGACCTCATAAGCACACATAATAACACTTTCTGCCACAAGCATTTAATTAATACATCTTAATTTTTGGTAGACTGCTTTTTGGTGTTTACATTCTGAGGAGTGTGCAAATGCTAATCAAAGCTGAGCTAGAGAGTATGTAAAATATCATTCATATTCTTTCCGAGTTTTTTTCTTTCCTTGGCTTGAAACTTGGTTTTACATTTGTTTAATTTTCTTTGTATCTACCACTAATTTACCCTCAGACTTCCCTAGCCATGTAATTATTGTCCAAATATGGTTCAAGTTTACTTCTTGAAGAAATTTCTCGTGAAGACTTCTATTCTAATCTTAGAAGATTGTTCTCTGGACCTGGTGCATGTTGGGATGTTGGGAAACCTTGTCCTGGGGACCCCTGCCACTGCTTTCTTGTGAGGGAGCTTCTGGTTTGAAGGGCCTTTGTCTTTATTTGTGTATACTACTTCATTTTGATGGGGTCTGCATGAGAAAGTGTACTTGAAAGGTAAATGGATTGAGATTTTTCACGTGAGGAAATGAGTTTATTCTACATTCACACCTCATTATCCTTTTGGAAGAATAGAATCACATGTTGTGAAGACTATTTTGATTATTTTGAAAGCATTGTGATAGTACTTTCTAGCATGTTGCTGTTGATACCTAAATGCTATCTTGAAATCAGATTCTCTCTTAAGTATTGTGAAATCTTACAGTGGCATGTGCTCTAGCATAGATCTGTGTTCATTTATTTTGGATTCTTGGTGGATATCTCAGCCTCCAAACAAATTTAGGAAAAAAATTCAAACTTAGTCAACCAGTAAATAACATTCAGAACCAATTTCCGTATGGAATGTCAACTTTTCTGCTGTTAGCTTAAAATGATCAAATTATGTATTTTTTCTTACTGTTTAACACCATGCAGAAGACTTCACTTAATAAACATAGTACTGGAGACTTCCCTGATGGCTCATCTCCACTACTTCCACAGCAGGGGGCACAGGTTCGATCCCTGGCCATTGAACTAAGATACTGCATGCTGCACTGTGCGGCCAAAAAAGAAAAAAAGTACTGAAATCATTCCTAATGAAAGTCCAAAATATTTGGAACACAAGTTACATTTTTGCCTACCATTTGCCTACATGACCCCTCATTTTAGATTTAAACTGAATTTAAAATTAAAATCTAAGGGTATAAAGCTAAAATGATTTTGCCTTATATTAGCTTTTGTTAAACAGATATTTGATATAAAACAAACATTAACTATGACCACATATATGTTAAATACCCAAGGCACAAAATTTTCTTGTTTTAAAAGCTATAAATTTGGTCAAATTTAGTTTTGTGGAAATAATCAATAATTAATGCAAACTTAGAAAATGAACTTAACCTCATTGATAGTCACCTCTTAAGTAGTTTATTTTCATAGTAAATGAAAAATAATAATTCCCAAAGGACTTTGTGCCTGCCACCTCCTCCTTACTCATTAATGGTTCTTCTGGATGTGTGCTCCCAGTGTGGCCATGGAGGAGACGCATCAGGAAATGACAGTAGGAAAAAACTCTGCAGTAGGGTGCTTTTTCTTCTGTGAGAAAAAATCTGAAGAACCTCAGAGGAATGATATACATCTTATAGCTGTCAAATGTCTAATTACAAATTGGGGGTAAATGAATGTCTAAATATTAAAAAGAACAATTTGGGAAAATCAATCATTCATTATTTTTGAGAAAATTACTTTAGCCGCACCAAGTTGATCAAAAAGAACATATCTTTTTTCTAAAGATTAATGACTCTTTAGATGATTTCTGAATAATGTCTCCCAAAGAAAGTGAATAAACATCTATTTTTTAAGCAAGAGTGCTTTTCATTGTGTTATAAATTAGAGATTAACAATAGTTAATACCTTCATGAATAATCTATTAACATATTACCAAAAGTCTTATAATGATCAGTTTCACATATAATATGCTGCCTTTCAAAAATGTATCATGTTTAGCAAAGAAATGTTAAAAATTTACTCATTGTTGTATAGAGGAGCATAACAGGTAGATACCTGGCAACACAGTATCTTGACTCTAATGTTATGGATAAATTTTATTTTGCAAACATCTATCAAAAGATATTTTTATTATCAAATAAGAATTTTTAACATAAAACAATTTTTTTTCATCTTCCTTTGTTGAACTATCTACTGGAATTTAACATTTGGTTGGAGAAATCAGGAGAGTCTATTTTAATAGAATTATCAAAGCAAAAATTAGGAATAATAATAATATTCTGATTTTTTATTTGAGAGCATTTAGGGGTGTGATCACTGACCTAGAGCCAGACATCCTGGAATGTGAAGTCAAGTGGGCCTTAGAAAGCATCACTACAAACAAAGCTAGTGGAGGTGATGGAATTCCAGTTGAGCTATTCCAAATCCTGAAAGATGATGCTGTGAAAGTGCTGCACTCAATATGCCAGCAAATTTGGAAAACTCAGCAGTGGCCACAGGACTGGAAAAGGTCAGTTTTCATTCCAATCCCAAAGAAAGGCAATGCCAAAGAATGCTCAAACTACCGCACAATTGCACTCATCTCACACGCTAGTAAAGTAATGCTCAAAATTCTCCAAGCCAGGCTTCAGCAATATGTGAACAGTGAACTTCCTGATGTTCAAGCTGGTTTTAGAAAAGGCAGAGGAACCAGAGATCAAATTGCCAACATCTGCTGGATCATGGAAAAAGCAAGAGAGTTCCAGAAAAACATCTATTTCTGCTTTATTGACTATGCCAAAGCCTTTGACCGTGTGGATCCCAATAAACTGTGGAAAATTCTTCAAGAGAAGGGAATACCAGACCACTTGATCTGCCTCTTGAGAAATTTGCATGCAGATGAGGAAGCAACAGTTAGAACTGGACATGGAACAACAGACTGGTTCCAAATAGGAAAAGGAGTACATCAAGGCTGTATATTGTCACCCTGTTTATTTAACTTATATGCAGAGTACATCATGAGAAACGCTGGACTGGAAGAAACACAAGCTGGAATCAAGATTGCCGGGAGAAATATCAATAACCTCAGATATGCAGATGACACCACCCTTATGGCAGAAAGTGAAGAGGAACTCAAAAGCCTCTTGATGAAAGTGAAAGTGGAGAGTGAAAAAGTTGGCTTGAAGCTCAACATTCAGAAAACGAAGATCATGGCATCCGGTCCCACCACTTCATGGGAAATAGATGGGGAAACAGTGGAAACAGTATCAGACTTTATTTTTGGGGGCTCCAAAATCACTGCAGATGGTGACTGCAGCCATGAAATTAAAAGACGCTTACTCCTTGGAAGGAAAGTTATGACCAACCTAGATAGCATGTTCAAAAGCAGAGACATTACTTTGCCAACAAAGGTTCGTCTAGTCAAGGCTATGGTTTTTCCTGTGGTCATGTATGGATGTGAGAGTCGGACTGTGAAGAAGGCTGAGTGCCGAAGAATTGATGCTTTTGAACTGTGGTGTTGGAGAAGACTCTTGAGAGTCCCTTGGACTGCAAGGAGATCCAACCAGTCCATTCTGAAGGAGATCAGCCCTGGGATTTCTTTGGAAGGAATGATGCTAAAGCTGAAACTCCAGTACTTTGGCCACCTCATGCTAAGAGTTGACTCGTTGGAAAAGACTCTGATGCTGGGAGGGATTGGGGGCAGGAGGAGAAGGGGACAACAGAGGATGAGATGGCTGGATGGCATCACTGACTCGATGGACGTGAGTCTGAGTGAACTCCGGGAGTTGGTGATGGACAGGGAGGCCTGGCATGCTGCGATTCATGGGGTCGCAAAGACTCGGACACGATTGAGTCAATGATCTGATCTGATGAAGAAAATATGCTGGATTTTTCATATAAAAAAGCTGTTGTCTTCTCTTGGGCAGATTTTGGTCTGTGCCTTTCATTTTTGAAACTGAGTTTTAGTTGAAGGTTTAGCTTTACTTTTTATTTTTTAAAGGCAACTGACATTCCAAGCAGAATTGGCATAGTGGGCCTGAGATTCTTTTACATCACTGCACAGGAATATTTTCCATGTCACTAATCCCCAGTGGGTGCATTTCATCCACCTTAAATGAGATATTTCTAAACATTACTATTTCAACCAAAGTTATTTGATAGATTGCTATTATTTATTGATACTGTATAAGTCTTGCTGCCAACATAATCTTAATAAGTCATTACAAGTCCACTGGGTAAGCTATTTTTCCATTTCTTAAGCTCTAGTGCCTGTGCTGTATGGATTTGGCATTTAATAAATCACTGGAGGGCTAGCAAACACATTATATTTCTGTAGTTGAGACTGTCTAGACAAAAGTGCATGGAGAGATCTTTCCACTCTAAGTAGCGGGAGAGCATTTGTTTGCCACAAATTGGTTCTGAATCAATTGCTCACAAACTTGGCATATCCAGTCTTACTTGGATGCAGGAGGAGGGCAAGACTAAGTGCTGCATGGGGTGCTTTTCTGCCTTCTAGTTTAATTGAATAACCAAGAAGCACTGCCTAAGAAATAGCAATCCTGTGGGAAAACAGCCTAGAATTCTGCCCTTTTCAGACTCAAGAGTTATTATCCTAGTCTTTCTGTTATATGACTTTCATTTACAAAATCTGTGAAAGGTTTCTTAAGAACCAAACAAGTGATACTATTAAGGGTGTGCAACAAGACACCAAGACACAACAATACAATGAAAAAAGAAAGGAGAGAACATGATTTCTTTCCTGATAGACATATTATGTATGTGTATGTTTATCTGTTTCCTCTGTGGAACTTGAATGTGTGTGTGTGCGTGTGTGTGTGTGTATTAGAGAGAGGTCTTCAATGAGCCTTAATGATCCAAGATTGTGTTAGAGTTTCATTTTGCCTTTTCAACTAGACCAGTACTAGTTCTCCTGCTATTCTTGAAATCAAAATAGAATGTGATGAATTTCTAAATAATATAATTCAGCATATCCATTAACTTACCAGGCTATATTGTTGCTTCTTCTGTATTTGTTCTTTTGGATTTACTGTTCTTTTTTGTTGATTATGTAGCACCCAAAGTTTTTGCTTAGAGTATACTCCTTGATTGATTTCCTTATATTCAAGATGTTTTTGGTAAGGGAAAGCATCGTGAAATCCACTCTAGGATCATTCAGGTCTTCAGTTCAGTACAGTCACTTAGTCGTGTCTGACTCTTTCCAACCCCATGGACAGCAGCACGCCAGGTCTCCCTGTCCATACCAACTCCTGGAGTTTACTCAGACTCATGGCCTCGAGTTGGTGATGCCATCCAACCATCTCATCCTTTGTCATTCCCTTCTCCTCCCTCCTTTAATCTTTCCCAGCATCAGAGTCTTTTCAAATGAGTCAGTTCTTTGCATCAGGTGGCCAAAGTATTGGAGTTTCAGCTTCAGCATCAGTCCTTCCAATGAATATCCAGGACTAATTTCTCTTAGGTTGGACAGGTTGGATCTCCTTGCTGTCCAAGGGATTCTCAAGAGTCTTCTCCAACACCACAGTTCAAAAGCATCAATTTTCCATGCTCAGCTTTCTTTATAGTCCAACTATCACACCCATACCTATGGGAAAAACCATAGCTTTGACTAGATGGACTTTTGTTGGCAAAGTAAAATCTCTGTTTTTTAATATGCTGTCTAGGTAGGTCATAACTTTCCTTCCAAGGAGTAAGTGTCTTTTAATTTCATGGCTGCAGTCACTATCTTCAGTGATTTTGGAGCCCCAAAATATAAAGTCTGTCACCGTTTCCACTGTTTCCCCCTCTATTTGCCATGAAGTTATGGGAATGGATACCATGATTTTAGTTTTTTGAATGTTGAGTTTTAAGCCAGCTTTTTTACTCTCCTTTTTCAACCTCATCAAGAGTATCTTCAGTTCCTCTTTGCTTTCTGCAAGAAAGGTTATGTAATCTGCGTATTTGAGGTGATTGATATTTTTACGGGCAATCATGATTCCAGCTTGTGCTTCACCCAGCCCAGCATTTCTCATGATGTGCTCTGCATATAAGTTAAATAAACAGGGTGAAAATATATAGTCTTGACGTACTCCTTTCCCTATTTGGAACCAGTCTGTTGTTTCATGTCCAGTTCTAACAGTTGCTTCCTGGCCTGAATACAGATTTCTCAAGAGGCAGGTCGGGTGGTCTGGTATTCCCATCACTTGATGAATTTTCCATAGTTTGTTGTGATTCACAATGTCAAAGGCTTTGGCATAGTCAATAAAGCAGAAATAGATGTTTTTCTGGAACTCTTTTGGTTTTTTGATAATCCAGTGGATGTTGGCAATTTGATCTCTGATTCCTCTGCCTTTTCTAAATCCAGCTTGAACATCTGGAAGTTCATGGTTCACATACTGTTGAAGCCTGGCTTGAGAATTTTGAGCATTACTTTGCTAGCGTGTGAGATGGGTGCAACTGTGCAGTAGTTTGAACATTCTTTGGCATTGCCTTTCTTTGTGATTGGAATGAAAACCGACCTTTTCCAGGCCTGTGGCCACTGCGGAATTTTCCAAAATGCTGGCATATTGAGTGCAGCACTTTCACAGCATCATCTTTTAGGGTTTGAAAGAGCTCAACTGGAATTCCATCACCTCCATTAGCTTTGTTCATAGTGATGCTTCCTAAGGCCCACTTGACTTCACATTCCAGGATGTCTGGCTCTAGGTGAGTGATCACAACATCATGATTATCTGGGTCATGAAGATCTTTTTTGTACAGTTCTTTTGTGTATTCTTGCCACCTCTTCTTAATATCTTCTGCTTCTGTTAGGTCCATACCATGTCTGTCCTTTATTGAGCCCATCTTCACATGAAATATTCCCTTGGTATCTCTAACTTTCTTGAAGAGATCTCTAGTCTTTCCCATTCTATTGTTTTCCTTTATTTCTTTGCACTGATCACTGAGGAAGGCTTTCTTATTTCTCCTTGCTATTCTTTGGAACTCTGCATTCAAATGGGTATATCTTTCCTTTTCTCCTCTGATTTTTTCTTCTTTTCTTTTCACAGCTATCTGTAAGGCCTCCTCAGATAGCCATTTTACATTTTTGCACTTCTTTTTCTTGGGGATGGTCTTGATCCCTGCCTCATATACGACGTCACGAACTTCCATCCATAGCTCTTCAGGCACTCTGTCTATCAGATTTAATCCCTTGAATCTATTTCTCACTTCCACTGTATAACCATAAGGGATTTTATTTAGATCATACCTGAATGCTGCTGCTGAGTCACTTCAGTCTTGTCCGACTCTGTGCGACCCCATAGACGGCAGCCCACCAGGCTCCCCCGTCCCTGGGATTCTCCAGGCAAGAACACTGGAGTGGGTTGCCATTTCCTTCTCCAATGCATGAAAGTGAAAAGTGAAAGTGAAGTCGCTCAGTCGTGTCCAACCCTCAGCGACCCCATGGACTGCAGTCTACCAGGCTCCTCCGTCCATGGAATTTTCCAGGCAAGAGTACTGGAGTGGGGTGCCATTGCCTTCTCCCATACCTGAATAGTCTAGTGGTTTTCCCTAGTTTCTTCAATTTAAGTCTGAATTTGGCAATAAGGAGTGCATGATCTGAGTGACAGTCCCCTCCTGGTCTTGTTTTTGCTAACAGTATAGAGCTTCTCCATCTTTGGCTGCAAAGAATATAATCAATCTGATTTCAGTATTGACCATCTGGTGAGGTCCATGTGTAGAGTCTTCTATTGGAAGAGGGTGTTTGCTATGACCAGTGCGTTCTTTTGGCAAAACGCTGTTAGCCTTTGCTGTGCTTCATTCTGTACTCCAAGGCCAAATTTGCCTGTTATTCCAGGGGTTTCTTGACTTTCTACTTATGTATTCCAGTCCCCTATAATGAAAAAGACATATCTTTTGGGTGTTAGTTCTAGAAGATCTTGTAGGTCTTCTTATAACCATTCAACTTCAGCATCTTCAGCGTTACTGGGCGGGGCATCAAGTTGGATTACTGTTATATTGAATGGTTCGCCTTGGAAACAAACAGAGATCATTCTGTCATTTTTTAGATTGCATCCAAGTACTGCATTTCGGACTCTTTTGTTGACTATGAGGGCTACTCCATTTCTTCTAAGGGATTCTTGCCCACAGTAGTAGATATAATGGGCATCTGAGTTAAAATCACCCATTCCCATTCATTTTAGTTCGCTGATTCCTAGATGTCGACGTTCACTTTTGCCATCTCCTGTTTGACCACTTACAATTTGCCTTGATTCATGGACCTAACATTCCAGGTTCCTATGCAATATTGCTCTTTACAGCATTAGACCTTGCTTCTATCACCAGTCACATCCACAACTGTGTGTTGTTTTTGCTTTGGCTCCATTTCTTCAGCCTTTCTGGAGTTATTTCTCTACTGATCTCCAATAGTATTTTGGGCACCTACCGACCTGGGGATTCATCTTTCTTTGTCCTATCTTTTTGCCTTTTCATACTGTTCATGCTGTTCTCAAGGCAAGAATACTGAAGTGGTTTGCCATTCCCTTCTCCAGTGGACCGTGTTTTGTCAGGTCTTAATGACACCAATAGCATAGACTTATATTCAGAGGCATCTGCATTCATATTTTAACCATATATTACCAGGATATTTGGCCCCTTCAAGGATTTGAGACTATTTGTGACCATCTGTAAAAAGAAAAAGAATACTCACCACAGATGTCCATTATTTGGGACTTGTTCTCTCCACAGGTAACCTGTAATATGCACTGGTTAAGTTATATTAAAATTCAGTGGACTGTTTTTGTATAAATGTAATTTTTTTAGTCTAAACTTTAAACTTGTGAAATCTCCTCAAATTCTACCTTCATTTCTTCCTTTTATTTCAAGACATTTGAATGTTGAAGAAATAAATTATTGAGCAAGTAAATAAATGAATGCATTTGAAGGAAACAGTTGGGCAGCAATAATGCTCAAATTTAAGTCCCAATTTACCTGAGGGCAAAAAAAATCTCCCATCATGGCCATTGTATGTACTTCTTGGGGTTTAGGTGAAAGCAGAAATCAGGTGCTTTATGTCTTGCCTAGATAAATTTTTCAGTAGAGATAGAATTCTTATCACTTCCTTTAAACAAGCTAAAATTCCAATGTTTCTTGAGATAATTATATATAGCAACTCTTTGATTATGTTGCTTATGTCTTTTTTTAAAACCATATTCAATCCAAATTTGTAAATGATCATGTCATCTTCTAACAATGTGATTTTGTTCGTAATCAAACACCTTATGAATATGACCCCGTGGACCTCTGACCTGCCTATCAGAATATTTTTGTTTATAAAATTGGCATCAGCTGGAGACAGAGTGGATGATTACAGGTTTGGAGAGATGGGCAGGTATCCAGAAGGGTCTTGTTGTATCCATGTAACTACTTGACGCATCTTTTCCAAAATGTTTCTCTTGGATATAGGGCCTAGATCTTCCCTGGGAGAAAGTTTAGAAGATTTCATTTCTATAACACATACAGGGTTGGGCCAGTAAGAGATCTCCAAGACTTTGGAAAAGGAAATGAGGAAAGAGGAGAAGAATTTCTGAAGGCATTATTTGGGAGGTGGAGAAAGGCAAATTGAAGGGTTAAAGGTCTTAGGGGGAAGTTTATAGCATTACTGATGGTTAGTTATTCATATTTAAAGCAACATTTCAGGACTTCTCTGGAAGTGCAGTGGTTAAGACTTCATCTTCCAGTGTAGGACAAGTGGGTTCAATCTCTGTTTGGGGAGCTAAGATCCCACGTGTTGTGGCCAAGAAAACCAAAGAACATAAAACAGAAGCAGTATTGTAACAGATTCAATAAAAACTTTAAAAGTGGTCCACATTAAAAAAAAATCTCTAAAAAAATCCCAAATATTTCTTAACTTGTCCTATTTTGTTCACTTAGAATCGAGATTTTTCAAGGACAGAGACTTAATATTTTAAGTTTATATATACAAGATGGGATTATTAGGTTTTTATTCCTCATGCTAACTGCTAAGTCATTTCAGTCGTGTCCAACTCTGTGGGACCCCATAGACGGCAGCCCACTAGGCTCCCCTGTCCCTGGGATTCTCCAGGCAAGAACACTGGAGTGGGTTGCTATTTCCTTCTCCAATGCGTGAAAGTGAAAAGTGTAAGTGAAGTCGCTCAGTCGTGTCTCCTCATAATCAATAGTAAAAATCAACTTCTTCCACCACCGATATCATTAGGTTAAACAAATTTCATAATTAATTCTTAAATTTCAGTCAAGAGGAGAAAACATTGAAAAATATCTTATAACATGAAAATATTTATTTTAGAAATAAAATAAAAAAATAATCCTTTGGAAAAATGTTCTTTTTTTTTCTTTTCCATATGTTTTGAGCATACGGATGCCTGGAATAAATTTAACCTGGAGGACATACTAAAAGTCCCAGAAAAAAGCAAAGAATTCTTATATATGATTGACAAATCTCAAGAGTGCTAATTTAGAAGAATGCTGATAAATAAGGATGCTTCTGTGTGTTTGGATTGCTTATCTAAATCCTTATTTCGTTGCCAGCTGAAACTGTGGACACTTTGGGCAAGTTTTATTGGTGTGTTATTTGTCTCTTCCTTTGTCCAGAAGTATCATTGCTAAGAACATTTGGGGTGATTAAGTATTTGATGTATTTGGATCAGGTAAAGATAGTCAATTAGGAGAAATCAGGGCACCTCATAACCTAATCATTTGTAGATCTCAGATAATTCTATCAACATTAACTTTCTTAAAAGAGATATTGTGTGCAATAGCTGCTGGGAGTCACAAAACTACATCTCAGAAAAAGGACTTCCAAGTTTTGGGCTGTAATAATAATATGGTAATAAGGGCTGACATTTTTATATCACTGCTTTGATAGATACTGAGTCATTCAATCCTTATGATACTCAGATTACATATGAAATTTATTTCTAACTTTATAGAGGAGGCTCAGGAAAAAACGTTTTACCCAAAGTTGCACATAATTGTGCAGAGTCATGCTTTTAACTCAGTCAGTTTGCCTCTAAAGTGTAGGTGGAACCACCATGCTATATTGCTGTAACCTGCCCAAAGAGAAAGTAACTCAAATAAAGAGGCCATAGAAAGTATGGTAAGGGGGCATCTATCAGTCATGAAGCATAGAGAGACATTATGTCTCTGGCGCTGAAGCTGGTAAGTGGATACCCTCAGAAACCAGGGTGGCCACACATCATTTGTTCCTATGTGTCTCGCATAGTCTCATGTCTGCATCTCTTTCTACATCTGCTTTATTTGCCAGCTTTTCCTCTGTGATGCCTATGGACAAAATTGGAGTTCAGTTCTGACTGAACCCTACACTGGAATTTAAGAATTCTGAGCTCATCCCTGGTCCAGTCAACTGAAAGGGAAGTGGAGGCTATGAATGTCAGGGAGGATGCAGTTCTTAGATAATGCATCATGCTAGGAAGGCAACAAAATATCTACCATGCAGAGGCATATTCAAGCATTTTGGGGCAGCAATCTTTCCACGAGACCCCACCACTTGGGTACTGTGGCATTACTGTTGGTTAAGTAACTCCATTTCTATCCCTCAGAACTTTTTCTACAGGAGGATTATATTATACATTCCTGCCCTAGTGAACTCAGCTAGGGTCATTTGATTTACTTTGACCAACGAAATGTTAGTAGAGGTGCTGTGTAGTACTTCTGAGCAGAAGATTTAAGAGCCAGCCTGTGGTCCCCCATGTCTCTCCTCCCCTTGCCATGATGCTTGATTGGCAAAGTCCCAGGAAGAAGGAGTAAAGGCATGATGGAGCAGGGAGGCGCATTGCCATGACGGACAGGTGGACATGAAAAAGAAATAAACTTTTGCTATTTTAAACCACTGAGATTTTAGAGTAGTTTGTGTTCACAGTTCATCCTGACTGAAACTATTATGGCCTAAGCTAAGTCATATAAGAATTATAGAAACAGCAGGTATTTAATTCCGTTTAAGCAGAAATCCCTGGTGGCTAAGATAGTAAATTGTCTGTCTACAATAAGAGAGACCTGGGTTTGATCCCTGGGTTGGAAAGATTCCCCGGAGAAGGAAATGGCAACCCACTCCAGTACTCTTGGCTTGAAAATTCCATGGACGGAGGAACTTGGTGCAGGCTACTGTCCATGGGGTCGCAAAGAGTCGGGCATGACTGAGTGACTTCACTTTTCACCTTCAAGCAGAAATAAAGCCATTTCAGTAGAGCTTTTAATGACCACACAGATTGTAATTTTACCGTATTGGAATATCAAGGTGGTGCCCACTCCTTGACCTAAGGCCCAGTCTTAGGCAAAATGGTGAAGCCAGGAAAATGATTGTTTGGTTTCTGAAAACAGAGGCCTCTACCACTGGGGGGCACATCTAGGCTCCTTGGCCCCTGGACATCACCTTTTCTTGCTCCCAGGATGCCATATCAAGCTCCTCTCTTCACTGTTCCCCTCTTACATACTTTTCCCCCTCAGGTTCAGATTTCACATGTGTGTGTGTGTGTGTGTTAGTTGCTCAGTCATGTCCAACTCCTTGCAACCCCATGGACTGTAGCCCGCCTGTCTCCTTTGTCCATGGATTTCTCTAGTCAAGACTATTGGAGTAGGTTGCCATCCTCTTCTCCAGGGGATTTTCCCGACCCAGGGATTGAACCTGGGTCTCCTGCATTGCAGGCAGATTATTGTCTGAGCCACCAGGGAAGCCCAGATTCCACATAGTATAAGTATTATTCAGAGTTCTCCAGAGAAACAGAATCAACATGATAGATATAAAGGAAATGTACTATAAGAACTGGCTCATGAGGTTATGGAAGCAGAGACATACCACAGTCTGCCATCTGCAAGCTGAAGAACCAGGAAAGCCAGTGGTGTGATGTAGTTCAAAGCTGAAAGTCTGAAAACCAGGAGCTGTGATGTAAAAGAGCAGGAAAAGATGGATGCTCCAGCTCAAGGAGAAGAAACTCATGCTTCCTTCACCTTTTTTGCTCTGTTTGGGCCCCCAGTGGATAGGATGTCGCTCACCTACCTTGGTGAGGGCAAGTCTCCTTTACTTAGTCTACTGCATTAAATGCTAATCTCTTCCAGAAATGCCGTCATAGACACATCCAGTAAAACTATATTTTACCAGTCCTCTGGGCCTCCCTTAGCCCAGTCAAGTTGACGCATAAAATCAACCATCACAATAAGGCAAAAGTTCACTCATATTTTATTATAGCACCATCTAATAGAAATGTGCTGCATTATGTAATTCAAGTTTTTGTGTTAAAAATTCACATTAAAGGAGTAAAAAGAAATAGGTAAAGGAATTTTAATAATATATTTTTATCAAACATATTCAAAGTATCATTTCTATATATAACCAAATATTTATTATTAATGAAAAATATTTTTCACATTTCTTTTTTCATACTGAGTCTTTGAATTCTGGTGTGTTTTTACACACTTAGAGCACAGCTCAATTTGGACCAGCCACATTTTAAGTACATAAGAGCCATATGTGCCTCGTGTTCATAGTATTGGGTAGCACAGCTCTTTAACATCCAATGCATTCATACGCAGGTAACAGGATGCCATTCTTCTTATTCTTCTGGGTAATATATAATAGTTTTATAGCAGTCTTCTAGAGATTAGGCATGTGCTTTTGCTGTTTATCCAAAAGAAGTGACTTACTGTTGACTTTCTGACAGAGGAGAGAAATCTCTGCTCTAGCTATATATATAGCAGCTGGTCCTGTGGTTTTCTAGGTCTTCCTGACAATGGACCTTGACTTTTACTCTTTCTGGTCCAACACTGTGACCCAGGCTCCTTGTGGAAAATTAGACATAGATTGTCAGGTTTTCCTTTGGTGGATTTGTAGTCTTTGGGTGTTGTTGAAGCTACAATTTTATAAAGTCCAATTGATTTTTGATCCTTTCTGTTGAAGCAAAACCTAGGAGATGGGACAGTCTGGGTCCTGGAGGGAAGTGGCTTCATAGAGGTGGACATATCAGGTTTGTAGGGAAAGTATTAATAGATGGGAGAGTTCTGTTTCTACATTGTACCTGTTCCCTAACCTTGGCCTTTCAGTTTGGAAGGTATGATTTGTTGCACTCTTGTAATGTGAAAGGGGAGGACAATTAATAGAAATGACCTTGAGAGAGAGGGAAAAAAATCCAATGCAGAGAATGAGATAGTATCATGAAAAGCAAAACAAAACAGTGTGCTTAAAAAATTCTCTAATGGCTGCCCCAAAGCCAATTTAAACTTTATGCAAAAGAGTAATTTAAATGATTCATGGTAAAAGTCTAGTGAATTTATCCAATCATCAGTCAGGATGCCAAATGATGGCATTAGAAGAATTGCACATCAACGGGGAAAATCAAGTTATTTCACATAGCAACTGGGTTGTTACCCAAATTGAATAACCAAAATGAGAAAAAGTTTTGTGTTTCACAGCCATAAATTAATAATAGTGGGCTCTGTTGCATTTTTAATTGGCAGCTCCTTTTCCTTCCTATCCCCAAATATGGATTCAGGAAGTATCTCTTTAACTGTCTGGGCATGTTTATAATGCTCATCATTATAAAACTGTAGAATCAAGGGAGGTAAAAATGGGACCACGAGAGACAAAAGCTTTTGTGAGGGTGTAAATTTTATGCTTTAATGTCATTAAGCCATTAAAAATTTCAATTTCTGTGTAGTTTTAAAGCCAATTTTTAAAGTCAACTACCTACCAATTAATGCAAAAATAAATGGGGCTGTTATGAGAATTAGTTTTAAGCTTTTAAGAAGGTTTGTTTCAAATGTCAAGGATTTGTCCTAATGAATACTGGAATCAGTGAATATTTCCCAGCAGAAAAGGAAATTTCTGAATATGAGAAAAGTCACATGATCTTTTTTAAAGGCAGTTGGTGTGTGATAGTTAGAAGTATTTAATATCTTCAATATTTGCTTTGAAAATTGGATAAAATCCATACCAGTGATAAAACAATCTTTGTCTGGAAGCTAATTGAGTAGTGCCCTGCTGAGAGTGAGGTGGTTCCTTACAGTAAACAGAAAGTTAAGACCCCAAGAAGCCAGGGAATATATCTTGGTGGTATAGAGTAAGGGTTTCACTGCTTCCCGAGGCATACAGCTGCAGGCATGGTCCCCTACACACATGCTAAGGTAGCCAGAAAAGGCCTCATGTTTGGGGGAAGTACAGTCAGTTCAGTCACTCAGTCATGGTTGACTCTTTGTGACCCCATGGACTGCAGCACACCAGGCTTCCCTCTCCATCACCAACTTCTGGAGTTTACTCAAACTCATGGCTATCGAGTTGGTGATGCCATCCAACCATCTCATCCTCTGTCATCCCCTTCTTCTCCTGCCTTCACTCTTTCCCAGCATCAGGGTCTTTTCCAATGAGTCAGTTCTTCACATCTGATGGCCACAGTATTGGAGCTTCAGCTTCAGCATCAGTCCTTCCAATGAATATTTAGGACTGATTTCCTGTAGGATTGAATGGTTTGATGTCCTTGCAGTCCAAGGGAGTCTCAAGAGTCTTCTCCAACACCGCAGTTCAAAAGCATCCATTCTTTGGCACTCACCTTCCATTATAGTCCAACTCTCACATCCATACCTGACTACTGGAAAAACCAAAGTTTTGACTAGATGGACCTTTGTTGGCAAAGTGATGTCTCTGCTTTTTAATATGCTGTCTAGGTTGGTCATAGCTTTTCTTCCAAGGAGTAAGCGTCTTTTAATTTCATGGCTGCAGTCACCATCTGCAGTGATTTTGGAGCCCAAGAAAATAAAGTCTCTCACTGTTTGCATTGTTTTCCCCTCTATTTGCCATGAAGTCATTGGAATGGATGCCATGATCTTAGTTTTTTGAATGTTGAGTTTTAAGCCAGCTTTTCACTCTCCTCTTTCACCCTCATCAAAAGGCTCTTCAGTTCCTCTTTGCTTTCTGCCAGAAGGGTGGTGTCATCTGCATATCTGAGGTTATTGATATTTTTTGGGGCAATCTGATTCTAGCTTGTGCTTGATCCAGCCCGGCATTCACATGATGTACTCCACATACAAGTTAAATACCAGGGTGACAATAAAAAGTCCTTTATTTACCTGACTTCTCAATCTGAGTTTGCAAAAATCAACCATTAAAGTCCCTGACCCTAGGATTCCATCTTACGAACTGACTTTGTGTAAAATAAAAATGGAAGTAATCCTGATTTGAAAATGTAAGACATTTTGAATTAGCAGAAAGTGAAATGTGATCTTTTCTTACAGCATGTGTGAATACCGACCGTTAGTGGACCAAGCAGGAAACTTAAATTAGTTAAGGTGGGAGAATATCAGGCCCAGGGGGAAGTGATGGGCTGCCCTGAGAGCCTGGTCTGGCTAAGCGTCATCTGCCGCTCAGGTAAGCCCATCATGCCAGTGGGTTAATTTTGGAGAGAAATCAGAATTCCAGATGTTTATGTGAAATTGCCTCATTTGTTAATGTTGGTGTCAAATTCAAATTTAAAAACCGAACAAAGTGAAATAAAAAAAAACTCATTGTGTTGACAAACAAAACCAGCCTGTGAGGCAGATGCAATCAGCTGGCCTTCACACTGCAATCTCTGTTTTACCACTTTAAAAATCCCTATACTTAAAGAGAAAGAAAAGCTCCCTGATCACAATTTTCTTTTTGAAAAGAGTTTAGTGTTTTAAAGTAGGCCTTAATTACTCATCTCTTCTTTTTTTATACAAGCTCTGCTCAGGGTCCATTTTACTTTGGATTGAGTATTTTCTGAGCTGTGAAATACTCTCAGAATCCTTAGTCATTTAAGTTCTGCCCTGAATGTAGATTTTATCATAAAGCTATCTTTAATTCCTTTTCCCTTAAGCCATCTCCCACGTATTTTTTAAAGCTCATCAATATAAGTGTTTGTGTCTGTCTTATCTGTTTCTCATGTTTAGAAGGGGAAAAAGATTGATTACAAGGGTCATAAAAGTAATGATGCATTTAATGAAAGCATGTATTTTATAGATAAAATAAACTTTAAAAAATAACTTGAAGTTGGTACCCAAATTAATGGAATGAAATGACCTTCAGAAAGTAATTTCTTTATATTCAGGTCATTTGAGCCCTTTGCCTATTTTTATTTACTTTTAATTTGATATTTAAAAATTTTTGGTTTTGATGACTTTAGTTGCTCTGGTTGCTCTATAAAAGTAAACATTTCTGATGAGCCTAGTGAAAGTCCAAGTTTTATCATAGTTATTATATTTTAACTGTATATAATCCAGAGAACTTGTTGCTGTGCATCAATGCTTGGACACTTTCTTCATTTAAAATGTATTTATTGAGTATGCAAAACAGGCGAGGCTGTGTTCTGGGCACTCCGTTTCCTGCTTTCTTGTCGGTTACATGATTTCATTTAGATTTCAATGTGGCAAAGCTAAGAATAAGTAAATAGAATTGGTTTTAGTTGAAATCCAGTTGGAAAATGGAAAGAAGTCTAGGACTTTCAAATATAGGGAATTTAACATGGGATGATTGTTGTATTGTTGCTGGAAGAGCTGGGAAGTCAAATAGGATGTCAAGGAAACCCAGAGATTAGCAACAGTAAGAAACTGTTACTACCCCAAGGCCCAGAAGGACAATGTAAAGATTCAGAGTGTTCCCTGCTGGAAGCTGAAGCCCTCGAGGGGGGCTGCCCTTCAGTCCCTGCCAGTGCTTGCCATCAATCAGCCCTGAAGCTAGAGGGTGTGAGAGCCCAAGAAATAGAGGGGGCTGTGGGAATAGTCAGTTGAGGGATGGTAGCTTCAACTTGAGATTTAGGGTATAGTTTGTGACTAGTCCAATCAGGACTTCCTAATTTACTAGATGTGGAGTGCAAGGGAAAGAGTAGAGTCTGAACTGATGCCTAGGTTTGGGCATCAATTTTGGTTTCAGATGGAATTGCCATTCACTGAGATGGGGAAGCCTGGCAGAAGGAGCAGATGTGGGGCAGAGAATCAAGAGTTGTATTTTAGACATGTTAAATTTGAGATTCTCTTTAGACTTCTCAGTGAAGGTGCTGAGCAGGCAGTTGAAGCTCAAGATGAAGTCAGAAACATCAACACATAGGAGCTCTTTTCAGCCATGGAACTGACCATCTGAGAAAGACTACAGAAAAGGAGGCTGAGGAGCAAACCCCACTGTAATTCAATAATTAGAAGTCAGATAAAGGGGTTGGTAAGGATAACTTTTTTCTATAGAAGCTCAGGGAAGAAAGTGTTCTAAGGAGGCAGGGGCATTCAGCCATGTCAAATTACACTGAGATGTCAACTAAGTTGAGGACAGAGAATTGATTAATTCAAATGGCTGGAGAAAGGCCTTTCTGATAATTGTGAGACCTGGTTTAGTGGAGTGATGACAAAGGAAGCCCAACTGAAATGAGTTTAGGAGAGAGGGTGAAGAAATATAAAGGGTGGTTTTAAACAAGTGTCACATGAAGTTTTGCAGTGAAAAGGAGTGTTTCAGATTAGAGTGGCATTTGGCATCTTAACTACTCACTGGGAGCTAGACAACAACGAGGAAAATGCCCCCAAAATTCCAGGGGAAAATAATTTCCAACCTTGAGTTCTGTGTGAAAGCAAACCATCAATTATGTATGAAGGTAGGATGAAGATATTCTCAGATATGCCAGGGCTGTGACTGTGCCTTGGAGGCACCCTGTCTCAATCACCAAGGATATTCTTCACTGAAATGAAGTCATAGACCGAAAAAGAAGACCTGAGATCCAGGAGACAGTGGAAAGACCATAGAAATATACAAGAGAAAGTCCTAGGACCCTTATACAGCAGTTTTTGAGAGTAACTACAGTTGATTCAGATCAGATCAGATCAGATCAGTTGCTCAGTCGTGTCCGACTCTTTGCGACCCCATGAATCGCAGCACCCCAGGCCTCCCTGTCCATCACCAACTCCCGGAGTTCACTCAGACTCACGTCCATCGAGTCAGTGATGCCATCCAGCCATCTCATCCTCTGTCGTCCCCTTCTCCTCCTGCCTCCAATCCCTCCCAGCATCAGAGTCTTTTCCAATGAGTCAACTCTTCGCATGAGGTGGCCAAAGTACTGGAGTTTCAGCTTTAGCATCGTTCCTTCCGAAAAAATCCCAGGGCTGATCTCCTTTAGAATGGACTGGTTGGATTTGAGCAGGGGAATAGAGTTGAGGAGACAGAAAGGTACCGTTTTTGTAGGGGATGGTAGAGAAGAATAGAATAGATCCACAATCTAATATGAAAGACCAAATGAACTACACAAAGTACTAAACTGAAAACAAAATTGAGGCATTTTCACAGATAAACTGAAATATTTGGAAAGGATTAGAGATGGAGACATTGAGCTAAATGGAAAGCAAGACAATTTTGAGGTTAAGTAAAGCACAAAGTTGAACAGAAATTAAGTATAATCATAATACACCTGTTTAATACTGCTTAGCAGTGAACATTGATGATCAACCTAAAATATTGTGAAATAACTATGCAGGGAAAATTTGAAAAGGAAAATGAGGTAGTGGGATAAAGAGCTCAATCTTTATTTACCACAAAGAGAATTAATAGATAAATTAGTAAACCAGGACACAGTTTGACATTATTATTTAAAAACAGGGAGGTCTGTATTATAATGTAGCCTGAAGAATTGGAAGTTGCTGCTCTGTGGTGTGAGACTCAGGGAGTGGGGCCACCAGGGCTATATTTTAAGCCTTTACTATCTACTGCTGCTGCTGCTAAGTCGCCTCAGTTGTATCCAACTCTGCGTGACCCCATAGACGGCAGCCCACCAGGCTGCCCCATCCCTGGGATTCTCCAGGCAAGAACACTGGAGTGGGTTGCCATTTCCTTCTCCAGTGCGTGAAAGTGAAAAGTGAAAGTGAAGTCGCTCAGTCGTGTCCGACTCTTAGCGACCCCATGGACTGCAGCCAACCAGGCTCCTCCATCCATGTGATTTTCCAGGCAAGAGTACTGGAGTGGGGTGCCATTGCCTTCTGTATTTTATTTGTAATGAAAAGATTAGTTCTTAATTCTTCTCTTAAATGTCTTTAAAATATCAAAAAGTATCCTAAAGAGATAATATTTGGTTGACAGTTCTCTTGTGACACTTATTATATTTTTACCTCATATAAATTCTTTCTTATCTATTTGTCTTTCTTTATGAGACCAGAAGTTCTCAAGCTTTGGTTTTCCTGAATTGTTACTCACAACAGTGGAAAACAACTCTTTTGTGTTATTAGGTCATTTAAAATGGAACTTTTAGTTGTTTCATTTCTATGGCATTTAGTGGGCACTCAAAGTTTATTTTTTTGTTGAATTTCACTGATTGATGATTTAAGTTGTTTTATGATATAAGGTAAAAAAAATCGCTTGTAATTAGATGTCCTGATTTTCACTAAACAAGGAGATGGATGATATGTTTTAGACTCTTTGGCCCTTTCTTTCTTAACCTTGTCTAAGATGAAGGCCATCTGAGCAAATTATTTCATTTCACAGGTGAATTGATTTTGTGGTCAGGGGTGCATTTGGTAGCTAAACTTCCTGGGGCCTGTGAAAGTGCATGGTGAATTGTGGGATGATTGTTTTATAGTAGAAGTAGTTGATTGATAATACCTGCCCTCAGCTTCACCAGGAAAAGGTAGTATTTTTCATGCTTTGTATTGTCAGACTCTACAGCTTTAATGACAAATTTGTTTGAGTGGCTGAACATATCTAATGCTCCTTCCTGAAGGCAGTGTGGTGCTGCTGGCAGGTGTGTTCATGGTTATCCACGAACACAAGGATGTGTCAGTCTAAATAATATTCATGTTATCTATGGGTAGTTCTTTACCATTTGGTAAAGAGTTGCACCTTTGGAAATTGCACATTTATCCATTTGCTATGTAAGCATTTGAGTCCTTTTTTTATATGCTTGGCCCTGTGCTGACTTCTGGGATTATGGAAAAGGAAGCAAAACATGCTCACATCTATTAAAGAAAGACAAATAAACCATGTGTAAGGAGCATGATAATAGAAGCATCACAAAGGATGCTTGAAGAACATTTCTATTTCAGTGCAATAAATCTCTAACAGTAGATTTTCAGGTTTCAGGTGCCTTATAACTAGGAAGGAAAGATAACTCTAGCAAGGAGGGCTTCAAATCACATGTCCTTTTTTGTGACCAAAAGCAAATTGATACTTTAATCAACAATCTAAACAATCAACTTCAGAAAAAGGCCGTTGATATCAATCTTGAGAACTCTTTTCAGTGGCTTCATCGTAAACTTCTATTCCTCCAGAATAGACTCTCTCAATTCTAGTACTGGATCAAGTCCAGGCTTTAGAAACCTTTATGTATAACCTGTAATACTTTACTTCTGTGTAGAAATGCCTTCACAGAATCCAAATTTTAGTATTAAGTCTATGACTTTTTTTTTTTTTAATCAAAGATGGGCTTGAAAAACACACAGAAGCTTCTGGGTCTTTGTAAAACTGCATTTGAGGTCTAACCATTAACATTTTCTTTTTTATTCCTTTAAAAATTATACGTGAGAAATTTACTCAGATTTCAGATTCCCGTTTAGCAGGATGGTACTTGGTCTCTTGTGAATGAGTGAGTGAATGAATAAATACTGAGTATTCTATGTGCCAGAGTCTGTGCTAGGTGCTTGACACATTATCTTATTGATTTCTCCTGGTAACACACTTGTATGTTACAAAATCTATTAATAAAATAAAAGCTCTGGAAATCATTATGCTTCCTATTTTACCTTTCTGCAAAAAATATAATTCCTTTCTTATGCTGAGTTCATAGGCACAGCTTATACCCTCTTCCAACACTCTGCTCCCTCCCCCTTCCATATACATCTGTATGCACACACACACACACACACACACATCTCTACAGCTTTTCTTACTTGGCCTTATTTCCTTTTTGGAAATATTTAGAGTATAAGTGATAAGGGACTGGAGAGATTCTGATTATACATTGCTGCCATGTATTTTTTATTCTTCTCTGCTTATTGTGATAAGGGATTGGTTTAGGAGCAACTTTTTAAACCTTTAAAGGTCATATTTTCACTGTGTGTTGTTGAAACATGTAAATATCTCTGAAACCAATACCATGCTTATACTGTTTTTAAATATGAAGGAAATGCTCTTAGTGGCCATGAGTGGCGTATGCATTATTTGCTCTTATTTCAACAATGACAGTGGTATCATACATGCCATTTGGTTATATTTTTTCAAGCAATATTTAATTGTTTCACTCTGTCTATCTTAGAAATAGAAACAATTAGGGTGATCATGAAATATATAGATCCATTAAGTATAGCAATTTTCAAAAGGATTCCAAATTAAATTCAGTCAGTTAGATCTTTTTTGCCCTTCATACTCAAGTCTACTGAACAGAGAAGCTGGGTTTTTGATGTGCTTTGAAGCTTTATAGTATTATTTTTCCTTCTTGTCTTAAATCTCTCTCAAATAGATTTCTCTCAGTTTTGTTTATCCAAATTTAGATGCCTTAGTTCTAGAATTCTTAAAGTGCCTTACATGGAGCAGATGGCTTCCTAAATACAAGACAAGGAAATTTCACTGTACCTGCAAAACAATAAATCTGCCATAGTTGGGAATGGTGTCACATTTCAGATTGAAGATAGTTTGGATCCTGAGGTGCTGTTCTGAAAAGTAACTCAGTTTTCTCACTAGGTAGACCCTTTGACCCTTTCATATTCTCAAAGTAAATGATGGTCCCAGCATACCTCAGTAAACCTCCAGTGAATTCACAAGAGAGATTTTACAATGCAAAGTTGGAAAATAAAAACACGGAAGAGTTTAGAGCATCTTTACTTGCAATCTGTAAGACAATTTTAAAGAACCACAAATCCATATTAGTAGTCTTTTCAGAATTTTGTGATTTGGGATTTGAGAGCAGCTTCAAATACTTTGGTCTTTATCTTTAATCACGTTAAGTGACAAGTTTAAAAATGCAAGCAATAATATTTGTCTTGAAAAATACTGTCCTGTGATTTGGGAGTGCAGGCAGATAGGACGGGACTTCAGACAAAGGGGTTATCTTTTTCTGCTGGGGATTGATTTTGAAATTTGAAGTTCACCAATGCAAGCTTAGGCTACAAGAGCTCCTTATGGCTTTAAAATATTAGCAATTTTCAGGGCTATATAAGTCAAGAAGGAAGACCTGCCCCAGAAGTTTTGGGGATTCCCTGGTGGCTCAGACGGTAAAGCCTGTGCCTGCAATGCAGGAGACCTGGGTTTAATCCCTGGGTCTGGAAGATCCCCTGGAGAAGGAAATGGCAACCCACTCCAGTACTCTTGCCTAGAAAATTCCATGGATGGAGGGTGGGCTTGGTGGGCTATAGTCCATGGGTTCGCAAAGAGTTGGACATGACTGAGCGACTTCACTTTCACTTTTTCACTTTTCCAAAAAAGTTTGTCTTTGACTAATCTATCTCCTAGGAAAATCAAGATAACTGCTTTTCCTTTATTTTACTGGATTCAAGCAACCATGTGAAAAACTATGTAATCACCAAGTAAATATTGACCAGGTAATTACAGAGTAAATATTATGTTATGACACAATAAGCAGCAGATAGTTTATTTCTGCCTCCTGAACTGCTATCTTCTGGTTCAGTCCTAACACTGAAAATTAAATGGTGATTATGTTTCTAGTATTTTTCAGTACTCTCTCTGAGTATTCTACCTAACAGTGAAGTTGTATAGGTAGTAATGTTTTCCATGTTACTGTTATTTTATGTATCAACCTAATTTGGTTTTCTATGGGTTTTTAAAAATAATGACAACTAAAATAATACTTTTTGTAATGTTTCATAATTTTTGGAAGGACTTTCACAATACCCTCTATTAGTAGCCAATAAATAGATATTTCTCCTAGAATAAAAAGCCTAAAGTCCAGAAATACTGCCATAGTTGTTTGTTTGTCCTGTTGAACCTGCCAGATGGGGGCTGATACATAATTTTCCAATTCTTTGGCCAGTGTGATTTCCACTTACTCACGTTCCAATAAATGTGTATAGATCAATCTTTGTTTATCAGGCATTGTACTAGAGGAGTGAAGATCTGCTGCAGCTTCAAACGTGGTGTTGTTTATGAGCCCAAAGGAAACAGTAGGAGAAATGGTGGGCTAGTGCCATTCTTACTATAGGAATCCGGAGGTCAGGGCAAAACACCTGAGTGGGATATAGTATGGGAGGATTAGTTCACAAGCTGATGTATGTCCATTTGCCATTCTGATTGGCCCTGTGTCAGTAGAATTATCAACTATAAAAGAGTAACCTCAGCCAGATAGAGTGAGAAGTCTGGAAGTTCGGAGTGCAGACTTCAGTAGTATATAGTCAATGAAACAGAGTCCTTCTCACTTCCAGTTCAACCATCTTTTCCAATGCTTGAAAATGTTTTGAGGACATGGACCTATCTACTACTTAGACCCACATCTTCCAGCCATTGCTTATAACAATCACAGGTCAAGGTGCAGCAGACTGGGCTTTTTCATACATGAGGGCCTCAGTACTGTGAGGCCCTCAGTGAAGCTAGACAGAAGGCTTCAGGCAGAAGGCCCCTCCTTTAACAAAGTGATATTTCCCTCAATTTCTGTTTGCAGACTGCCGCCTCTACCCTGGTTCATCTCTCTCTTTTAGGATATGATCAGCAGATGCCAAGTTTGTGGATCTCTTCTATCACTATCTTGGGTGCTGCCTGCTCTGCATTCAGTGGGTGACTAGTATGACCAAATGTCTCACCACTGCATTTTAAAGGCTAGTAGGTTCCCAGCCCTCAGTAAGCTAATTTCATAATTCTTACCTCCAGTTACCAGATTCTCTGTTGTTTGGAACTAAGATGGCTGTGAATGACATACATGTGACCAATGCCCTATAAAGAACTAGTCTCTTACTTAAAATAAAGAGAGTAAAGCAGAAGAGACAGCACTGCTTCTATTTTGTCAGTCAGAACAGAGTTTCTGTAAGAGTTTCTAAGAAAGTGAGATTTAGAAGACAAAATGGGTTAGAATGGGTGTTGAAAACCGAGTATCTGCCTCAAACATTAAGCATCTGAACCTCTTTCTATGTTTCCAGTTTTCTTGTGGTTCCATGTGGAATCAGAGCTCTCTCAAATCAGAACCACCCAACCAAGACATTGAACTGAACATTAGTGATGAGATGAGGACAGTGCAGAAGCCATTCTGGTAAGAGTGGGGGTGACCATCATAGCAGAAATGCGGGTGATTTGTACCCATTTCCCAGAGACATCAGACAGAAGCAATGGTTCTTGCAGGCAACATCCAGGCCCAGCATTCTTGGTGTCTTCATGTGAGCTGTTGTGATTGTTACCCTAGATGGTGGCAAGTGCATCCTCCTAGGATAGGTGCTTAGCACAGTTTAGGGCACTGTTCCTGCTTCCCTGGTTTCATTCTCTGACCATTCTGGGCATTCTATGAATTTCCCATCATTGTTAAGTGAACTCTGATTCTACTTAACTAGTTGGAGTTAATTCAGCCTTTTGCCATGTAGCACCTTGATTGAGAAAGGGTACAGTGTAACTGTATTGGCTGCTAGAACGTAAGAGGACCATGAAGACAAGGAAGAGTGAAACATGACCCTTGTTCCAAAGCCAGGTAACTACAAAAGTGATTAGGTGTAATTAAATTCTAATAGGGAGTAACATGGAGCAGAAGTTGTCAAGTTGAGTGTGATTGTTGTGGGAAATATCTAGCAAGTTGTCAAGCTCTGTCAAGAGCTTGTAAGAGGAATTAGAGTTAAGTATATGAGGAACCTGAGCTAGACCAGACTCAGAAAGTTTATACTGGGTTAGAATGTTGATGAGAATAATAAAGTATACTTAGTTTAAATGATCTTCACTTTGGGTTTTTACTGAAATAGCAAATAAGCAAAGGATATATGATATCAGGGTGCAGGTAAATCAGTGGACCCAGGTCCTAGATGCTTTCTCACTTTCTTTTGGAGGTGAGTCCATAATTCAGTGGCTAGTAGACTCATTATGGAAAGGGAAATCTTCCAAGGCAGAAAAGGCCAGAGCAGTGTACTTCTTCTTTATGCTGTTAGGCTGGTGGAGTTCCCACATCAGTGTGCTACGGTCTACTCACCACCGTATAAAGCCATTCTGGCTGTGCTACAGTGATATACTTTTGTGTCCTACTTCCTACTGCATCTTTGGGCCTAGATCAGGCCTGGCCCTGGTCCATCTGAAAGTCTAAGCATTTTGTTTAGCTGAAGTAAACAGATATCCTGACACTAGAAGATAAGGCTGCAGTAATCAGCTTTGAACCTTGTTGAGGCATTAAACATCCATTAATTACAAAGAGCACAAGAACCAGAGCAAAGAGCATCTCTATTAAGCTGTCAGGTTCTGTGAGTATTGGACAGCAGAAAAGAGATAGTTGCAGTGACCTTAGGGTTTAATTGTTAAGGATCATAGTTTTTCACTTTGATTCACTAGTGGCATATCTAACAGTGTTGCTTGAATTTGCTAAAGCACTACATTCTGCAGCTAAATATAATGTCAGGTAGAAAACATGGACGAGGATGGCTAAGAGCATATTTTGAGTTGTCCCAACTGGGAGATGGGGTCAGCATACACATGGTGACATTGCTGGGTGAAATGTCTAGAGTCAGTAGCGTAAAGCTTCCTCCTTGCATATTCTAATGATATTTGTATGCTTTCTAGGCATGTTTCTTGATTTAATCCCCGGAAAATTGCTTGCATCTTTCAGATCAGCAGAGCGAATTTGAATTAGGTTTCACATTTTGACAATGGGTATGGAGGAGCTTGGCTGATTATAGTTTGGGTCCAGAGCTAGGCTTCATTTCCCAGTTTCTTTGTAGTTAGGTGTGGCTATGCGTATAAGTGATACGGGCCATTTCTAGTCCTGACCCAGGGACGCTGTCACCCGTGCACCTCTGTGCTTAAGGAAGGAGCCTTCTCCCAAAATCACACAGGGAGAAGCCTTGCTTACTGACCAAGAATATCTCTATTAGACTGTAGATGAGACATAAACTTCTCTTGTATTGAGCTGCTGAGATGTTTGGGTTTATATGTTACCCTGAGTAATGCAGCCTGTTATAAAAGTATCAGCAGTTTAAGGCTTTGTTTGTATTTACCTTGACTCTGAGAAGTTTAATCTGTGTTTAGTAAATCACCAAGCTCTAGTGACAAATCTAATTAATCTCTCAAGTTCTTGTCAGAACTGTTTATATTCTTCTCTAACTGTTAGACTCCATTTTGCTGCAAAGTCTTTTATTTTACATCTTCAGGTCTATTGCTTACTTGGGTTTAAGTCTGAAATACAAGAGAGAAAGGACTAGACAGTTAATTGGTCAAGTTAACCACCTGCATAATGCTTTTTAATTGTGAGTTTTTTCCAGGAGCTATACTCAGAGTGAAAGAAGAAACATCCAGGGGCTTGACTGAAGCAGATGCTGTCAAAACACTATCTTTCTACAGAGCTATTATCAAATTGCATAGATTTGTCCTAAACTGACAATATATCTGTTTTGTAGATACTTTCTCAACATGTGACTTTGAAATCTGTGCTTCTTAAACTCAGTTTCAAAGAACTAAAGATAGCAGTTGATAGATTCCTCTAGACAGAAGATGTGCCAACTTTTTCTGGAAACAGCCAGAGAGTAAATATTTTAGGTTTTGTGGGGCAAATGGTCTCTGTTACAACTACACAATTCTTGAAAGCAGCAATAGACAATACATAGACAAATGGCTGTCCTGTGCTCCAAGAATTTTCTTTCTAAAAATAGATGATGAGCCTTTGTTTGTAAACACCTGTGCTAGACATCCAAATTTTATATCTGGATTATGTCAAACCATCAAGGAGTATTTCTTTGTTCCCTCTGGAATCAGGTTTACTGAGTTGTGCTTTGATCTTGTCTACTCAACTTGTCCTAAGGGGCATGGTAAGAGGCAGTTGTCTGGACTGGATATGATGTTTCTTGATCACAGGGAGCATAGTTGTCACAGGATGCAATGCCTCCTTTAGGGTGATCTTCTATTCTTCTAAAAGCAGTGACTCCCCTGACTACCTGTTCCTACCTATGGACAAAGTAAATCTTAGATACTATTATCTCTTTGCTTTGCTGGCAGAGAAAGTCAAGGAGCTGCAGCCTTCCATTATTCATACATACCATCTGAGTACTGATGCCATCCTTGCCTTTATCTTGAGCGTTTGCCATTTGCAACATGATGTGTGCTGGTTTACAGGGTAGGCGTGGCCCCTGCCTTTATAGAGCACATGTTCTTTTCAACTTTATTTTCCATTCTTTCTGGTTTAAACAAAATACTTATTTAAAAAACATGTTCAATGAGGTACATGACATCCTCATTTGGAGTGAGGGCAGATATATATAGGCAAACAATCCGTTTTATATGCCATAGAATGGAATAGACCCTGGTATACTACTTCCTGGTTTTGAAAGTTGTTTTTCTAGCGTTATAGACTCATTATTTCTTGTGGCAGCTCTTCTCCTCTAAACTGTGGATCTGAGTCTCAAAACTTTATAATCCACATAAGAAACAGTAAGGGTATGTTATCACTCTTCTATTATTCACTAGTTAAGTATTCTATTCCACTTATGTGAATGAGTAGAAAAATAAAACGGTGGGTACTGCAGCAGTGTCAGATTACTATGTAAGTTTCTAAATGTGTACTCCCAGTTTCTGAAACTGGAAACTAATCTGGTATATAAATTGAGGGAAGAAAGAGTTAAGGATTACTCTGAGAGTTCTATCTTGGCAGCTGATTAGATGATGATGACAAGATATAGTGTGTGAAAGAAAAAAAATTATTTTGCTATAATGAGTTTTGTTGGGACATACGAACTTCAAAGTATTTGCATGACACTCATGTGGCTATTTTGGGGCGTCCCTGGTGGCTCAGAAAGTAAAGAATCCTCTTGCAATGCAGGAGACCCAGATTTGATCCCTGGGTCCAGAAGAAGCCCTGGAGAAAGAAATGGCAATCCACTCTGGTATTCTTGTTTGGAGAATTCCATGAACAGAGAAACCTACTGGCTACAGTCCAAGGGGTCACAAAGAGTTGGACACAACTGAGTGACTAACACTTTTCATGTGGCTATTATCAAAGATTCAGCAGTTTTGCATATGTGTTAGAAATCAGGCTATAGATAGAAATACAGATCCCCAAATCATCAGGAATGGTTGAAGCCATGGGATACTACATGATGCTTCGTTAGGAAACAGTGTAAATTAAGGACAGCAGAAGATTAAAGGTGGTATCCAAGGAATGCTGATATTTAAGAAATTGAAATGAAGAGGAGACTTTAGGAGAAGCAGGAAGACCAAGTCTTGAATATTATAGAAGTTAAAGAAAAGCATTTCCAAAAGATAAATGCAAGATTCTACATAAAGGTCCAGTGAGACATTCAAAAAGAGGTCACTGGATTTAGATAGTGGTACACAGATAGCAGTTTCTGACAAGTATTGGGGAAAGGAAGAAACCAATTTCAGAAATTTGAGGAGTAAATGGGAGGTGAACAAATGTGGTTGGGGTTAAAAAAAAAAAGCCACTTTTTAAGAAAGTTGAGTAAAAAATGTTTTTTGTATAATGAAGGTAAAAATATATCTTTTCATGAAGAGAGGCAAAGTTATACAAAGAAAAAAGAACTAGATGAGAAGACAAGAGAAAGAGCAGCATCAGGTAGTTCACATGGCAAGAAGGGAGGATAAGAACCACGGGGCCCAGGTCAACCTTGGCAAGATGACATTGGTGCCAGTTCCCTCTGTTACTTTATGCACAGTGACATCCTCTTCTGTTGATTTGCTGGATCTTCTCTGTATGGCTCTCAGCTGATTAGTTTGTGTCCTATCATCTTCATATTTTTGCTGAATCTAAAAATGAGATGCAGCAATAATTCTTCCTATTTAATGTATATTAACAGCAACAGGTGGGCTTCCTTGTTGGCTCAGTCATCAATGAATCTGCTTGAAATACAGGAAATGCAGGTTTGATTCCTGGATCAGGAAGACCTCTTGGAGAGGGAGGCAAGCTATTGGCAACCTACTCCAGTTTTCTTGCCTGAGAAATCCCATGGACAGGGGAGCCTCATGGGCCACAGTCCATAGGGTTGCAAGTGTCAGACATGACTTAGTGACTAAACCACCATCACCGACAGCAACTGGTTACCCAGTTCAGTTTAATGCAGTCTCTATGAGATATCAAAAATAATCAATATGAGATGTGGGTAGAGGCAAATAGGAGAAGGCTATAGCAGCCCATTGTTTCTAACCATTTGCATCATTTTTGGCATGTCTATTGACAGCAGTCACAGATGAGGCCAAAGATGGAGTAGGCTTTGAGCCTACTTTGCTTTTAAGCCCTGACTGAAGTGCAGTCTTTAAATCACACTCCAAAGTACAATTACCAAATGAATTTGTACATCATAAAGATGTAGGAAAGCAGAAAATTGCTTTCAAAAGACAGAACACTCTTCAGAGACATTCTTCAGAGTAATCTGTTAACTCCTAAGAAGCCTTCCTTCAGGAAGCTGCCACTCGATTTCACCTCATTGCCTCTAGTTCCAACTTAGCTCATGTAAACAGATCCCCTTTTTCTATGACGATTCCTCAAAGAATCAAAGTATTGCTTTATTGTTCTTTTTCGTCAGATGGTTGAGGGGGTTGTAGGTGTTAGGAGTATACCTGTTCTCCAAGGGTCATTCTGGTTTCTTGTACTTCTAAACCCATTTGATTATAATCACAAAGGGAAACACACTGATGATGCCCTGTGTTGGTGCTAAAGAAAAACACTGAACAGACAGAAAGTCTTCTCCACAGTCAAACTGAGCTATAAGGACTGTACTTTTTACTTCTCTCGGGGAAGAGTAATATAATTGGTCCCTGTAATACAATAACCAGTCTGTCCATTCTTTGCTCAGGAAAAGATTTATTTGAGAGCCAAGTCTCACAGAATAAACTGGCTTTGGGATAAAGACTGGGAATAGATTAATTTCTAAATAAATCTTAATAAATGCATCAATAAAATGAATACAGTAAGAGAAATAAATAACACATTTAAGAATATCTTAAGTACATTTACATATGATATTATATAAATGATAATTACATTAGAACACATCTTGGACTGATTTTCTCAAGAGCATCTATATGAAAAACAAACACTTGTGAATTAGAATTTCTGTCATGGAGTAGAAACAAGAAGTAAGAACATGTTTTCAAATATACAGTAAAAAGATCACCTGCTCCTGTAAAGACACTGACATTCATCTTAGTACATAAAAGAGAAAATATACTGAGGATGGGAATGCAGGAGCTGTAACAATAGCTGGAGAGGTGACTCTGATTCTAACGGATGGCTTGTGTGAGAATTTGGTGGGAAAGTAATTTGCAGAATTAAGACAGCAGCATTACTGTTGGGTTTTCTTATTTTAAAATGTCAACAGCTCTATGAATGGAGGGAAATTTGGGGGATTTTATTTTGCAGGAAGCCAAGGTAGTAGCTGCAAAAGTAATATCGCCAAAATGAAATGCATTAGGGAACGTGAGAGCACAGGTTGGTACATTAGTCTCAGTAATTCAGCCAGTCCTAAAAAGGGTAATAGCCCATTTGAATGGCAGGCAAAGGAATTCAAAAGGATAACAGTTATTGTTTTTGTTGTTATTGTTGTAGTTGCTTGCTTGTCATTTTTTAAATAGCCATATTAAGCAGAGGCAGTTTTTAAAAACTTATTTTGAATATCATTTTATGCAATTGTAAGTCTGGACGCTTTCATTCTTTCATGGATTTTAAGTGATGTGTTCTGCATGACTAAGCAGAGGAAAGTAAGCTGTACTTTAACTAGTGAGCCCTTTGTAAGGCATTCTTGCACATTAAGATGGAAAGATATATAAATAGCACTTGATAAAATTACAAAAACTTGTATTTAAATTTAATTTTCTCTGCAACTGCAGTTAGCATTGTTTTTTTCCCCTCACTGGTCTCTGACATACTATTTTTGAGAGAGAAAAAAAAATGTTTTTGCTACCATGGCAACAATATCCTTCTCTTGCTTTCCATCACAAACCATAGTTTCTGAGCATAACTAGGAAAATTGAAATGTGGGAAGCTCAAAATGATAAGGCCAAGCATGGTAAGCATTCATCTAAATGAATATTTGTGTCATTGTTCTTGTGCTCACGGTAAGGCTGGAACTTTCAAGGTCAACATATTCGTTCATAGTTTTCGCAGTGGCACTCATAAAATATTACTGCCACTTACTGGGCAACTACTCTTTTCACTAAATGTCTTATTAGCATGATTTTCCAAAGACGATAGGAAATTAACACACTCCATAGTACAGTTTATTTTATTGTGTTGAGGAAATGTAATACAAGGAAAGGGCACACATTCTAGTGAATTTTAGAAAAGAAATGATCTGTTACTTGACCCAGAGTATGTGCTGGGGGAGGAAGAATTACAAAGGCTTAGAGAGAAGCTGATGGAGCTTATTCTATTATTTGTTTCAGAGGTGACTCTGAAATGATGCTTCTCTCTGTGATGCCCTTTCAATAACAATATTCTTTTTATTTTCCTTGATCTTTCACAGCCTGTGGATATTTCAGGTTGCAAGGTAAAATATGCTCTTGCTCCATGGCCAGCTTTTAAAATCCTCTCTAGCTCTGCTATGACACCAGATAAAAACAACAGAACCTCTGTTGCCCTTTGGCTCTGTGTCACACCTCCTCTCTCTTCAGCTTTTCCTTAATCTCTGTCTATATTGACTTGAGATCTGAAACCTTTTTGGCTAACCCTCTTTGAATGGCAAGTCAGATTCCAAACCTACTAGCTAGTTCTGACATGGTACTTGCCTCAAATGATTGCATTTGGAAGACATATACAACTGGAGATGATCTTGGGGATATTGCAATGTCCTGTCCAAGCCTTTGGGATGCCACCCTTCTGGAGTCTGCTGGGTTCTCTGAGTCCTGCTTATCCATGGAGGAGGATAGAGAAATGTCCTTTTGGGTCATGGACTGACCTGGACCCCATGGCAGATTTGCTTTTCTAAGCAGGTGGATGTATATTTTTTCTGTTTTGTCATGGACACATCTTATTACATGTGGCAGATTCAAGGCTGCTTCACAGACCAAAGTGATGAGCCAGGAGTAATAAACTAGAGTTTGCTTTCTTGTCCTTCTTTATACTCAAAGTTCAAAATAATAATTGTTTTACATTAGTATAATTACGTGTCCAGGGAGATGTTTGTTGATCTTAACTTTTGATTCTCAGTGTCAGAATTAAAAGAGTACAGGATGATGCTGGTCTGAGATTTTTGATCATATGGCAGCAGGAACTGGCTTTTTACATGGCTGCTTTAATGGGCCTCATTAGGTCCACAGGAAAGACTTTGTAATGTCAAAACACCCTCAGCTTTGGGTAACACCAAAGCTTTAATTGCCATCGCTGTCACTTACTGGGTATCTATCACTTTGGATAAATTATTAAGCTCCTTTAAAATGGAGTTAGAATGCTTATGCTGGGCTAATCTGAGATGCAAGTGACATAAATGCGCTTGAGCTGTATGTAGCATAGAGGACATACTCATTACATTGCTTTCTTCTCTCTAATAGGACTCACTGGGTGTTGAATGGAGTTGCAAAGGATTTGTGTTGATACACTTCTCTTCCTCTTGGAGTATTCTCCAATAAATACTTTAGCCAAGACTGAGCCTTGCATATAGAAGATGCTCAAATATTATCAGTTTGGTTAGAAAATTGAAACAAATTTCCCTAATTTTCACAAGTACTTAGGCAGCTATGTATCTTAAAAAAAAATTAATGTGATATTAGAGCCTGAAAAAAATGAACAGGGCGGGGACCTTGAATTCCTCTTCCACTGGCTTAATAACTCTTGAGACAGCATACAGCATGTCTCAGGAATGTGAAATTTCACACAGAGCATGTGAAATGGCTGGCCTATGGCACAGCCAATCCATTCCTTTCAGTCTTCTAAGAATTGATGTGAGTTGCAGCCAGATCAATTTGGCTCTGGCAATTGGTATCGATTGTGTAGATGGGCAAAAAAGAATGGATTTGGCATGTCACAGAATAGTTCATTTGCCTCCTGCAGATACTGTAGTAGTTCAGGAAAAACTGCACAGTGGTGAGGATGAGGATACACAGCCTCTTCTCCTGGTCCTTTCTTATCTTCATCTTGCCCTGTGTGACCACCAGAGGCTCTCATGGAGCAGTTGAACATATTCTTGGACTCATCCTTCTCTCTCTAAAATTACTTTCTACTTGTCCTTATGAAGCCAAGCAGAACCCTGTTTCCCTCTTGATCCCAAGTACAAAGCCCCCTCCATATCACCTGCTTCTTGTTTGGAGAAAAACTCAAATCTCCCAGGCCACCCTGAGTCACAAAAGAGTAGACTCAAGCAGTTAATGATCAGGACACTAGAGTCATAGACTCTTTCAGTGTCCAAAGCACTTTCCTGAGTTGTTTTACAGATACTATAACTGCCACCAGAGGGACAAAGCTAACTACATGACGACCAGACTGTAGCCATGACATTAACTACTCCAACTTGAGCAATAATGAAATTATGGTGAGCACAATTCCAAGAACTGGCTTCAAGAGAATGGGATTAACACTATTGCTCATAATAATCTATATTCTTTAGGGCATCAATGTAATTGCAGCTTGTTCTGTTGATATATGTAAGCAGGCAACTAAAACTACCAGCAAAGAAAGGCTACAGACCTGTGTCAGCATCTTCCACTTTAAGAATACAGTGCCCTATGTCTGTATGAAGAAGTTACAGAAGACAGACCTTTGCCTCTAATCTGATAGAAATGGTGTGATGTCTGACAGTGGGGATTTGTAAGTGACTCTTTGTCTGCAGGAGGTATTTAGTCTTGTCACTTTAGCAAAGCTATGTTCTAACTAGCCTCTGGCTCAAGTATACCTTTCAAATCTTTTGATCATATTACAATGCCTCATCTAAACTGTTGATTCTTTCTTTAAGTTAAAGAAGTAGAAACGAAGAATAAGTAACTAATAGATGACTAAGTTATTTCTCCAGCTTCCCCGACAGCAATCTCATGGACAAACTGTGTGAACAAGATAGCATCCAAAGAAAGATCATAGGGAGACAACAAATCTGCACGCAATGGGAGATGGTGACAAATCTGACCCCCTACCTCAATAATTAACTGGGATTACTTCCCCTTTTTCCCTTTAAAAAGTTTCATAGTCAAGCAGAATCTTCTGAGTTAGTTCTGGGACACAAGTCCACCTTCTCCCCAGGTTGCTGACTCTTGAATAAAGCAGTCTTTCTGTTCCTACTAGCACTCATCTCTTGAGTATTGGCTTTTGAGCTCTGAGCAGCCAAACCAGAGTTTGATAACACTTAGGGGTACTATCATGTAAGTTTGAATATTTGACATTTTCTTTTACTTTCCTCTTTCCTTTGTCTGTCTTCTTTTCATTCTCCACCCCTATTCCCATTTGAATCATGGACCAATTTCATTTCTTACTTAGGACCATATCTCAAATTCTTCCCAGGCTTTTCTATAGCCTATGCCAACCTTCTTGTTTGTTTTGGAAAATATTTGTTTTACTTGCAGTCCTGCTGGATACCACTGCCTGTTTTCCCTCTTTAAATGCTGCTTTGATTATTTCATTCTCTGGCTTAGAATCTTCTCTAGGTCTATATATTCTAGCGAGTTATAGCATCTTGAAGAAACTCTCTCACTTAGGTGATGGAAAAGATGAGCATTTTACCTTCTGGCAGTCTTGGTGTGACAGAGATAGAAAACAGTCCAACAAAATGTGTGTTCCTCCTTTGAAGCCTAGAATTTTCACTAAGAAATGACAGCTGAGGTAGGAGCTACATTTTTCCAGTGGCTGCTTAAGTCCAGGTCTGGTCATTCTCTAATACTTATCAAAGCAGTGTGAGCAACATTGGGGTGTTTGTTCTAGGCAAGGTGCTTGAGAAGTGAGTAAATCTCTGAATTCTCTGTCCGTCTGTTGCCTGGATGAGAAGACTCTGAGGCCTTGGGGAACAGTGGGACTCCAAGACAGAATGACTTCTAGTTACTTGAATTGCGTATGGAGGAAAGACACCAAATAGGAATATCAAACTGAACCATAACATGAGGAGGAAATAAATGTGATGGTTTTATTCCACTGAAATTTTGGGGCTCCCTTCCACCATACCTTTACCTCTGTCTTTCCATCTTCCTAGAAAACCTTGTTTATTCTTTCTCTACTAGTCTCAGTTTTACCACAATTATAGGTTAAATTCAAGCTTCTCTGCTGTTAAGCCTTTCTTAATGATGCCAAACCAATTTGTTTTCTCCAGTCTCTGAATTTCTTCATTGCTTATTTTCCACATCACTAGTTGGTTGTTCTATAGTAATTATCTTTTTCTTTCTTACAACAATTGTAGAAATAAAGTTTACTATGTACCTATTGCTTGTAGAGCCCAAGTTGGAAAATGTATATGTCCTGTTTCCTCAAATTTAGTGTGAAGGCAACAAATGTGTATTCTACATTACTATAGTCTTCAAAGTGTCTGGTGAGCAAGGTATTAGTATTTGATATTATTTTGATTTGTTTCTCAGAGTTGGGATTTAATTTTTGAGAATAAATGTGCTAATTTAATCAAGCACATTGGCCATCTTAAGAGTCTGAAATGACTCTAAGGCTATGGTGTTCAGAATCAGTGAGGGTGCTGCATCTCAGCTTGCAAAGTTTGTTTAGATCACCTCTATGATGCAGGCTGGGTAAATTGCCAGAATTTCATCTCCTGACCAGATTTCTGGGTGGATTTTACTTAAAACCTACATGGCTAGGAAACAATGTAATTTGGCACTTCTCATCTTCACTAAAAAGATTTTGTTTTTTAATAACAGAAGATCCATATTTCTCCCCCATAACTGGAGAGAGGTATTATAACATGAATAGAAAAGTTGAGCTCTTCTAACTTATACTTCTGAAATATTAAATTTTTTCTTAACTATTATTAAAAATAAAGTAGGAGGAAAGAGTCTTGAGAATGTTGAAGACTAATGCTTGTTTTGTTTTTAATTTTATGATATTTGGACACCAGTGCCCTTACATCAAAATGACTAGATAATGACTCACACTTTATCTTTAATAATATCACTACTTCTTTCTTTTTTCCTTTTAATAGATTGCTTATTTTTGCTTTTGTTGTTGGTTGACATTGAAGAATAGTTTCTCTTTTAAAAAAGAACAATCTGAACTTTTGCAAATGCTAAGTATGTTAGGGAAAAAAATGCTGTAATTTAATAATGCAGAGGCAGTGCCAAGTAATGTAAGACTGAACAATGATCTAGTTTGAATTTGGATAAACTACATCTGCAGGTAGAGCATTCTTTATTACAGAAATGTCAGGAAGATATGTTTACAGTAAAATTGACTAATGGAGAAAGTAGAATATAAAATAAACAGCTTCAGTGTAGCATATGGTATAAAATTCTAATAAAAATGATCAAAAAGGTGACAACCTTGATTGATGGTTATAGCATTAGAGTCCGAAGTAAACTTTAATTTCTTATATTTTCTTTTTAATCAGGATAACAGCATCATTATGGACTGGAGAAAAGTCATTTTGTAGTGGCATGACCAAAAGAGTTTGGGATAGTATGTAATCTAATAAGGAATAGGATATAAGAATCTTTGAAAAGACATCTAACTTCATGCCTAAGAATTAGATGCATTATAAAATGAATTTTATCTATGATGCAATAAGATGTGTTCCAAACAAATATAGGAAAATTAAATTTGAACAGAGCATTTTTTTCCTGAAATATGTTGGACTCAATTTAGTTTATGGTATGCTATAATCAGAATAGTAAAATTCTCAAAATATTGTTTACAAAGAATTTATCTGGGCTGGAGCCATATTGAATAAAATTGTTTTCTGTTTAACTTACATCAATTAAAAATTGTTGTTGTTGTTCAGTCACTAGTCATGTCCAACTCTCTGAGACCCCATGGATGTCAGGTTTCCCTGTCCTTCACTATCTCCTGGAGTTTGCTCATTTTCATATCCATTGAGTCGATGATGCCATCCAACCATCTCATCCTCTGTCGTCCCCTTCTCCTCCTGCCCTCAATCTTTCCCAGCATCAGGGTCTTTTCCAATGAGTCAGCTCTTTGCATCAGATGGCCAAAATAGTGGAGCTTCAGCTTCAGTTCTTCCAATGAATATCCAGGGTTGATTTCCTTTAGGATTGACTGGTTTGA
The DNA here is from genome assembly GCF_027580195.1 of Bos mutus. NCBI lineage: Eukaryota > Metazoa > Chordata > Mammalia > Artiodactyla > Bovidae > Bos > Bos mutus. Next base: position 45,616,060 of record NC_091625.1, read on the forward strand.
CCTCCTTAGGAAATTAAATTTTTTAAAATAAATTACAAAACAGTTGGAGAACAATTGTTACTAAGTTTAAGAAAAAGAATGCCATAAATATTGCCATCAAATTATAAACTCCCAGAAAAAGGACAAGTATAGAAAGGACTATGTTGGAACTATGTTTGTTGCTGCTGGTAAGATCTGAAACATCATTGTAGTTTAGTGGAAAGTTATTCCTCTTGATAGAAATCAGGCTGATGCCCCTGATACCTTCAACAATGAACCAATGTGCTCTGAAGGAAAAATAAAAGTTATAAATATTCAAAGCAAGTATGTTGAAAATACAACTTTATTTCTTTTTATGCTTTCTGTAACTTTTTGCTAAATGGCTGCATTTGCCTCATCTTCTAATTTTTACAACCTAATTACAATATAAGGCACCCAAAGAGCTCAGAATAGAAGATTCAGTCAACTGCAGTTTTATTGTTGACACTGATTTCCAGTACCATGCAAATGGGCCCACCATTCATTCCTGATCAGTTACTGTCTTTGTAGTTGAAATTTGCCTTTTGTTTTTGCATTCTCCAAAGGGGCTTCCTTGGTGTCTCAGTGGTAAAGAATCCACCTGCCAATGCAGGAAATGTGGGTTCAATCTCTGGGTCAGGAAGATCCTCTGGAGAAGGAAATGGCAACGCATTCCTGTATTCTTGCCTGGGAAATCTCCTGGACAGAGAAGTCTAGAGGGCTATAGTCCACGGGGTCACAAAGAGTTGGACATGACTTAGCAACTAAACAACAACAATATCACTTGCTAAAGCCTCTTTTTCCTTTAAAAGTTACTTGTTTTCAAATATTATTGCTCTAGCCTTTGGATCATGGGTATAATACAACTCCTGGGATCTCAGTTAATGTGAGAAGAGCCAGTCTTGAAAACCTTAGGAATCCTATTCAGCCTGAACACAAAATTATTTCAAGAGTTAAACGTCACTAAAATATTCAACAACAAAAACTTATTATATGGATGAGGTTTTTCAAACACTTGTATTTTTCAAACCAAATTCTGTATCAGTCAGGTTTTAACCACAGAAGTAGAATTTATATCTATCTGTATTATGTATATAAACACTGGATACATATTTAAAAATTTGTTTTTGTTTTTGTTACAGAGAACTGGCTTATGCATTTGCAGAGACTAGTTCAACAGTCTCTGTAAGGCTGTTGTCTTTACATCTGCTGCTGGAGCTTGACATCCACAGACGAGGCAGTTAGGAAGGTGAGATCACAAGCAGGCTGGAGCCCACAGGATGAACTCAAACCCTGTTGGCTCCTGTTGCTTCTGGCTTAACTGATGCGTCTGTCCTGCGGAAGCTGGGGCCATTTGTCAGAGTTAATCCCAGGTACCTGGCCCAGGAGTTAAAGCTGCTGAAGGAGATCCAGGTAGGTAATTTATTTTGAGCCTGGATGTTTCTGCACATCAGCCAGATGAGTCAGCAGATCAGCAACAACATGTGTCAGCTGCAAAATGGCTGCATCGTTCCTGCTCTTCCTTCGTTCATCCTAGCAGCTCAACTGGAGAACAAGTCCCTTCATAAGGAGCTGAAAGAACAGAATGAAGAAGCTGGTCCTAGACCAAATAAGGAGGAATGTGAGGTTCTTAATATAAAGGAATGTAGCAGCGTGTGGTTTATATTCCTAACATAACATTTTCTGACATATCACAATGGTATGTTTAGTATTCAGCTCACATATCTTGCATAGCTCACATGCAGCCTTCCCCTTCATTTAGAGAATGCATTTTTGCTCATTATTGTTATACCCCTTGTTCTCCTTTGAATCTCACCTCAACATTTCATCAGTGGCTAAAGCATGTGAATTCTAGTACATTCCTATGTCCTTTGGATGGAGTGGAGTGTGAAATAGCTGACAAAAATTACAACTCAGTAGTGGAAATGGATTAACTACTAATAAAAAATTTCACAGTTACTTTTTGTAATATGACTTAAATTTAGTGGCTAGTATTCAGAGAGAAAAAAAGGAAGCAAATGGAATTATGAAAAGTGGATGGAATTGATTTTTTAAGCATAAGGAATTGTGAGGAAAGACACAGCCATACTGATATAAATGCAGCTTCCAGTAAATCTCATTCCTCTTAGCCGTAATTATGAAAATCCTCTTGAGCATTTCAGTCTGTTGTGAGCTGCTTTGCTGTTTTTCACAACAGAGACAATTTCAGTTATCTTAGAAATCTGGAGCAGCCTTCAGCTTGATGCCCAGAAGACTCGCTGGTACTGTGCTCGGGGTCAATTGTTGCTTAAACTACTTTTAGAGTCTATTCAACATGACAAGCAGATCAATCTTTTCAATTCAGAACTGATGAAATTCTACATTTTAGAAAGCATTGCCTGGAGAGTATGAATTCAATAGATGTTTTTGAGGACCATTTGGTGTTTCTTTAGACTGTTGTACTTGGGCTTTTCTAAATGCAGAATACTAAACCCATTTGGATCTTTTAAACAGGCTTAGTTCTCTCAATATATACTTATTGTTCCAGAGTAGAAGGAATTAATCTTAGAACATCATCTTGTCGTTTAACTAAGTATTGGCACTGATTTTAAGTAGTTGTGTAAAATAAGGAAATTAACATCATGGTTTTATTGATGCATTTTTTTTAAACTTACAAATCACATGCTGAGGTATGCATAAATGAAAATGCTAGGGTAAAATGTACTACTTCTAGGCTATCACAAGAAAGATGGAAACTCACATTATTTACCATTTAGACTTACAATCAAAGAGCTTTCATACTTGAGTGTAACTAATTATACCCCAAAATAGATTGGCATAAGAGCAAATGGATCTTAGACAGAAAGTAGAAAGCAATAAATAGGCACCAGCTGGACAAATGACACCTGCAGTGTAATCAACCAGGATTAATTTTATGTAGCTAAAACACTCATCCTACTTAACAAAAGAATTTGTGGAAATTTTTGAATTTTTGGTTATACTCCCTGAAATTGTTTTTAATTGACTTTTTTTGTGGACAGATGCAGAAAATGGAAATTGAGGTATGATCCTGTGAAAAGGATGCCTCTCTATCAATATTAAGGAGATAGACTTGGGTAGGGAGCAAAGAGTGTTGACCTGCAGTGCTGGATTGAAGGATGGCCTTGGTGAAGAAAATTCCTTTTTCTATATTTACAGGTAACATTATATTATGTTGTTGGGAAATATGAAATATTCCAACAAGAATTCCTTACTGAGGTGATCAGTGCTTTCCACCAGCACATGATAAAATAAGGGTCAGCCCCTACCTAGTTGCTCTATTTGTCCAAATACTAAATCTGTGATTTTGGCATTGATATTTCAAGTAAACAATAGTTGAATGGAATAACTACGAGATAAGCAGAGAAAGATGGAAAACACCTTTGACTGGGCTACACACTGGGGACACGACAGTGAATTTAGGGATATGTAATTTGTAACTGGACTTGGTTTTAAAAACCTCTGGTTTTAACATGAGGTATCTTGATTGTGAAGGCCATCAGACATTTTAATGTTTTTGACGGAAATGCTAGTGTTTGCTCTCCATTATATTTGCAGTGTGATTGGGAAAGGTTTAAGTTATGTGCCTGACTGTGGAGAGATCAGAGATGCACTACAAGCTGACTGATAGCAGGAGAGAATGCACTGAAACATTTTTGTACTCTGCATTTTGATTGGTTGATGATTTGGCTTCTCAGGCTGCTGAGGCTGCAAAAGGAGTGAGGAAAATGAACCAGCCACTAAATTTCAAAACACTGAGGAGGTCAGAGAAGCTGGGGTTATTATCATCTCTCAGCGAGCACATAAAGCATTAAACGTTTTTGGCCCCGTTTTTGTGACAGAGATTTTGACAAGAACATAAAACAAAAGCCTCACAAATTCATGCTGCTGACAATGATTATAACACGACCAGGGAATGGTATAAATGTCAACATTTCTTGAATCAATTTGAAGATGGTGGTCTGGCAGTCTTCCGCAGACACTGCAAATTATTACATTAGAATTTCTCCACTTATGATTGCAGTACTGGAAAAGGTGAAGGAGTTTCTATGCATGACCAAAAAAGGATTTTTAAAAACTCACCACCAAATTCTGAGAAGTAATAGATTTTCCCAGAATTACAAGACACGTTTCTGAAACTTCCTGAAAAGTATATAAAACAAAGCTAACAATTTCTAGAGGTTCATATAGTAACATTTAGATTCAAATTAACCTCATGGTTTTGATGATTTAAAAATATTTTACTAAATCTTTCTGTAGCAGCTACATAAATTATTTCAAATTTTTACTTAGCCTCTTCTTACCAGTGGCTTTTTGTGAAGTTATTTTTGGTTATAGAATAATGCCTTTTTACAAAATATCCATACCTTTGTTGGTTATTGCAAAAAACAGATTCTTTTTAATCATGTGATAGAATACCAGATTAATAGAAATCAGCATTTTGGGTTTAATTTGTACCAAGTGGGTATTAAATACAACTTTTAAAAGCATGAAAAAGCAGTGAGTGTACATTATCCTAAGTTCATCTGCATCTTAAAATTTCTTGAAAGGAAAGGAACATTTTAAATCGCTCCTTGATCCTAGCGTTTATCTGAAGAGTCCAAGGAACCACTAGGTGTTGCTCTAAGACAACTTCCTATAGACAAACCAGCAAATTGCTTCACGGTCTCAAGATTTCATTGGTCATTGTAATTTTCTTAAAAATGCCAAGTTTAAATCTGTCTTAGAAAATTAGCTTTAAATAGTCTGTGATCATCTATTAAATGTATAATGCATGCACACATACCTCCCATATGCGTTGTAAATGAAAATCAAACACACACACACACACACTCACACATATATGTGTAATACTGATGGTTGTATTCATTTAATACCAAAATAATCAGTTTAAGTGTGGCAAACACAACTGCTTTTTCTGTTTACTTAAGCAGTCCCCAACTGTTGATTTGGTTGACATTTCTGAACTGAGGAATTGTTTAGTGTTAGGGGAATGGAACCTGTGTTTTAGTTCAGGTTTCTTACCTTATCAAGCAGCTCCCTCAAAAGGACTTTTGGATCTGGGTAGTATGATACCCATTCTCCTTCCCTATCTCCCATATTCCCTCTCAGTTTATAATCCAGTAACCCATCAGGGATTCTGACATTTGGCACACACAGGAAATGAGTTTTCTTAGCTCATTGATGTTTCTCCCATAGTTGAAAACTACTCTGTGCCCTGGCTTGGCATATTTATACTGATCATTACAAAAGCCTGGATGAGAATATTAGAAATGTTATAATATGAAAATGGAGTGAACTAGAACTTCAGGGAAAATACTGAATAATACCTGGTTTCTGCACAAGAGTTTTTGTGGCTCTCTATTTTACAGGGCTCTACAGTTTTGTGAAGGAGAAAAGGACAAAAATGCTTTGGTAAACAGAACATGGATAAAGCATAAGAAATGACCAAGAACTGTCTCTTTGAAACCAAATCATTCATGGTTTCTTATCTTTTAATTTATATGAAGAGATATAAAATATTAAACTATAGTGAATTATCATTTTGCTTTCATTCCATTTTTTATAAAAGCATTTTTGGTAGGATATTTCCAAAAGATATAAAAAAATCCTCTTGATGCTATTTTTGATTCTACATTGGCTAAAATCAACTAAAATCAATGCATCAAGGACTCAAACTAGATTTTGCCAAGGAAATAGATGTTGATCTAATACCTTATATATCATCAATGATTATGACAGATCACCTATTGATATAGTTTTCCTGGAAAATTATAGAAAGTTTGCAGCCTCAAAAATATCAGAGCTCTAAACAATGTCATATATTTTTTGTCATCTTGTGTATACAGTTATCCTTAGGTAAAATATTTAGACTGCATTCATATATACCAACTTTACTAATATATTTGTGCCAAATGTACAAGGTCTTAATTATCTTGGAATTTGCCTATGTTGGATACTTTTTAAAGACAAGAATTTTTGTCACAGTAACACATTCATTAAGGAAACAGCTTTTTGGAACCAGGGAGCTTGAGTTTGAATCCTGACTTAGTCATTTTCAAGCAGATTAACTGTAAAGTTTCAGTTTCTCAGCCATTACACTGGGAAAACTTCCCTGGTTGCTTAGTTGGTGCAGAGTCTGCCTGCAATGTGGGAGACCTGGATTTGATCCCTGGGTCGGGAAGATCTCCTGGAGCAGGGCATGGCAATCCATTCCAGTATTCATGCCTGGAGAATGCCATGGACAGAGGAGCCTGGTGGGCTACAGTCGATGGGGTCACACAGAGTCAGACACGACTGAATGATAGCACATACATGGTACTCAGGGTGTTGTTCTAAGAATTACAAGAAATAAAACATGTTAAGGACCTGGCTTTCCATATTTCCTGCATAACAGAAAATATCCAATAAACATTACATTGAACTCTGTCCTGTGTTTGTATTTGATCTCAAGGAGATTCACAGTGTTCTCCAGAAGTGACTATCGCAAATTGCTGAAATTTATCCCCTTTAAAGCACTGAATGCCTTTTCTGTTTTACTCTTTCATATGGAAATCTGTTGAAATATAGTGCATATTTTCAATATTTGCTGACCTGACTATAGTCAGCATGGTTTAACCATTTCTAGATGGCTCAGGACCTAAAGAATGGAGACGAGTTATAATATTTTTGCTTTTGTAAGATTATCTTTAAGTCATTACTGCTATGTGAGGGATCTGTAACTTTTCCCCAGGTGATATCATGTTGGTTTACTTTTGGAGTTCCTATATTTACTTTGCAATATTTTTCTATCTTTTCTGTGGGTTATAATTGGAAATTAGAGACAGAAGAGAAGTGAGATGATGCATATAGCACATAATATAGCCTTGGGAAACAGTTTCTCTGTTTGGGAGGCAGGAGCTGAGATGTGGTGAAAGGGATGAGATTGGTGCATAAATTCTCATCTATACCACTGCTGCTTATTGGCATTTTTTGCTCACCTTCTGGATGTTGGCTGAGTTCTGGATGATGAAGGTTTAATAGGTGCTACTTCTGAGTCAATAATGTGTTACATCTTTTCTTGCTGAACCAAGTGAGACTTGACATGCCCTGTACTAAATGAAAAGACATTGCTATTACCTAGAAATGCAGCATCTCTATCTTAAACCAGTGTCCCATCCTTCATATGTAACCCCCATCATTCAACTATCTCTCTTCCCTTCATCCTATCTGCCTCTTCTCAAATACTTTTGAACTTCTAGGGTTTTAACCTTTTCAATTTTTATTCATTATCAGTTTCTTTTGTTTTTACTGCCTTCTCTAGCTAGAGCAGATGACATGATCTCATTGCTTATAATTATTAATGCATTATTTTTGAAACTGGGCTCTCTTACTTATTCCCTCCATACTTTTATTTAACTCACCTAAAACATTTCAACTGTGTATCATTGCAATTGTTTTACAGTGTGGCTGTGAGCAGTGTGGAGATGAGGGGCAGGGTTACAGGAAAGATATAACAGATTTAGACAACTCTACAGATTGGGGATAGTCAGAATGATAAGACCTCTGCAAGGACCATTGATTTCCTTTTAGGTTGCTAGTCATCTGCCTCTCTGTTCTCTGTAACACTGTCACTATTTTCATTTGATTTCATATCCTTCCACAGCCTCTTAGCAAACCATTTAACTTTTTCCTTCCCGGTGTGTGTGTGCTCAGGTGCTCAATCACGAGCCACTCTTTGCGACCCCATGGACTGTAGCCCACAAGGCTCCTTTGTCCATGGAATTTTCCAGGCAAGAATACTGGAGTAGATGACTGTTTCCTACTCCATGGTCCTTCCCAGAATAGAAGTTATTACAGACTTCTCAACTTCTTGAACACTGTCATTATCCATCTATCATCTTTCTTTCTTTTCCATGAGTTCAGTGGATGAATTATCTCTTCTCTGCTTGAAAGCATCCTTCTTCCTGTGCCCTTCCTACTATTTCCTTCTGCTCACCTCAGCCCGTCAATGGTGTACTCTCTTACCTCTCTCGTCAAACCTTCTTCCCTGCTGAATCCCTAAGGAAACATTTCTTTCTTTTGGCTTCCCCTGGCCAAATCTGTATAAACCTCAGCATCAAAATAAATAACGAGAGTAACCTAGTAACCTGTAGATTAAAATAAGACCCATGAGTCCAAAAGGATTTAAATAAGTACATGAAAAATGAAAAAGTAGTGGAAAAAACGTCTTCCTCACATGGCAACAAATAGAAGACAGAATTGAATTAGAAAGTCAAAATTTGGCAGCTGCCTATTAATGTTTCAGATAAGGATCATTTATGAAGGTAAAAATTAGTGGGTGAATATTTTTAGGACTAACAGGACATTTATATAGTCTTAAAAACTTTTCCTACAAAACACTTATTAATACAAAGATATAATTAGTAACTTTACAGAGGAGAAAACTGGCGACACCACCTGAATTAGTGATCACAGTTAACGTCTCAGCAATGAGACATAGAGATAACTGCACTTCCTAATATGGAGTGATGAGAAGACAGCAATCTTATCTTTGTGGTTTAAAAAAATGTGTAACATGAATCTAATTGTGAGACAACCTTGGCCAAGCCAAAATTAAGAAACTATCTTCAAAAATAAATTAGTTTTCAAAAATATCAAGGTCATTAAAGAGAAAGACTGTGGAGCTTCTAGATTAAAGGAGAATAAAGAGACATGACAATATGTGATTCTAGATTAGAGCCTGGAATAAAAATTTTTTTTTCTTTTGCTAAAAGGACTTCAGTGAAACAACTGGAAAAAACTTGCATAAGGCCTGTTGATTAGATAGTAATATTATATTAGTATTTTCCCCCAGCTTTAATGAGATGTTACTGACATATAACATGTACAAGTTTAAGGTGTAAAATGTGTTGATTTGATACATGTATATGCTGTGAGATGATTACCACAGTAAGATTAGTTAACACTTCCATTCCTTCACATAATTATCTTCTTTTGGTAATAACATTTAAGATTTACTCTCTTAAGAACTTTCAAATATATAATATAGTATTATTAGTTATAGTCACAATTCTATACATTATATCTTCAGAATTTATTCATATTATACCTGGAAATTTGCACCTTTTGACCAATATCTCCCTCTTTTTTCCAATCACCAGTCTCTGGCAACCACCATTCCATACTCTATTTCCATGAGTTTGGCTTTTTAAGATTCTACATATAAGTGGAAACATACAGTATGTGTCTTTGTCTGACTTACTTCACTTAGCATGAAGCTCTTAAGTTTATCCATGTTGTCACAAAAGGCAGAATTTCTTTTTGGTGGGTGAATAATGTTTAATTCACATTTTAAAAATTCTTTCATCGTCAGTGAATACTTGGATTGTTTCTATGTCTTACCTGTTGTGACATGGAACATGTCACACGGATTACACATATCTCTTCAAGGTTGCAATTTCATTTTCTTCGAATATAGGTCCAGAAGTGAGATTGCTGTGTTGTATAGTAGTTCTGCTTTTCCGTGCTGTTTTCCATAATGGCTGTACCAATTAGATTCTTACCAACAGTGCATGTCCTGACCATCACTTGTTATCTCTTGTTTTTGATGATGGCCATTCCAGCAGCTGTGAAATGATATCTCATTGTGGTCTTCATTTGCATTTCCCCAGTGATTAGTGATATTGAGTATCTTTTCATATATGTGTTGGCAATTTCTGTTTTTTTTTTGGAGAAATGTCTATTCAGGCCTTTTGCCACATGAAAAGTTGGATTATTTATTTTTGCTATTGAGTTTTATAAGTTCCTTGTATAGTTAGGATATTAACCCCTTATAATATATCTATATAGTTTACAAATATTTTCTCCCATTTTATAGGTTACATTTTCACTTTGTTGATGGTTTCCTTTGCTGTGCATAGCTTTTTAGTTTGCAGTAATCCCATTTGCTTATTTTTATTCTTGATACTTGTATTTTAGGGGTCATATCCAAAAAATTATTGCCAAGAGCATTAAAAGAGCTTTTTCTGTAAGTTTTCTTTTAGTAGTTTCATAATGTTGGGTCTTACATTTAAATCTTTAATTAATTTTGAATTAGTTTTTGTGAGTCATGTTAAGATAGGAGGAGTCCAGTTTCATTTATTTGTGCATGAATATCCACTTTTCCTAGCAGCATTTATTGAATAAAGTGTCCTTTTCTCTTTGAGTATTCTTGACTCCTTTCTCACTTATTAGTTAACTATGTATATGTGAGTTTGTCTGGGCTCTTGATTCTGTTCCATTGTTCTATGTGTCTATTTTTATTCTGTTATCATACTGTTTTGATTACTATGGCTTAGTACTATAGTTTGAAAGGAGGGCATGTGATTCCTTAGGATTCATTCTTCTTTTCTCAAGGTTGATTTGGCTATGTGGATTCTTGTGATTCAGTACAAATTTTACAATTGCTTTTTTTTCCCCTTTACTATGAAAAATACTACAGGGATTTTGTTAGCGATTGCATTGACTCTATACATGGCTTTGAATAGTACAGACATTTTAACAATACTAATTCCTCTAACCCATGAATAAAGGAGACCTTTTAATTTATTTTTGAATTCTTGAATTTCATTCATCTTATATTTTCAGAGTATAGATCTTTCAATGCTTGGTTAAATCTATTCCTAAGTATTATTTTTAATGCTATTATAAGTAGGATTTTTTTTAAATTTCTTGTTTCAGATAGCTTACTGTTAGTGTATAAAATGCAAATGATTTTTCTGTGTTGATTTTGTACCTTCCAACTTTACTGAATTCATTTGTTAGTTCTAACAGTTTTTTTGTTTTTTTAAGAATTTTCAGTGTTTAAGATCATATCATCAACAAACAATTGTACTTCTTTCTGATTTGGGTAGCCTTTATTTCTTTTCCTTGCCTAATTTCTCTGGCTAGGATTTCCAGTATATGTTGAAAACAGTGGTCAGAATGGGCACTGTGTTTTTGTTTCTGATCTCAGCAGAAAAACTTTAAGCATTTCACTGTTGAGTATAATGCTAGCTGTGAGTTTGTCATATATAGTCTTTATTATGTTGAAGTACATTCTTTCTATATCAGATTTGCTGAGTTTTTTTTTTTTAATCATGAATGGATGTTGAATTTTGTCAACTGTTTCTTTTCCCACATATTTAGGTGATTAAAATAATTTGATTCTTCATTGTATCAATGTGGTGTATCATACTTAACATGATATGTTTTTAGGAATTTATTTCTTTTAAGTTGTCAAATTCATTGGCATTCTCTGCCTTTTGATTGGATAATTTAATCCACTTATATTTAAAGTAACTATTTATAGATAAGGCATCCCTTCCCATCACTTCATGGCAAATAGAGGAGGGTGAGGAAAGTGGAAGCCATGATAGATTTTATTTTCTTGGGCTGCAAAATAACTGTGGACTGTGACTGTGGTCATGAAATTAAAAGATGCTTGCTCCTTGGAAGGAAAAATGACAAACCTAGATAGCGTGTTAAAAAGCAGAGACATCATTTTGCCGACAAAGATCTGTATATTCAATGCTATGGTTTTTCCAGTAGTCATGTACAGATATGAGAGCTGGACCATAAAGAAGGCTGAGCACCAAATTGATAAAACCAATCAATCCTAAAAGAAATCAATCCTGAATATTCACTGGAAGGACTGATGCTAAAGCTGAAGCTCCAATACTCTGGCCACCTGATGCAAAGAGCAAAGTCATTAGAAAAAACTCTGATGCTGGGAAAGATTGAAGGCAAAAGGAAAAGGGGACGGCAGAGGATGAGATGGTTAGGACAGCATCACCAACTCGATGTACTTGAATCTGAGCAAACTCTGGGAGGTAATGGAGGACAGGGGAGCCTGGTGTGCTGTAGTCCATAGGGTGGCAGAGTCAGACATAACTTAGCGACTGAGCTGAACAGTACACTAAGGACTTCCTAATGACCTCTTACTGTTTTCTGGCTAGTCTGTAGTTGTCTTATTCTTTTCTTCTTCTTTTGCTGTCTTTCTCTGTAAACTGATGGTTTTATGTAACGGTTTGTTTTGATTCCCTTCTCTTTATCTTTAGTGTGTTCACTGTAGGTTTTGCTTTTTGGTTACCATGAGGCTTACATAAAACATCTTATAGGTATTATAGTATATTTAAATGTGGTAACAGCTTAACTTCAACTGCTTGCACAAATTCTACTCTCTTACTACCTACCCTCCGCACATTTTATGTTTTTGATGTTTAAATTTACTTTTTTTTATTGCATGTGCATTAACAAATTATTGAAGTTGTAGTTATTTTTAATACTTTTGTCCTTTAAACTTTTGTAGTAGAGTTGTTATTAACATACCACTACTCTGTTATAGTATTAGAGTATCCTGAATTTGACTATATACTTACCTTTATCAGTATGGTAATGAAACACTATTTTCTTGTTACTAATTAGCATCCTTTCATTTCAATTTAAAGAATAAAGCAGATCTAGTGGTGGTAAAATACCCCTTTTGTTTGTTTGGGACTGTCTTTGCCTCTGTTTCATTCCTGAGAGACAACTTTGCTAGGTAATGGTTTGGAAGTTTTTTCTTTTAGCACTTTGAGTGACCTATCTCTTGACCTCCAAGGTTTCTGAAGGAGTCTGGTGGGTGCTGGGGTGGACCAGCTCTGATGCTCATGGTAAAGTTGGGCACTTCCTTCCTTCTCTTTCTATAGGGAGGGTATCTGTCTTATATATGTGCATGGGGTATCTGGGTAACTGGATAGGGTGAATCTATGTTTCCCACTCTTTTCAATGCATCTAATCTTATTTCTGTGATTCACCTAAGTGCTTAACCCCTCACCTGGAATTCTTGGTAATTTTGAAGGTATTTTTGTGCATAAATAGTTGTTAAAGTGGTGTTTCTGGAGGAAACTGCTAGAAATTCCAATACCACTATCTTGTTGATACCCCTCTCATCTGAGTTGTTTTACTGTTGATGTCCTGATTTTGATAATTGTGCTGTTTATAGTAAAATGTTATTGCTTTTTAGTAAAATACTAAAATATTTAGAATATTGGGGTTAAAGGGGTGGCATACTCTTAACATGATTCAGAAAACTTAAATATATACCCACAATAAAGCAAATACAATAAGTTGTTAACATTTGGAGAATCTGGGTTAAGAACATATGAGGATACTTTGTACTGTTTCTACAGCTCTTTTGGATGATTTAACTTTAGAATGGACAATTAAAAAAAGAGATCACAATGTTTTAATTCTACATTTCTTTCTAGGTATTACACATTCAGTATGTTTTTTCTTTGTAGCCAAAAATTGCTGAGAAATTAGCCTTCACTTCTTGTATCCACCTCTTTATTTTTCTACAGCCTGGATTGTACCTCTCAGCAAGTGAAATTCCTTTCTTCAAGGTAACCAGTAGTCTCTCAGCTGCAAATTCCAATGCAGCTTCTCAATGCCATTATTACTTTACCCTTAACAGTATTTACATCATTGACCTTCTTCTTGATACCTTTTTTTTTTTTTTTTTTTTGTGAGCTACACTCCTATATCTAACTCTTAACCTCTTACCAAAGCCCTCCATAATCAAATGTTCTGATCTAAACATGTTACTTTATCTCTCCCCCTTTCCTCTTTACTTGCCTTAAATGTGCCCTTCTTCCCCTCTATTTTGGGGAATGACACTGCAGCATACCTACTTGGATCAGAAACCAATCTGCCTTCAGTTCAGTTCAGTCGCTCAGTCATGTCCTACTCTTTGTGACCCCATGGACTGCAGCACGTCAGGCCTCCCTGTCCATCACTAATTCCCAGAGTTTACTCAAACTCATGTCCATTGAGTCAGTGATGCCATCCAACCATCTCATCCTTTGTTGTCCCCTTCTCCTTCAGCCTTCAATCTTTCCCATCATCAGGGTCTTTTCCAGTGAGTCAGTTCTTCACATCAGGTGGCCAAAGTATTGGAGTTTCAGCTTCACATCAGTCCTTCCAATGTATATTCAGGATAGATTTCTTTTAGGATGGGCTGGTTGTATCTCCTTGTTGTCCAAGGGACTCTCATGAGTCTTTTCCAACAACACAGTTCAAAAGCATCAATTCTTCAGCACTTAGCTTTCTTTATAGTCCAACTCTCACATCCATACATGACTACTGGAAAAACAATAGCTTTGACTAGATGGACCTTTGTTGGCACAGTAATGTCTCTGCTTTTTAATATGCTGTCTAGGTTGGTCAAAACTTTACTTCAAGGAGCAAGCATCTTTTAATTTCATAGCTGCAGTCACCATCTGCAGTGATTTTGGAGCCCCCCCCCAAAAAAAAAAATTCTGTTTCCATTCTTTCTCCATCTATTTGCCATGAAGTGATGGGACCAGATGCCATGATCTTAGTTTTCTTCAATGTTGAGTTTGAAGACAACTTTTTCACTCTTGTCTTTCACTTTCATCAAGAGGCTCTTTAGTTCTTCTTCACTTTCTGCCTTAAGTATGGTGTAATATACATATCTGAGGTTATTGATATTTCTCCCAGAAATCTTGACTCTAACTTGTGCTTCATACAGACCAGCGTTTAAGCAGGGTGACAACATACAGCCTTGATGTTCTCCTTTCCCAATTTGGAACCATTCTGTTGTTCCATATCCAGTTCTAACTCTTGCTTCTTGACCTGCATACAGATTTTTCAGGAGGCAGGTCAGGTGGTCTGGTATTCCCATCTCTTTAAGAATTTTCCACAGTTTGTTGTGATCCACACAGCCAAAGGCTTTGGCATAGTCAATAAAGTAGAAATAGATGTTTTTCTGGAACTCTTGCTTTTTCAATGATCCAACGGATGCTGGCAATTTGATCTCTGGTTCCTCTGCATTTTCTAAATCCAACTTGAACATCTGGAAGTTCATGGTTCATGTAAAGAGAAGCCCCAGCAAGATGGTAGGAGGGGCGAAATCATGTTTAGAATCAAACCCCATACCCGCCAGGGAAGCTCAGAGGGCTCAAACATACCTTGTATGTACCAGAACCCAGAGACCCCACAGGGACTGAGACAGAACTGTGTTTGAGTGTTTCCTGAGGAGGTACAGGTCAGCAGTGGACTGCTTCAGGGGCAGGGGCTCTGGGCACAGTAGATCTGGGTATGGCATAAGTTCTCTTAAAGGAGGTTGCCATTAATCCCACCATAGAACCACTTGAACTTACACAGGACTGGGGAAACAGACTCTTGGAGGGCACAAAGAGAAACTTGTACGTACCAGGACCCAGGAGAAAGGAGCAGTGACCCCACAAGAGACTGACCCAGACTTGCCATGAATGTCCAGGATTCTCCAGCAGAGGTGTGGGTTGGCGGTGGCCTGCTGCAGAGTTGGGGGCACTGAGTGTAGCAGAGTATGCATGGGATCTTTTAATGGAGATAATCTTCATTACTTCCACCATAGTTTAAGCATAACAGGGAGGGAACACAGCCCCACCCATCAACAGAAAATTGGATTAAAGATTTACTGAGCATGCTCTGCCCATGAGAATAAGACCCGGTTTCCCCCTCAGTCAGTCTCTCCCATCAGGAAGCTTTCATAAGCCTCTTATCCTTCTCCATCAGAGGGCAGACAGACTGAAAACCACAAGCACAGAAAATCAATCGATCTGATCACATGGACTACAGCCTTGTCTAAATCAGTGAAACTATAAGCCATGCTATTAGGGCCACCCAAGACAAACGGGTCATGGTGGAGAGGTCTGACAAAACATGGTCCACTGGAGAAGGGAATGGCAAACCACTTCAGTATTCTTGCCTTGAGAACAGCATGCACAGTATGAAAAGGCAAAAAGATAGGACAATGAAAGATGAACTCCCCAGGTCGGTAGGTGCCCAAAATACTACTGGAGATCAGTGGATAAATAACTCCAGAAAGATTGAAGAGACAGAGTCAAAGCAAAAACAACATCCAGTTGTGAATGTGATGGGTGATAGAAGTAAGGTCCGATGCGATAAAGAGCAATATTGCATAGGAACCTGGAATGTTAGGTCCATGAATCAAAGCAAATTGGAAGTGGTCAAACAGGAGATGGCAAGAGTGAATGTTGACATTTTAGGAATTAGCGAACTAAAATGGACTGGAATGGGTAAATTTAACTCAGATACCCATTATATCTACTACTATGGGCAAGATTCCCTTAGAAGAAATGGAGTAGCCATCATAGTCAACAAAAGAGTCTGAAATGCAGTACTTGGATGCAATCTCAAAAACGTCAGAATGATCTCTGTTCATTTCCAAGGCAAACCATTCAATATAACAGTAATCCAACCCTATGCCCTGACCAGTAATGCTGAAGAAGCTGAAGTTGAATGGTTCTATGAAGAGCTACAAGACCTTCTAGAACTTACACCCCCAAAAGATGTTCTTTTTGTTGTAAGGGACTGGAATGCAAAAGTAGGCAGTCAAGAGATACCTGCAGTAACAGGGAAATTTGGCCTTGGAGTACAGAATAAGCCAGTGCAAAGGCTAACAGAGTTTTGCCAATAGAATGCACTGGTCATAGCAAACACCCTCTTCCAACAACAGAAGAGAAGACTCTACACATGGATATAACCAGATGGTCAATACCAAAATCAGATTGATTCTTTGCAGCCAAAGATGGAGAAACTCTATACAGTCAGCAAAAACAAGACTGGGAGCTGACTGTGGCTCAGATCGTGAACTCCTTATTGCCAAATTCAGACTTGAATTGAAGAAAGTAGGGAAAACCATTAGGCCATTCAGGTATGACCTAAATCAAATCTCTTATGATTATACAGTGGAAGTGAGAAATAGATTCAAAGGTTAGGTCTGACAGACAGAGTGCCTGAAGAACTATGGACAGAAATTCATGACATCGTACAGGAGGCAGGGATCAAGACCATCCCCAAGAAAAAGAAATGCAAAAAGGCAAAATGATTGTCTGAGAAGGTCTTACAAATAGCTGTGAAAAGAAGAGAAGCAAAAAGCAAAGGATAAAAAGAAAGATATACCCATTTGAATGCAGAGTTCCAAAGAATAGCATGGAGAGATAAGAAAGCCTTCCTCAGTGATCAATGCAAAGAAACAGAGGAAAACAATGGAATGGGAAAGAGTAGAGATCTCTTCAAGAAAATTAGAGATTCCAAGGGAACATTTCATGCAAAATGGGCTCCATAAAGGACAGAAATGGTATGGACCTAACAGAAGTAGAAGATATTAAGAAGAGGTGGCAAGAATACACAGAAGAACTATACACAAAAGGTCTTCACAACTCAGATAATAATGGTGTGATCACTCACCTACAGCCAGACATCCTGGAATGTGAAGTCAAGTGGGCCTTAGGAAACATCACTACGAACAAAGCTAGTGGACGTGATGTTATTCCAGTTGAGCTATTTCAAATCCTAAAAGATGATGCTGTTCAAGTGCCACACTCAAAATGCCAGCAAATTTGGAGAATCTAGCAGTGGCCACAGGACTGGAAAGGGTCAGTTTTCATTTCAATCCCAAAGAAAGGCAATGTCAAAGGATGTTCAAACTACCACACAATTGCACTCATCTCACAAGCTAGTAAAGTAATGCTCAAAATTCTCCAAGCCAGGCTACAACAGTATGCGAATCTGCCTTACTCTATCTTAAATCAGTCACAATTCCTACAATTCTGTAAATTTATCTCAATCTGTCCTTTAATCTTTATTTCCATTTCTGTGTCTATTGCTTTGGTTTAAGCCTGTGTACTTTCTTGCTTGTGTTAGTTAACTATACTACACATGGGAAATGGCAGCCCACTCCAGTACTCTTGCCTAGAAAATCCCATGGACGGAGGAGCCTGGTAGGCCACAGTCCATGGGGTCGCAAAGAGTTGGACACCACTGAACGACTTAACTTTCACTTTCTTTCACACATGTGGGCATCAGAGAATGTTGATTTAGGTTTCCAAATGTGTAAAACCAAGTGGGTCATCACCCTTTGTGATTTAATTTCCTCCTCTGCAAATTAGGCCTAATAATGTGTACATGGGAAATTTTTTTGGCATGCATAGGCTGAGGCAAAGTATCAGGCAGCTTTTGTTAGCTGTGGAGGATTATACCAAAGCTCGTTGCTTCATTCCCTAAAGTCTTCTACCTTTCTAGAAGTGCAATTACCATACTTGCTCTGTACAAAGTCCATGCTGCCAGTGGGGTCAGGAGAGAACTATAGCATATTTGGATGTAAGGGGATGAGAATATTCTGCTGTTTCAGATAAAATGCCTTTCCCTTAGCACAGAGATCTACAAATGTGCTTATATCTACCTCTTGGCATTCAGCAGTCCAAAAGCATGTCAACTGTACTTTTATTTACAATGATGCATAGCATAAAAAAGGACCTCCTTTCTTGGTGGTCACAAGACCTCTTTCTTGGATTTTACAAAAGTAGCTCCTCTGCTTTTTTCAGTAGCTTCCTAAGGAACAAATATGCCTTGGTAGAGATTAAATAAAATCAATTAATTAGGCAAGCCTTTAAGCAACAATGGAAACAGGAGTCAGGAGCTATGTTAATGCCTTGTCTTGGGCAGACAATGCTTAGCACTTGCTCATGTACTAAAAGCACAGTCACACAGGTCGGTATTATGTTTGCTGAAAGACTGAATGATTAGTTTACTGAATGGATGCTGCAGCTCTTTTGTTGGTTTTATACAGCTAACTTAATTATTGCCAGTGGCAACAGCAGGGTCCATGTCAGCTACTGATGCCATTTATACTGCTGAAGCAGTCAGTGCCAGTGTTTCCATTAGAAATCTCTGTGTTTAAAAGAATACTGATTAAGTAAAGAAATAAACGGAAAGAGAGAAGCTTCACGAATTCTGAAGATATGTAGATAGGGTTGCTCCTATCTGAAAAAAGAAAGACTCTACATTAATTTGTTCTTTCATTCAGCAAGTATTTACTGAACACCTACTATGTCCTAGCTGGTGTGCATGATAGAAATGGTTAGTGAAACATGTCTCAGGTCCCCTGGGGGTTACAGTCTAGAGTGGAAGACAAATGATAAGAGGATGATAAACAAGTAAATAAATGTTTACTAATTGTGTTTAAGTATGATGAGAGAAATAAACAGATGCTGTAAAATGTTTTAACTGAATGAGGATATGGAAGTGATGTATACATAAGGTTAGAGAAACCCTCTTTCAGAAAGAGAAGTTCAAACTGAAACTTGAAGGTTAAAAAGAAGTGGCTGGGCAAATTCTAGGCAGAGACCTGCATATCCCAAACTCCTTACACTAGAAGTGGTTTGGAGTATTCAGAGATGTTGGCAGTCGGCTGGCTTATTATGGTGGATTGTTCCTTTTGGTCATCATGAATTTATATTGAAGACAACATATCCAGTTTTTCTGTTCTTCTCTAGCATCATTTAGTTGCGTAGGTGTAGGTGTGGACAAGTTAGACAACTGCGTTCATTCAGTTGTTTTCTGTTTGCTTGTGAGTGTGATGCTGAAGAGTCTTGGGGAGTATAAAATATTTCAAGACAGTACATTAAACAAATCAATCTTAGGATCTCACAGGAAGAAAAATGGAAGTATATACAGGTGGGATCATATAGGTAGAAAGTAAGCAGCACAGTAAAGGAGTTCATGGTCTGTAGCCAGAGACAGTGTCCAGGGGGCAACTGTAAGTATGAGTATCTGAGTGTGTGTTAAGGACCTTCCACTGAGAGGGTTTAGAGGGATGTGGTGGACATCCTTAGAAGTCTGCTTATATTGGTAGCTTCATTTTCTCTAAATTTGTCTTTGTCATTCCACATGTCCATCTGCATATTTTGCTATTGAGGATACTGACCATGTCTCACTCCCTAATACACAGCTTCATCAGAGTCTGTCTTTTCAAACCCTAAAAACTTTTTGGGAAAAAAGATCCATCTTCATTTAAATTTTACTTGTTTCTCTATCCCGTTCTCTGTTTTTTTACCAGCTGGCCTGTTAGTTAACAAGAGAGACAAATTCAGTTAAATATTAACTGAGGATGATAGTTTAATTTATTATCCTAGATAACACATTTGCATTTTAGCAGAAGCTTTTAAGAACAAATAGAAAAGAGTATCTAATGTAGAAATTTAAGCCAAATTTGGTATAGAACATTTTTTTTGCCTCTATGTTAAATCTTGGGGATAATAATTTAATTTACCTATATGTCAAATCCTGGGGATAATCACTTAATTTACTTATATGTAGGGTCAATCTAGGTATGAGAGTCATTGTTTTAAAGCTTTAACAGAAATGGAGACCTATTACTTGCTGTAGTTTGAAGTGAACTTAGAAACAGTACCGTTTTCAACTTTTGGTGGTAAGGAAATGAGATCTAGAAAACAAAATTAGTTGCCTTATCTGCTTAATTACTTAGCCAGTGGCTACTCAAACCCCAATCTATACCCTACCATATATGGTTTACCTACTTACCGGGGAAATTAAAATGAAACCTTCTCAAATAGATGAAAGAGTGTGCTTCTGTAAAAGACATCCAGGTGGAGATTCTACCATCTTCTAAAGTGCCTCATCCAATATTCAGTAACCTTTATAACAGGAAATCATCTGTTATAATCCAGCATGGGTAGTAGAAAGAACACTGGGTTTGAAATGAGGCTTGTATTGTGGTTGTAGCTTGTATTGTATAGCTATGGTAGGCAGCCTCTTAGATGGTCTCCGATGGTCCCCACTTCTTCATATTTATGCCTTTTTTGTAATCCTTTCCACTTGTGTGTGGGCTTGACCTAGTGACTTGCTTTTGTTCTAGTGAAGAGCGTAATTGGAAGAATATCACTTCTAGCAAAAGTGAAAGAATATCACTTCCAATATAAGGTTATGAAAAGACTGGCTCTCATCTTGGGAACTCTTTGCTCTCTCAGATCACTTCCTCAGGGGCAAGCCATTGTGTGCTATAAAAGCCCATGCAGCAAGGAATCAAGGCCAGCCAGCAGCCACATGAGTGAATTTTGGAAGTGAATTGGACCTCTCTTCTGCATCCCCCACACCCCTTGCCTATCTGAGTCCTCAAATGAGATTGCAATCCTGGCCAGGAGTTGAGCTAGCCTGCCTCCTCATGACACACCTGGAGCCAGAGGTACCCAGACAAGTTGCAACCCTCTTCCTGACTCACCAAAACTATGAGATAAATAAATGTCTGTTGTTTGTTTAGGTAGCATACTTTTGTGCTAGTCCTAGCCTTTCTGGGTCTTGGTTTCTTCACTTGTATATGTTCAACAATTGAACCAAGTGACCTTTGAGGCCACATATTATACAGATTGCTCTTAGGTATCTGAATTCCTCATATATTACCATAAGTCAATTCTAATTCTGTCTTCAGTAGTGATGAAGAATACTCAGCTATTTTTCTTCTAAAAATAAACCATCAAATATTATGGCTGTAAGGCAGCTTATTAATTCCCTTCCAGTCCAACATGTGAAAATAAAATAAAACCTTTGATGTTTAAGGATTTGGTTTTATCTTATTACTTTCCAATGCTAACTTTACTTATCACTCTAAACAATAGTTCTACACTATTATCACCTAAATCTTATTCTTTACAAAGTCCTACAAGAAAAGATGCATAAAAGCATGTTGTACGTATAATTTGACAAGGGTTTTGTAGCACTTTAATTTCAAAGAAGTAAATGTCATGATTGGTTCTTATTTGTTAAAACAATTACAAAAACTCTGACTACTCTGGGTAAATTGAGAACACTAGACTTTGTATCAGAAATGTTTCTTCTATACCTATTTGAACAAGGTACATCTGCCACAGGGATGATTATGTAGTCAAAGTATTTCCTCCAAATATGTAGCAAAGGTCTTTGCTGAGTATCAGTTAGATGTCCAATATGTTCTTACTGATTCATTGATCTAGGTCCCAGCATCTGTTTTCCAAACAGAACAGAAACTACTCTGCTGGCATGCTGGAGGATGGAAGCCAATTAGCCCTCAGAGAATCCTGGACTCCATTTAGTTGTGGTAGTTCTATACAGTAACTCATTAAAAATAATATGAGAGCTATGTAAAACCTTCTCTGGGTATTGATGCCTGCTTCTCAATATGTTGTATTTGAATCAGAGCCCTTATCTTCTTCATATCATAGGCTATTGCCTCTCCTGTGAAGCCAAAGAAATGTGTTTGTTTGGTTTGATTCGGTGTATGTGTGTATAGATTACGTGGCGTGGTGGCTGACTTCCAAAGGAATGACTGTAATGTCTCATATTAACTTTTCCACCTCTTGGGGTTCTTAAGCTACAGAAGTTAGTTAGGGGTGGAACCCACATTGTCAACAAAGATTTATAATCATTACTACTGGAATGGCCTAAAAATATATATTTAGAAGGCTCCAGTACAAAAGCAGTCTGTTTCTAAGCAGCATGTAGATTGTTCTTTCTTTCCTGTCTTGCGAGTTGCCTTCTTTGTCCATATTTTTTGAAATATGTTAAGGATGCTGGGCCTTAGCCACTAAGGTTCCAAATCTCTTCAGTTATCCAAGAATGCAATTCAGACTAATGAGTGGCAGTGAGGGGTGTGTGTGTATGTGTCTGTGTGTGTGTGCGCACACGCGCGCACGCTGCCACTGCCCTGGGGCTGTTTCCCACTCCGTCTGCCTTACTTGTCCTTGACAGAGGCCACGTACCAAGTGTGCTAACTGTGCTGTGATAGCTCGGCTGGCGCTGAGGTGACCTGTGGCTCAAGGCTCAGGGAAGACCACCAACTGCTTTCTGCTAGGTCAGTGACCAGCTGTCAGCTGGGGAGAGTCTCCTGTCACTGCCAGCCTGCAGGAGATTCAAAGGGCTGACCCGGAGGGGAAAGGGCACAGCTTCTCGGAACTTGTCCTATTTGCATTATAAAGACAGAGAATGAGGTGACTTTGGGAGGCAGCCCTTGCCCCCAGACCTCCTGCAAACAAGCAGATGCATTTAAAGGGATGAAAGCATGGGACAAGATAGAATTCTCCTTCGTTGTTGATTCACTGCCTGATTTTAATGCTGCTTTAAATGCAGAGGCTTTCCTCTATTAGGAAATGTGCTTTAGACTAGGGCTTAATGCTGCATTTCTTGGTATTTTTTTTTTTGAACTTGGTTTCATGAATCCTTCAACCTGATGTGAGGTAATTTGAAAATAAGAAAATAAATAACTTAGGTTTCTTTGCAGGGATATAAAGTGGCTTTTAATCCTATAATGTTTTCCTCTGTCATCACCAAGCTTAGTGAAGAGAATAGTCTTAAAAACAGAAAGCTTTCAATGATTCTGTGGTGGTGGCATGTGCTGGGAGAGACTGCCTGAGAGCATCATAAAAACGAGGGGAGAGGCGCTCCATAAATATGCGGATGGTTATTTATTACAAAATAAATTATGTATTGACATGAAGAATTACACCATAATTTTCTGTTTGAGATGGTACCAAAGTAAATTGGTTTCTATCTAAAAGGTCACAGGGAATGCTGGCTTTGTGTTCCTGTCATGACATTTGCCTTATTGGCATTCAGGAGCATTCCCTCTGCTTCATGCAATCACTGTCTCCTTTCACTGTGTTTACAGATAATCCAGAGACTTTGCAGGCCAAATGGCTTTCTGAATATGAGCCCACAAAGCATCAAATCAGACAGCCTCCTGCTTAGAGAGTTTTTAGTGCAGTTCAGCCATAAGGCAAACATCAATAATTGCTTTAGAAGGGAAAGTGACAGGAAATTGTTCATAATTTGCCGTCACAATAATTAAGAGTGGCTAGGACTATTGCAACCACTATTTAATTTCCCTTTCTTTAAAATTAACTCTGTTATTGTCACCAACTGCTCTGTGGTGAGAGCGATTAGCTGTTTGTCTGAGGGCTTCTATTCCTAGGAACAAATCATTCACTCACCTCCGTATGGAACACATGATGCATTTTGATCCAATCTATTTTACATTTGCAGTGAGGACATGTGTGAGTTTGAAAAGACTGGGCCAACTGCTAAACTGTTGCTGGGTGGGCTTCGCAGGCCTCTCCTGAAACATACTGTACTGCATATGGCTTAGAACGAATAACCAAATGTCTTAAACTTGGGGGAAAAAAGGAAAATAATAAGCGTCTTAACCATTGTTCAGGGGTTTTCATGCCTGATTTGGTAGGTAAAGGTTATCAGAAAAGTCAGCTCAAGTGTGCTTAGAAAGCTTAATGACATCTCTCCACTCCTGTGGCAGGCATCTCATGAGGGGAAAGGTTACTAGAGGCCAAAATTAGAAACCTTGTCTTTGGTAAATGAGCTGTTGAGTGTAATCCTTGTCCAAGCTGGCCACAGCTCTAGGGGCTAGAGCTTCCTTCCTGGGTGTCATGCTTCAAGTATGTTCTTAAGACTCCAAAGTTGCATTGCTCTCTGCAGTCTTCTCTGGCCTCAGCACAGCCTGCCTCCTACTGCACTCATCTGTGTGTTGACTTCATCTCTTCTGCTGAGCCTTATGCCCTTTGAAGTCAGTATTTTGAATGCTCACAGTCCTTGGCAGGAAGCATATGATAGTTGCTGAATGAATACTTGTTGATGGATGAACTGAGTGATGGATCATTGACAGTCCTCACACAGAAGTAGGGGGAATGTCTCCATGGTAGACCAGGGGGCTGTTACTAACTGTGCCAGCCAGGAGCAAACTGGCTACCAAAGAGCAAATCAGATTATATTAAAAGAAAGAGGAGCTGCCTGCTCTACTGTGAGGTGCAGGTTTCGCTAAGCTCCTTATTTATTCATTCCACATAAAGTGTCGAGTGCTTTGCCTATGCCAGGCTCTGTTTTAGGCTCTTATGATTTATTGGTGAGCAAAATAATCTGTGCACATGTGGAGTCTGTATTCTGGTGCAGGAAGTCAGACAGTTAATAAGCATAGTAAGTAAACCATGTATTATGGTAAAATGTGATACATGCAGTGAAAACAGTGAGGCAGGGTAAACAAGAGTGCTCAGGGTGGGGATGAGGCCTGGCTGGGTCTCAGTTTTAAATAAGGCCTCATTGCAATGAAAAGACTTGAAGTTAGTTCAGGAGTTACAGTGCGGCTGCTAGAAGAGGAGCAGTCAAAGCTTAGGAGCTGCCTGAGCCAACACCCTAGGTTGGGAGTATGCCCGGGGGTCCCCTGAGGAGCACTCTGAGGCAGGATTGGGATAAATGACACAAGCGTCGTAGGACGGGAGATCAAGTGCAAACAGAGTGCCTGATCCAGGGCTCGTAGCCACTGTGAGGCCTTTGGCTTTTTTTCCTGAGTGACAGAGTTAATCTAACACACTCCCTTTTTCATGCTTGGAACTTGAGTTTCACACTTGTATCTATTTCAGCCAGTAACACTTCACATTAAACTGTTTGCGTTTTCTTTCTTGCTAGACTCTTAGGTTCTAAATGCTATTTTAAAATCTCATTCTTCTCTGTATCTGGACCAGAAGAATGAATGCACAAGGTAAATGCTTGATTATTGTTTGTTGAATTATGACAACAAACAAATCATAGGAGCAGGATTTCCTTAATACTATAAAAGGAACTTGGATAACAGTTTCTGGGGCAGAGGAGTTGGTTTAAGAATGTATCATACACTTTGAGCTCTAGGTTGGTGTTTTTCTGCTGAAGTCCACTGTTCTTTCATCTGTGCAGTTTTCTGACCACCCTCTAATGTTTGCTTCCCAAAAGTCAGCTGCGGTGCTAAATCTGACACCACCCTCCTCCCTTGGGAACCTCTGGTGGATATGCTGCTGGTTTCATGAGCTAGGGCTCTGTATCTCAACCATAGATGAATGTTGGAATCCTTGGGGAACTTTTATAAACTATTATGCCTTGACTTCCTCACAGAGCAGTTGTGCCAGAAGTTCTGAGGGTGGGGCTCAGGCATGCGTATATTTTAAATGCTCCCAGATGATGCTAATGTTCAGCCAGGGTAGAGAGCCACAGATCTGGAGCTCTTTCAAGACTTTCAGAGGTGGCCCACATTCCCAATGAGAGCTCCAAGAAATAGAATCACTCGGAGATATTGTAGGTTTGGTTCCAGAACAGTGCAATAAAGTGGATATCACAATTAGTCAAGTCACATGACTATTTTGGTTTCCCAGTGCACATAAAAGTTATGTTTATACTATATTGTAGTCTATTAAGAGTGCAATGGTATGCTTTTTAAAAATTACAAACTTTAATTAAAAATACTTTATCGCTAAAAATGCTAACTATCATCTGAGCCTTTAGCAAGTCATGTTCTTTTTCAGTAGTAACATCAAAGGTCACTGATCACAGGTCACCGTAATAAATATAATAATGAAATGTTTGAAATATTATAAGAATTACCAAAACATGATACAGAGATGTGAAATGAGCACGTGTTTTTGGAAAATGATTTCAGTAGACTTGCTTCATCCAAGGTTGCCACAAACCTTCAATTTGTAAAAAATACAGTACCTGTGAAGTTCAATAAAACAAGTAATACCTAAATATAAATTTTGTCAATTTCCCAGTCCCATCAATTCCTGACAGTAGCATGGCTTTGCATCAAGGTAGCAGCTCAAGGGGGTCTTGTTAGGTCTGCATGTTTGTATGGGTGCAAGTGTGGTGTTGAGAGAGGAAGGCTTTGAAGAAGATTTCCTTTCTCTATGATAATGGACCTGTTTGTAAATCAACCCACAATTGATACTTACAGAAGATAAATCTGGAGCTTATTCCTGGGTCTTCTCTTGGAAGAACATATGCCTGGTCTTGTCAAGGTGAACTTCCATCCTGGGAAGCAGTGGTACTGACCACTTAGCACGCCAAGTTGGCATTTGCCACTGGTTGAGTGCACATGTGCTAAGTTGCTTCATTTGTGCCCAATTCTTTGGGACCCCATGGACTGTAGCCTGCCAGGCTTCTGTCTGTGGGATTCTCCAGGCGTGGATACATGAATACTAGAGTGGGTTGCCATGCCCTCCTCCAGGGAATCTTCCTGACCCTGGGGTCAAACCTGGGTCTCCTGCATTGCAGGCAGATTCTTTACCATCTGAGCCACCAGGAAAGCCCACAGTTGAGTATTCTTCCTCAGTGGTTTAACAGATACTAATCTAAGGATTGGGAAAGCATGCCTGTGGCCTTCAACTTAGACAATCTGTGCAGTACCCAATCACCTTGAGCTTGGGTGTCAAGTGGCAGCCACTCAGGGGTAGCTGGTCCTCATCAGCCTGATGGTCCTGCTTTTTTAACCCAGTGTGAGGCCTGGTGGTGTACATGACCAACCATGGTCATGTATACATTTTCCTCCTCACAAAATGTTAAAGTAGGCCTTTCGACATACTTGGTATGAAATCTTGTCTTCTTAATATACTCAATGTTCAGACAATTCTCATTGCCAGAGTAGGACCATGTATTACCAGGCTTTATGAATGTGTGAGAATCAACTGAGCAACTGAACTGATGAATCTGTGAAGAATTTAATTTATTTATATGTTCATTTTCCCTTTTATTTATGTGTCACTAAACACTTCTGGAGAATTTACTGGGTACTATGCTTCCAGATGTTCAAGCTGGTTTTAGAAAAGGCAAAGGAACCAGAGATCAAATTGCCAACATCAGCTGGATCATACAAAAAGCAAGAGAGTTCCGGAAAAACATCTGTTTCTGCTTTATTGACCATGCCAAAGCCTTTGACTGTGTATATCACAATAAACTGTGGAAAATTCTGAAAGAGATGGGAATACCACACCATCTGACCTGCCTCTTGAGAAACCTATATGCAGGTCAGGAAGCATCAGTTAGAACTGGACATGGAACAACAGACTGGTTCCAAATAGGAAAAGGAGTACGTCAAGTCTGTATCTTGTCACCCTGCTTATTTAACTTCTGTGCAGAGTACATCATCAGAAACGCTGGGCTGGAAGAAGCACAAGCTGGAACCAAGATTGCCGGGAGAAATATCAATCACCTCAGATATGCAGATGATACCACCCTTATGGCAGAAAGTGAAGAGGAACTCAAAAGACTCTGGATGAAAGTGAAAGAGGAGAGTGAAACAGTTGGCTTAAAGCTCATCATTCAGAAAACGAAGATCATGGAATCTGGTCCCATCACTTCATG
Organism: Bos mutus; assembly: GCF_027580195.1. Lineage (NCBI taxonomy): Eukaryota > Metazoa > Chordata > Mammalia > Artiodactyla > Bovidae > Bos > Bos mutus. Next base: position 45,644,089 of record NC_091625.1, read on the forward strand.
GGAGATAGATGGGGAAACAGGGGAAACAGTGTCAGACTTTATTTTTCTGGGCTCCAAAATTACTGCAGATGGTGATTGCAGCCATGAAATTAAAAGATGCTTACTCCTTGGAAGGAAAGTTATGACCAACCTAGATAACATATTGAAAAGCAGAGACATTACTTTGCCAACAAAGGTCCGTCTAGTCAAGGCTATGGTTTTTCCAGTGGTCATGTATGGATGTGAGAGTTTGACTGTGAAGAAAGCTGAGCGCCGAAGAATTGATCTTTTGAACTGTGGTGTTGGAGAATACTCTTGAGAGTCCCTTGGACTGCAAGGAGATCCAACCAGTCCATTCTGAAGGAGATCAGCCCTGGGATTTCTTTGGAAGGAATGATGCTGAAGCTGAAACTCTGGTACTTTGGCCACCTCATGTGAAGAGTTGACTCATTGGAAAAGACTCTGATGCTGGGAGGGATTGCGGGCAGGAGGAGAAGAGGACGACAGAGGATGAGATGGCTGGATGGCATCACCAACTTGATGGATGTGAGTTTGAGTGAACTCTGGGAGTTGGTGATGGACAGGGAGGCCTGGTGTGCTGCAATTTATGGGATCGCAAAGAGTCGGACATGACTGAGTGAATGAACTGAACTGAACTGAACTGATGCTACATCATGGAAGTGCGAAGTGGTTATGGCACCCTTCCTTCAACTCACTTTCTAGAAAGGAGATGAACACATAAACAGAAAGTAACATAATACAGGAGTTCTTCAGTCACAGAGGGAGATAGGAGTTGATGGGACTCTTTCAGATTATGGGTGCTGTGAATTGAAAGGCGAGGAGTTGGGAGACTGCATTAAAGATTTGAAGAGCAAAATTATTCCTAAGATAGAGGGAGTAGAAAGGATGGTGGTGAAGTTGAGGCTGAAGGCATAGATTGGTCTCACGTTGCAAAGTGCTTATGCAAAGTTACTTCCCTGGTGGCTCAGACCGTAATGCGTCTGCCTACAATGCAGGAGACCTGAGTTCAATCCCTGGGTTGGGAAGATCTCCTGGAGGAGGAAATGATAACCCATTCTAGTATTCTTGCCTGGAAAATCCAGTGGATGGAGGAACCTGGTAGGCTGTAGTCCATGTGGTTGCAAAGAGTCGGACATGACTGAGTGACTTCACTTTCACTTTCAGGGAATTTGCACTTGATTCTGAAAAATCAAGGTGGTACAAATGAAAAAAATAGAAAACTATGTAGTCAGAAAAATATGATTAAATTCTGGCTCAGTTACTTATTAGTTAAATAGTATTGTACTAATTGTTGGAAATAGTTCAGTTTCTATTTCCTCATCTATAAAAATGGATATGATAGAACATGTCTCACAGTGTTAGTTTGAGGGCTAAATGAAACAATGTTCATGAAAGTAAGGGCAGCTGTGTGGTAGGCTCTAGAGCTATGCCATTCAATACACAAGCCACTAGTCACATGTGGTTACTTAGTTAAAAGTAAATAAATGGATATGTTTTTGAGATGCACAATAGCCACATGTGGCTAGTGGCTGTCATATTGGAAAGCACTGGTGTGGAACATTTCCATCATCACAGAGCATTCTATTGGGCAGTGCTACTCTGTGGAAATTCTCCTTGCCTTCCTAGAAGCACCAGGCTCCTAAGTGTTTTAGTTAATGTGTTGATAGTACAGGTTGTATTATAAAAAGTAGTTTTTCTTTGATGTAAAGTTTGGAAATGGATTCAGATCAAGTTCCCCTCAGATGTTAATTGAGAGCTCGCCTGTGCTGACATGCAGCTGCTGCCCCGTCTCTTGCAGGCTGACTGCCTTCCCTGCCCCTAGGCTTGGAATTATACTCAGTTCTCTTGGAAATGGCCAGAGTGACAAGCAAACTGCTCTGGACCTGAGGTACATGTTTCCTGGGGACTTACCCTAGGATCCAAACTGTATTCTCTATGGGATTGCCTATTGGACTGACTCATGCCATTTCAAATAACAGCTTAATTCATCCTGTTCCCTTAAGCAAGGTTTGGTAACATAGAACATCGGGGATGATGGGCATTTCCAGTGACAGGCAGACACCTGCACTGAACTCTCAATTCACTTCAACTTAGGCTACTTTCCCAGAAAGAGTGTATTAACTCCCAGTTTCTACTGAACTCTGGTTTCACTTAAGAGAGTTAAAGTTACAAAGCACACATCTATTTTCTACATGGAATGGTTATTTTCAGGATTAAAAAAATTTAGAGTATTAAGAGAACTAAATGTATAAAACTTGGTTGGTATATTAAAAAAAATTAATCAACTTGGGAAGAAACAACTCTTAATGACAGTTGTATCATGGTACTTTATTGTCACATAATTTATTTTGTACATATAATTGACTTTTACTTGGGAAGCAAGAAAGCCCATGCAGAAATGTTAAAAAGAAGTCAAGTGAGAGACCAGCTGGGAGAAATTAAATCCATCTGTGTGTAAATATAATAAGGTGAAAGGAGTTTGGCATTTATTGAGGAGTATATGCAAATGTAGTGAGTTGCTAGAAGGGAAGTTCTCTGGGGCCTGCAGTGACTTCGAGAATTCTGAAGAATTGGCAGAGATTCAGCTGGGCATGAAAGATGGTTGGGATTATGGTGAGAAATGGGGAGGGATTTCAGGCAGAGGGAGGATGTGCAAAGTTGTAAAGTGGGAAAAGCACTTTTTTTTTTTTGCAGTGGAAAGTGACCATATATGGAAATAAATGAGAAGTAAGTTTTGATATTGTTCAGCCCAGACTGGGTAGAAAGGGACAGACCTTGAATAATATAGGCATAATTAAGGTTTGTCTGTGTGTTTTTAACTACATATCAAGTCAGGCAGTGAGCTAAAACATTTTAAATGTACATTTAAAATTTTAATTTTCACAACAGACCAATAAGGAAAGTAGTGCTGACCACACTTTACAGATGAAGCAGGGTAAATTTAGAGAGCAAAAGTAGTTTGTCCAAGGCCCGGCATGCCCAGCTCCTTGTACTTGGTGCTTCCCTGGTGGCTCAGTCAGTAAAGAGTCAGCCTGCAATGCGGGAGACTTGGGTTCAATCCCTAAGTTGGGAAGATCCCCTAGAGAAGGAAATGGCAACCCACTCCAGTATTTTTGCCTGGAGAATTCCATGGGCAGAGGAGCTAGGTGGCTACAGTTCTTGGGGTCATAAAGAGTCAGACACAACTGAGTGACTAACACTTTCACACTTTCACAAAGTATTGGGAGACAATTTTCCATAGGTCTCCTGAACCTCTGTACATCTATATTGCAGAGCCCCTGACTGCCTCTGTTCTGGATTAACCTTTCCTGGATGTTTTCATAGCTAACAGCTTTGAAAGATAGAACTAGGGTCTCCTGGAACAAAGGGCAGGTTTACTTATTGTCTGGTGCAATAAAAATAAATGTCTTCTTCTGGGGCAAAGGTTGAGCAGGTTTACTACCCATGATAAAAGATTTGGGTTCCCTAGGCTCAGAGTTTCTCTCTTGGAGTGTGTGTGTAGGAGGCACTTGATCCCTTCAGATTGCCATGTGGGAACTGAGGCTTGGGGAAGTGGATTGTTAATAGCACTTGGCTACTTAGTGCTAATTGCTCTGAGTCATATATTTGTTTTTAATTAAGTACACTTATTTAGTTTTAATTACTTTTAAAAATTATATATTTAATGTACTTGTCTTTGACCCAGAAGTTTTGGGTTTTCTTTCAACATATATGAAACTGTGACAGACTAACTTGTTAGCTTGCAAGGATCTAAACATCTGTAGTGGAAGTAGTGGAACAACCTTAGAGGGCTTTGGAATTCAAATATTAGGTGAAAAAGGCCTGTGTTAGAGTATTTTGAAAGGAAGAAATAGATGCTAGAAATAAAGAAACAAGGTTAGGAAAGAATATTTTGGGAGTGTGCTGCAAAGGGTGGTCAGAACATATAAAAGGTCAAAAGAGATATTAAAAGATCAAAAGAGATATTCTGAACTTATGATGTGAAATTAATAAAGAGAGGAGGAACTTTATTCTTGGAGGAACAGAAGCAGCTTCTTTTCTGCTTTCAGAGTTTTACTTCTCTGAAGTTAAGAGCTGGTATTTAAAAACTGCATAGGATCTAGAAGAGGAAGCAAAGATAAAACATATCAACTGAATCTCCCTTCTCCTCATCTCTGCTAAAATTTGATTAGATTAAGCTGCAGAGGTGGTACTAGTGGTAAAGAACCCCCCACCAATGCAGGATATGCAAGAGATGCAGTTCGATTCCTGGGTTGGGAAGATCCCCTGGAAGAGGGCATGGCAACCCACTCCAGTATTTTTCCCTGGGAAATCCCATGGACAGAGAAGACTGGCAGTCTATGGACCATAGGGTTGCAAAGAATTGGACTTGACTGAACCGACTTAGCATGCATGCATGCAAGCTGTTGAGGGGAACTGGGAGGTACCTGCTTACTTTTGGCATCTTTCTGTGTGTGTGGTAGTTGGGGAAGAGGAGCAACTGGCTGGAGTGATGGTCCCACTGTTTTTGAGGCCATTTCAGACATTTTCTGGCTGGCTGCAGGTTGTGTCTTTCTTCCAAGGAAAAGCTTGGTGCCATTTTGCCAGAGTTGCCCCAGCACAGTGTGTCTTGGAACCCCCACCTGCTAGCACCCAATCTAGCTCCAGCTAGCCTACTATAACCACTTGGCACATGCAGTCTACACAGGGATTGCCTCAGTACAAGGCCACACTCAAGACGGGAGATGCAGTGGTTTCACCTAATTAATAGAAAGGAACACCATCAAACAAAATAAGGAGACAGAGGAATGTTCTGTCTCCAAAGAAAGAACAAGAAAATAAATCCCAGAAAAACCTTTGTGAAGTAGAAGTAATTTACTTCATTTAGAGTTCAAAGTAATGGGTATAAAAATGCTCATTGAACTTGGGAGAAGATGGAGGAACACAGCGAGAACTTCAAGAGTTAGGAAATATAAGAGAACAAGGCAGAGCCGAAGAATATAATAATTGAAATGAAAAAAATATGCTAGAGGGAATGAGAAGCAGATTAGATGTTACAGAAGAACTGAGCAGTGATCTTCCAGATCATTGCCGAATCAAAATATCAAAAAAAAAAAAGAATTTAAAGATAGGATAGTTTAAAGGATTTCTGGGACAACATCAGTCATACAAATTATTTCATTGTAGGGGTTCCAGAAGGAGGAGAGAGGGAGAAGGGGGCATAAAATATACTTGAAGAAATAATGGCTGAAACCACTGCCACCCCCACCTCCCCCCGCCCACCAATTTGAGCAAGGAAAACAAATACTCAGGTCTAGGAAGCACAAAGTCCCAAACAAGATGAACCTAAAGAGATCCACATTGACACATATCATAATTAAAATGGCAAGAGTTAAAGAGAAATTTTTAAAGGCAGCCAGAATAAAACAAAGAGTCACATGCCAAGGAGCCTCTATAAAACTATGAGATGAGTTTTCAGCAGAAACTTTGCAGGCCAGAAGGGAAGAGCAAGATAAATTTAAAGTGCTGAGGGAGAAACTAAGAAATTAGGAATACTTATCTAACAAATTATCATTCAGAAATGAAGGAAAGATAAGTTTTCCCAGAGAAGCAAAAACAAAGGAGCATATCACCATTAAACTGGACTTACAAGAAATTTAAAAGGGTCTTCTTAAAGTGTAAAAGAAAAGACCACAACTATAAATAAGAGAATATCTGAAAGAAAAACTCATTAGTAAAGGCAAACATATAGTAATGTCAAAGGATTAGCTATTTAGAAAGCTAGTATGAAAGTAAAAAGGTGAAAGTCATAAAATCAACTATAAATACAATAAGTAGTTAAGGGATACACAAGATAAAAGGATTAAAGTATGATATAAAAACAATGGGATAGGAGAGTAAAATGTAGGGCTTTTATAATGTGTTCAAATTTAAGTGACTATCAGTTTAAAGTAAACTGCTGAAATATGTGAGCATTATGGTAACTTCAAACCAAAAACCTATAATAGATACAGAAAAAAGAAAGGAACCCACAAACCTTCAATTTGTAAAGAATACAATATCTATGAAGTGCAATAAAATGAAGCACAATAAAGTGAGATATGCCTGTACATTAAGAAGCCTTTGCTCAGAGAAGAAAACCATCAACAAAATGAACAAGCAACCTACTGAAAGAGATAAGATATTTGCTAATGACATGTCCAAGAAGGGGTTAATATTCAAAACATATAAAGAACTCAACAAACACTATTTTAAGAATAGGAAATAATCCAATTAAAAAAAGAGCAGAGGACCTGGATAGATATTTTTTTGAAGGAGACATACAGAAGACCAACAGACATTTGAAAAGCTGCTCAGCATCACTAATCATGAAATATCACCTCACACCTGTCAGAATAGCTTCTATCAAAAAGAAGTAAAAAGTATTGAAGAGAATACAGAAAAAATGTAACCCTTGTATACTTTTGGTGGGACTGTAATTTAATTGGTACAACCACTATAGAAAACAGTATGGAGGTTCCTCAAAAATTAAAAAATACTACTGTGGGATTAAACAATTGCACTTCTAGGTATTTATCCAAAGAAAACAAGAACACCAATTTGAAAAGATATATTCACTCCCATGTTCATTGCTGCTGCTGCTGCTGCTGCTGGCAGCATGATTTAAATAGCCAAGAAATGGAAACAACCAAAGTATCCATGAATAGGTGAATAGATGTAGAGGTGGTACACACACACACATACAATGGAATATTATTCAGCCATAAAACTAATGAAATCTTGCCATTTGTGACAATATGGACAGACTTTCAGTTCAGTTGAGTTCAGTTCAGTCGCTCAGTCATGTCTGACTTATTGTGACCCCATGGACTGCAGCATGCCAGGTTTCCCTGTCCATGACCAATTCTCGGAGGTTACTCAAACTCATGTCCATTGAGTTGGTGATGCCATCCAACCATCTCATCCTCTGTCATCCCTTTCTCCTCCTGCCTTCAATCTTTCCCAGCATCAGGGTTTTTCAAATGAGTCAGTTCTTCGCATCAGGTGGACAAAGTATTGGAGTTTCACCTTCAGTATCAGTTCTTCCAGTAGATATTCAGGACTGGTTTGATCTCCCTGCAGTCCAAGCAACTCTCGAGTCTTCTCCAACACCCTAGTTTAAAAGCATCAGTTCTTCAGCACTCAGCTTTCTTTATAGTCTAACCCTCACATCCATACATGACTACTGGAAAAACCATAGCTTTGACTAGATGGACCTTTGTTGGCAAACTAATGGCTCTGCTTTTTAAATGCAGTCTAGGTTGGTCATAGCTTTTCTACCAAGGAGCAAACATCTTTGACTTTCATTGCTGTAGTCACCATCTACAGTGATTTTGGAGCCCAAGAAAATAAAATCTATCACTGTTTCCATTGTTTCCCCATCTATTTGCCATGAAGTGATGGGACCAGATGCCATGATCTTAGTTTTCTGAATGTTGAGTTTGCAGCCAACATTTTTATTCTCCTCTTTCAGTTTCATCAAGAGACTCTTTAGTTCTTTGTTTTCTGCCATGAGGGTGCTGTCATCTGCATAGCCGAGGTTATTGATATTTGTCTCTGTAGCCTTGATTCCAGCTTGTGCTTCATCTAGTCAGGCATTTTTCATGATGTACTCTGCATATAAGTTAAATAAGCAGGGTGACAGTATACAGCCTTGACATACTCCTTTTCCTATTTGGGACCAGTCTGTTTTTCCATGTCCAGTTCTAACTATTGCTTCTTGACCTGCTTACAGATTTCTCAGGAGGTAGATCAGGTGGTCTGGGTCTGGTATTCCCATCTCTTTAAGAATTTTCCACAGTTTGTTATGATCCACATAGTCAAAGGCTTTGGCATAGTCAATAAAGCAGAAGAAGATGCTTTTCTGGAATTCTCTTGCTTTTTCAATGATCCAGTGGATGTTGGCAATTTGATCTCTGGTTCCTCTGCCTTTTCTAAATCCAACTTGTACATCTGGAAGTTCATGGTTCTCATACTGCTGAAGCCTGACTTGGAGAATTTTGAGAATTACTTTGCTAGTGTGTGAGATGAGTGCAATTGTGCAGTAGTTTGAACATTCTTGACATTGCCTTTCTTTGGGATTGGAATGAAAACTGACCTTTTCCAGTCCTGTGGCCACTGCTGAGTTTTTCAGATTTGCTGGGATATTGAGTGCAGCACTTTCACAGCATCATCTTTTAGGATTTGAAAGAGCTCAACTGGAATTTCATCACTCCACTAGCTTTGTTCATAGTGATGGTTTCTAAGGCCCACTTGACTTCGCGTTCCAGGATGTCTGGCTCTAGGTGAGTGATCACACCATTGTGATTATCTGGGTCATGAAGACCTTTTCTGTATAGTTCTTCTGTGTATTCTTGCCATCTCTTCTTAATATCTTCTGCTTCTGTTAGGTCCATACCATTTCTGTCCTTTATTGTGCCCATCTTTGCACGAAATATTCCCTTGGTGTCTCTAATTTTCTTGAAGAGATCTCTAGGCTTTTCCATTCTATTGTTTTCCTCTATTTGTTTGCACTGATCACTGAGGAAGCCTTTCTTATTTCTCCTTGCTATTCTTTGCAAGTCTGCATTCTAATGGGTGTATCTTTCCTTTTCTCCTTTGCCTTTCACTTCTCTTCTTTTCACAGCTATTTGTAAGGCCTCCTCAGACAACCATGTTGCCTTTTTTCATTTCTTTTTCTTGATCCCTGCCTCCTGTATGATGTCATGAATTTTAGTCCATAGTTCTTCAGGCACTCTGTCAGATCTAATCCCTTGAATCTATTTCTCACTTCCACTATATAATTGTAAGGGGTTTGATTTAGGTCATACCTGAATGATCTAGTAGTTTTCCCTACTTTCTTCAATTTAAGTCTGAATTTGGCAATAAGGAGTTCATGATCTGAGCCACAATCAGTTCCTGGTCTTGTTTTTGCTGACTGTACAGAACTTCTCCATCTTTGGCTGCAAAGAATATAATCAGCCTGATTTCAGTATTGACCGTCTGATGATGTCCTCATATAGAGTCTTCTCTTACGTTGTTGGAAGAGGGTGTTTGCTATGACCAGTGCATTCTCGTGGAAAAACTCTATTAGCCTTTGTAGTGCTTCATTCCAGAGAAGGCAATGGCACCCCACTCCAGTACTCTTGCCTGGAAAATCCCATGGATGAAGGAGCCTGGTAGGCTGCAGTCCATGGGGTCGTTAAGAGTCGGACACGGCTGAGTGACTTCACTTTTCCTTTTCACTTTCATTGGAGAAGGAAATGGCAACCCACTCCAGTGTTCTTGCCTGGAGAATCCTAGGGACGGGGTAGCCTGGTGGGCTGCCGTCTCTGGGGTCGCACAGAGTTGGACACAACTGAAGCGATTTAGTGGCGACGGTGGCGGTGCTTCATTCTATACTCCAAGGCTAAATTTGCCTGTTACTCCAGGTATCTCTTGACTTCCTATTTTTGCATTCCAGTCCCCCATAATGAAAAGGACATCTGTTTTGAGTATTAGTTCTATAAGGTCTTGTAGCTCTTCACAGAACCGTTCCACTTCAGCTTCTTCAGCATTACTGGTCAGGGCATAGACTTGGATTACTGTGATGTTGAGTGGACAGACCTAGTGGGTATTAAGGTCTTCCCTGGTGGCTCATTAGTAAAGAATATGCCTTTCAGTGTACGAGACGTGGATTTGATCCCTGGGTCAGGAAGATCCCCTGGAGAAGGAAATGGCAACCCACTCCAGTATTCTTGCCTAGGAAATCCCATGGACAGAGAAGACTGGCAGGCTACAGTCCATTGGGTTGCAAGAGATAGATATGACTTACGAACTAAACTATCACCATCTTACCAGAGGGTATGATGCTAAGTGAAATAATTGAGAGAGAAAGACAAATAATGTATGATTTCACTGAGATGTGGAATCTAAACAAAACAAATGAACTAATGAAACAAAACAGACTCATAGGTACAGAGGGCAAACTGTGATTCCTGGAGGTGGTTTGGGAGATGGGCAATATATATTCAAAGGCAATATATGTGAATCTTCCAGTATAAAATAAAAAACACTACACGGGTATATAATATACAGCATAGAGAATATAGCCAATAATAATGTGAAAACTTTGTATAGTAACAGGATAACTAGACTTGTAGTGATCATTTTTTAGTGTATAAAAAATATTGAATCATATATATGCCCAAAGCTTATATAATATTGTAAGTCAATTATACTTCTATAAAGAAGAAAAGGAAGGAAAAGGAAATCCTGGCTCCTAAGCACTGCTGTTTTGCAAATCACCATTGAAGTTATGCTGGGTGAGTGCTTTGCCCTCTTTCTCTTTTCTTGTATTTTTAATATTAAAAGCACAAAATGTCATCTACTGCTTCTGCAATATCACTTATTTGTTGTTATTGTTGAGTTGCTCAGTCGTGTCCGACTCTGTGTGACTTCATGGCCTGCAGCACGCAAGGCTTCCCTGTCCTTCACCATCTCCCGGAGCTTTCTCAAACTCATGTCCATTGAGTCAGTGATGCCATCTAACCATCTTGTCCTCTGTCATTCCGTTCTCCTCCTGACTTCAATCTTTCCCAGCATCAGGGTCTTTTCTAATGGGCCGGATCTTCACGTAAGGTGGCCAAAGTATTGCAGCTTCAGCTTTAGCATCAGTCCTTCCAATGAATATTCAGGGTTGATTTCCTTTAGGATTGGCTGGTTTGATCTCCTTGCAATCCAAGGGACTCTCAAGAGTCTTCTCCAACACCGCAGTTCAAAAGCATCAATTCTTTGGCTTTCAGCCTTCTTTATGGTCCAACTCTCACATCCATACATGACTACTGGAAAGACTATAGTTTTGACTATATGGACCTTTGTCAGCAAAGTAATGTCTCTGCTTTTTAATATGCTGTCTAGGTTTGTCATAACTTTTCTTTGAAGGAGCAAGTGTCTTTTAATTTCATGGCTGCAGTCACCATCTCCGTGATTTTGGAGCCCCCCAAAATAAAGTCTGTCACTGTTTCATTGTTTCTCCATCTATTTGCCATGAAGTGATGGGACTGGATGCCATGATCTTAGTTTTTTGATTGTTGAGTTTTAAGCCAACTTTTTCACTCTCCTCTTTCACCTCCATCAAGAGGCTCTTTAGTTCCTCTTCACTTTCTGACATAAGGTTGTTGTCATCTGCATATCTGAGGTTATTGATATTTGTCCCTATAGTCTTGATTTCAGCTTGTGCTTCATCCAATCTGGCATTTTGCATGGTGTACTCTGCATATATGTTAAATAAGCAGGGTGACAATATACAGCCTTAACATACTCCTTTCCCAATTTGAACCAGTTTGTTGTTCATTTGAAATGTCACTTAGAGTGGCACAATTTAAAATATTTTCCCTTTATTTTCTTTATAATAATTTTTGGGTTTCCTAAGAAGCATTGAAAGATAAATGAAAGGAATGGTGTATAAAATCCATCAATTTGTATTCATCATATCCTGGCTCCTCTGCCTTGATTAAGAGTCAGTTCAGAAAATCTTATCAGATTATATTTTTAAAATAAGGAAAGCATAGCATTGAAACATATATTACCATATGTAAAATTAGATAGTGGAAATTTGCTGTATGATACAGAGCTGATGCTCTGTGACATCCTAGAGGAGAGGCGAGAGGGATGTTCAAGAGAGAGGGGACATACATATATTAATACCTATGGTCAATTCATGTTGATATATAGCAGAAACCAATACAATATTGTAAAGCAATTATCTTCCAATTAAAAATAAATAAGTTTAAATAAAAAAAGGAACAAAAAGAGAAATCCTCCAAGAAGAAGCCAAGTCGTTGGAACTCGTGAGGCATACTCGCAGTGCTGTGTTTTATATTCCTTATATGAGAAGAAAATCACTTAGTTTTCTCTTTCTAAATCAGTTGCCAATGTTTGCCCAGCTTTATCATCTGCTTCACATTCCCTTATTGAGTGGCAAATTATGTGATAACAAGATTATATTGCTGTGGTTCCCAGGAAGTCCATGGAGGTAACACTTCATGCTTCTCTGAGTGGAGCCTAGGTAATTTGGGAATGGAATGGCATTGTTTAGTGGTAAAAAAAAAATTATCTTTACAAAATGTGGCTTGATTTTAGATGATTTTAGGAGTCATAGATTAACTGACCATAAATGTACTGTGTAGGCATGAACCACGCTTCCCCCCCTCCACCCCCACTCTCTTTATTTTTTTGTATGTATCATTTTTAACATCTCCTGAATCCATGGATAACAGGTTCTTACATGAAGTGCTGAGTATGTCACTGAAAGCCCAGTGGAGTTAAGTGTGCAAAGTCAGTCTGAACATACGCTGTAATGGATTTGACCTCAAAGGGCACTACAAAGAGAAATTGCAGATAACCATCTGAACTGACTTCTGAAGCTTGTAGTTCTGACTCCCAAGATACAAAAAAGAAAAGTGAGACCAAACAGATTGGAATGAACAACTCTGAGATAGCAGGAATGTATATGAGTCTGATTTTGAAAAGTAAATAAAGCTAAATGAAAAATGATTTATTCTCTAGCCCTTTTAAATATTCTTTCTTTCATTCCCCCCAAATATCCTTGATATTTGACCAACCTAGATAGCATATTAAAAAGCAGAGACAATACTTTGCCAACAAAGGTCCGGCTAGTCAAGGCTATGGTTTTTCCAGTAGTCGTGTATGGATGTTAGAGTTGGACTGTGAAGAAAGCTGAGCACCGAAGAATTGATGCTTTTGAACTGTGGTGTTGGAGAAGACTCTTGAGAGTCCCTTGGACTACAAGGAGATCCAACCAGTCCATTCTAAAGGAGATTAGTCCTGGGTATTCATTGGAAGGACTGATGCTGAAGCTGAAGCTCCAGTCCTTTGGCCACCTCATGCGAAGAGTTGACTCATTGGAAAAGACCCTGATGCTGGGAGGAATTGGGGGCAGGAGGAGAAGGGGATGACAGAGGATGAGATGGCTGGATGGCATCACCGACTCAATGGACATGGGTTTGGGTAAACTCCAGGAGTTGGTGATGGACAGGGAGGCCTGGCATGCTGAGATTCATGGGGTTGCAAAGAGCTGGACATGACTGAGTGATTGAGTTGAACTGAACTGAAATATCCTTGAAGTACAGTAAATTATTTGCAACACATATTATACTTGACCACACTGATGCTCTGTTAAAATGAATATTTGATTAATATGTAAATATATATATATATGTAATATGAAATGACTGGAACTTTAGACTCTAAGCAAGTGATAGCACTATAGTGGTAACCTAGTTTTACTTACTACCTAAGCAAAAAGAGCCTTAACAACAGTGATTTAGGCCAAGACTTGAATGTTTCCTATTATGGTTATCTCACTAATTTATGGTTGGTTTTTAGTGCTAAAAAACATAAAATTGCAGATACTATGCAATGTTATAGCAAACATTTTTACTTTTTTTTTTTTTTTTTTTTACTATTTTGCCATTTTAACATGCCATTAATAGAACATATACTTCTTCAACTACTGAGATCAGTTTGTATGTTTGCAGACCCTCAGTTACAGAAACACAAACATGCACACATAGCTCTCCATATTTGGACTGTTATTCAAATGGTGGTAGAATATGGACTATAGAAATCATCAGATCAGATCAATCGCTCAGTCGTGTCCGACTCTTTGCGACCCCATGAATCGCAGCACGCCAGGCCTCCCTGTCCATTACCAACTCCTGGAGTTCACTGAGACTCACGTCCATTGAGTCAGTGATGCCATCCAGCCATCTCATCCTCTGTCATCCCCTTGTCCTCTTGCCCCCAATCCCTCCCAGCATCAGAGTCTTTTCCAATGAGTCAACTCTTCGCATGAGGTGGCCAAAGTACTGGAGTTTCAGCTTCAGCATCATTCCTTCCAAAGAAATCCCAGGGCTGATCTCCTTCAGAATGGACTGGTTGGATCTCCTTGCAGTCCAAGGGACTCTCAAGAGTCTTCTCCAACACCACAGTTCAAAAGCATCAATTCTTCGGCGCTCAGCCTTCTTCACAGTCCAAGTCTCACATCCATACATGACCACTGGAAAAACCATAGCCTTGACTAGACGGACCTTTGTTGGCAAAGTAATGTCTCTGCTTTTGAATATGCTATCTAGGTTGGTCATAACTTTCCTTCCAAGGAGTAAGCATCTTTTAATTTCATGGCTGCAGTCACCATCCGCAGTGATTTTGGAGCCCAAAGAAATAAAGTCTGACACTGTTTCCACTGTTTCCCATCTATTTCCCATAAAGTGATGGGACCAGATTCCATGATCTTCGTTTTCTGAATGTTGAGCTTTAAGAAATCATAGAAATCATATGGATTATATAATTTCAGGTTTCTCTATTGTAATACGTACAAACATAAACATCCTCTATATAATAAGAGACAATGGAAATATCAGAGCAAAAAGTCCAGGTACCACAGAATACAGAGTTGTGCCAAATAAGGCAGAGATATATTAACCACCGGAGAAGGCAATGGAAGCCCACTCCAGTACTCTTGCCTGGAAAATCCCATGGACGGAGGAGCCTGGTAGGCTGCAGTCCATGGGGTCGCTGAGTCAGACACGACTGAGCGACTTCACTTTCATGCATTGGAGAAGGAAAGGGCAACCCACTCCAGTGTTCTTGACTGGAGAATCCCAGGGATGGGGGAGCCTGGTGGGCTGAGGTATATTGGGTCACACAGAGTCGGACACAACTAAAGCAACTTAGCGGCAGCAGCATATTAACCACATATATTGATTGAACTTGAGGCTATAGTGACTTCTGACTTTTTTCTTTCATTTAGAATCATTTTTTTTTTTTAGTGGAATAGCTGAGTTTCCATGTGGAACATTTTTGAGAACATTTGCTACCTAGAGAAATGTTGCAGCAATACATTCTTGTAAGTGTCAGATGATGTGCTAGTCATTACGGCTACTATGCTGAACAGTTATTTCTAAACAATGCTTGCAAAATACTCTGCTGTGTAATTCCTTGGTGTAGTTACAGACCTACTGATGGCACTCTTTAGAAAAATGTTTCTTAACCATTAACTCCCATGGTGAAGATGGAACAGATGACTTTCAAGTTGTCTTATATTGTTTTTCTCTTTTCTGCTACTTGGATTTTTCCCTCCTGGTGTTTAAAATCTGAGACTAGTGTAAATATAAGATCATATAAGAAATATGGTAGCTATGAGGAGCCACAGTTACTGGTATTCAGAATGTCAGGTTGTAAACCAGCAAGTTTGCATGTTTGTTCAATAATAATGTATAGCCAAAACACCGTGCATGCTGTTGTTTAACACCTGAACTTATTCTTGCTAAAATAAACAGATAAATGGTAACCTGGAATAAAGGGAATGTATGATATAACTGCATTCAGAAATATTCAATACTATAACACAAACATATTTACCACTAACATTATTTGGAAAGTCTCTGTGTTTCTCCTACTAGTTTTGGAGACTCAGAGCAAAGAATAGACAGTAGGTAGAGAAGCATCTCAAAATGATGGTTTGTGTTTTTTTTTTTTTTTGCCTGTCTGAGAATAAAGCAGCTCAGTTCCAATCATTATCATGTTGCTGGTTTTTAAAAGTGCTTTCTGCTGTTTTATGGAACACACCAAGCTGAGTGCAGCAGCCTGCATAATGCTGTGCCATGGGGTGCGAAGTTGAAGCCATCGAACACTCTGAATTTCCCCAGCGTATCTCAGTGGAAGAACCCCTTGTGGTAAATGCATGTGAACCGTTCCACTGAGAAAATGCAATGTTCAATAGCTCTCTGAGTTTCTCATTTTATACCTATGGAGAAAAGACTCAGTGGCTGCCTGTGGCGTTTCATTGTGACGTACACACAGATGGTCTAGTTCAAGGTTCTTTAAAAGGCACACAGGGGAAGAAGTTATGTTTCTGCTTATTTTTCCTATATATATGTATTTCTTCCTCTTTAAAATATATATTTGTGTAATTAGTCAAATATGATATTCTAATTTTAATGTAGGTAGAATACATGAAAACTGTCAATTATTCTGAAGAAACAGATATGAGGACTGACCTATGCCAGTTACTCAAGCAATGTATATACAGTAACTTGTTGTATTTTTGTAGTCTCTTTTAGGTAAATGCTGAGATTGGTTCATATCTAAGCCTATAATAAGAACATTAGACAGAAAGTTGCAACTTGCACTATAAGCATTTTCTAAATGCTTTTTCTGGGGACTGACTAAATTCACCCTCTTTTAAAAAAATTAAATTGAAGTATAGTTGATTTACAAGGTTGTGCCAATCTCTGCTGTATAGCACAGTGACTTGGTTTTACATATACATGCATTCTTTTTAAAATATTATTTTCCATTATGGTTTATCCCAGGAGATTGGATATAATTCCTTGTGCTATCCAGAAGGGCCTTGGTGTTTATACATCCTATATATAATAGTCTACCAAGCCACATGCCCAGTCCATCCCTCTCCCTCCTCATCCTCCTTGGCAACCACAAGTCTGATCTCTTATGTCTGTGAGTCTGTTTCTGTTTTCTAGATAGATTCATTTATGCCATATTTTAGATTCCATATTTTTAGGCTGGTGAAAAAGTAATTGCTGTTTCAGACTGTGAATTTTAATTCTTTATAAATAGACTCAAACACATCTTTAATAATCAAAATAGGAACCATTGCAATCAACACATTTTGTCAACAAGAAATAAGTTTGTTTCTTCCTGTAGTGTAGAAATCCATGCCTCCAGATTTGATGAACTCTTGGAAAGCATTTCTGCCTCCTGCTGGTTGTGGAAGTATTTTCCCTGCAAAAAAAGGTCAAGATGCTTAAAGAAGTGTTAGTAGTTGATGAGAGGTAAGGTGAATATGGATGAGGCAAAATTTCGTAGTACAATTCATTCAGCTTTTGAAGCATTGGCTGGGCAATGTAGGATCAGATGTTGTTGTGGAAAAGAATCAGGACAGCTTTCAGTTGACCAATGCCGGCTGCAGGTGTTGCAGGTTTTGGTGTATCTTGTCGATTTGCTGAACGTATTTCTCAGATGTGATGATTTCATTGGGATTCAGAAAGCTGTAGTGGATCAAATAGGAGCAGACCACCAAACAGTGACCATGACCTTTATTTGGTGCAAGTTTGGCTTTGGGAAGTGCTTTGGAGCTTCTTGGTACAATCACTGAGCTAGTTGTCACCAGTTGTCATATAAAATCCACCCTTCATCATATATCACAATCCTATCAAGAAATGGTTCATTGTTGTTGCCTACAATAAGAGATGATACTGAAAAATGATTTTTTTTTTTTTTTTTGATTTGTGGTCAGCTCATGAGGCACCCACTTACTGAGCCCTTTCACCTTTCCAATTTGCTTCAAATACCAAATGACCACCATAGAATGATCAACTTCAAGTTCTTGGGCAACTTCTCCTGTAGTTTTGAGAGTATCAGCTTCAGTGATCCTCTCAATTAGTTGTTGTCAATTTCCAATGGCCGGCCACTTTACTCCTCACTTCAAGACTCTCATCTGCTTTGTAAAACTTCTTGAACCACCACTGTACTATATGTTTATTAGCAGTTCCTGAGCCAAAGTGTTGATAGTGTGAGTTATGGCTGCTGCTTAATGACCCATTTTGAATTTGAATAAGAAAATTACTCAAATTTGCTTTTTGTCTAGCATCATTTCTCCAGTCTAAAATAAATATAAAATAACAGCAAATAATGTCATTGGCAAAAATACATAAAGTGAGAGGTGCACATTAAAATGATGTATAACATAACTGGATTTATTTAAGAGTGTATTCCAATATCAAAGAGCAAATTTCAACAATGCAAAATTGCAATTACTTTTGCACAAACCTATATATAAGTGATGTCATATGATATTTGTCTTTCTGTTTCTGAATTACTTCACTTAGTATGATAATTTAATTTACTCTCTTGAAGAAATTTTTAGTGAGTACCTCATTCTGTGAAATCTAAAATAGAGGAATTAGGAGCTTCTCTGGTGGCTTAGACTGTAAAGAATCTGCCTGCAATGTGGGAGACCTGGGTTTGATCCCTGGATTGGGAAAATCCCCTGAAGGAGGGCATGGCAACCCACTCCAGTATTCTTGCCTGTAGAATCCCCATGGACAGAAGAACATAGCAGGCTACAGTCCCTGGGGTTGCAAAGAGTCAGACACAACTGAGTGACTAAGCACAGCACAGCACAGCGGAAAGATAACTATATTTAAATAATATGTACAATATTTTAAAATCCTTCAAAACGTTAGGAAAAGTCTTTGGAATAATCAGATAACTTACATTTCATAGTGTATCTGTTAAATGAACAACTATTGAGTGGAAAAATATCCCTGATTGTTTGTAAGCTGTTTTTTTTTTTGGCAAATGATTTGTTTTCCCATAATTATATCTGTGTCCAGCCTTATACATTGCTTTCAGTGGATTTTTGAAATGAATTTCAAAATGAAATGCAGTAAGATGAATTTCTATTTTAATTAGGTGGAAAAATGTTTTCAGCTGGAAGCAGAGGAATTGTATGAAGATAACTAGTTTTCTCACAAGAAAAGTGTGAATGGATATGCATTATAGGATATGTAAGTGGAATCTTCTGAATGTAAACTATGAATATTACTTGCATTACTTTCATTTGCTTTAAAACATAAAATCATAACAACTAAGACTGAGGATAGAAGAGGATAAATGAATGTACAAACATTGTAAAAGTGGGTACAGTCTTAAATGGGGAGCCCTAATTGTGGTATAGCAAGTAATTTCACTAAGTCCATTTCTTTTAGAAAAATAAGCTTCTATTCCTTATGTAATTATTAAAATGGAAAAATAAAATAAGAAAGGTGAAAAAGGCATTTAGATTTTGACTGTCTATGTCAACACAAAACAAACATACTGCTTGGCCTAGATTGTGATAAATAACTAGTTAGAGGGTTGCGTGCATGCCTATTTAGTTACTTCAGTCATGTCAGATTCTTTGTGACCCAGTGGACTATAGTCCACCAGGCTCCTCTGTCTTTGGGGTTCTCCAGGCAAGAATACTGGAGTGTGTTGCCATGCCCTCCTCCACGGGATCTTCAGGACCCAGGATCGAACCTGGGTCTCTAATGTCCCCTGTGCTGACAGGGGGGTTCTTGACCACTAGTGCCATCTGGGAAGTCTAGTTAGAGGGATAGTTTTGTTTTTTTTTAAGTTATTTATTTTTAACTGGAGAATAATTACTTTATAATATTGTGTTGGTTTCTTCCACATATCAACATAATCAGCCATAGGTATACATATGTCACTTCCTAGAGGGATAGTTTTGGATTCACTAAACCGTTATTTTTGCATTGTTCAGACAATAAATTCTATGTAAATGGGAAATACAGATAAGTTATTACACGAAGTACTTGGCAATATTTTGAAAATATATCACAAACATAAAGAGAGTAGGTTTTTCCTCCTTTTGGAGAAGAATGTTCCAAAATAGAAAAATGATGAGAGTGAGATTCTTACATGGAGAAGAAATTTAACTTGAAACTCTCTTCAAGTAAAGTTGAGATTTGGGTATATTCATATGGAAATTTCCTTGATGCCGGTTGCAGAGATATTAAGCACAATTTTAGTCATTATTTATGAAGTGAATGATAATATGCTAATAGATTATTTTTAAGCCAAGATTTGTTAAAGAAAGAAAGAAATAACACTTCAAACAATGTTGAATTGAAAAAATGTCCATACAAAAATTGAATGATATTTGCTTAGTAAAAGTAAAAGGTAATAGACTCAAGGAAATGAAAATAAAATAAAAATCCAGGTCGCCTGAATAGGAATGATCTTTATAGAAAAAAATTGGGTGTCAGAGTTGACGACAAGTATTTTCAGATGTATAAATATATTTGACTCCTTTTGGATTGACCTGATTATTGAATAAAACAATTAAATAGATTTCTGAATAAAAGTACAAATTAAACTCATTATTGTGGAGCTATTGTTAGACAAAAAAATTGCCAGCATATTCCTAGGTTATGTTAAGAATAGATGTGAAAAGAATAGAGTGGAAAAAAATCTTTCTCAATATCAGTCAGACAGTTATTGAGATATTATTCTACATCTTGTTTTCTGCTTTAAAAGTTAATTCAGACAAAGAAGATTAAGGTTTTAAAAGCATTCCATTGTTTAAGGTTAGAAAAGGGTCAAGTGAATTGGAATGTTAAGTGATGTACAGTTTTTATGAGGTATATGTATGGTAATTGTTTCTGACATTCATACACTGAACTATTCATTACTCAATAACACATTTATGGAAGCCTAACACACTGGTACTTTGCCAACTATTGTATAGGATCCAGAAAAGTCTTAGCAGTCCCTGCTGTAGAAGGAATTTGTAATATAGTCATGGGCTTCCCAGGTGGCTCAGATGGTAAAGAATCTGCCTGCAATGCTGGAAACCTGGGTTCAATCCCTGAGTCAGGAAGATCCCCTGGAGAATAGATGGCAACCCATTTCAGTAGTCTTGCTTGGAGAATCCCATGGACAGAGGAGCCTGGCAGGCTACAGTCCATGAGGTAGCAAAGAGTCAGACACAACTGAGCAACTAACGCTTTCACACTTTACCTCATGGAAGACCAATATAATAGGCATAGATAGTTAACAAGGCAAAATATAGCTGTGCATTATTGATGATAAGGGCAGTTGAATTTAGGAAGGGATATGGGTGTCATTTGCAGGAGGGGGCTTCTTGGATTTATGAAGATTTGCTTGAATTTGTAAAATGAGCAAGATTTAGATAGGGCAGCAAGGCAAGAATGTTTTGTTGAGAGACACAGGCAGGGTGAGAATGAGAAAGGCAAAGGAGCACTGGGATGGCAGGAGTGCAAAATGTTTGTGTTGGTTTCAGCCTGATGTAGATACAGTTCTTAATTCTGAACACGTCATATTTGTTTCACTGGAAATCAAAACATTGTGCTGTTAATAGAAATGTTAACGATGTTGAAGTTTAAAGGAGGCAAATCCTGGTTTTAGTATTTCAGAATTGAAAATAACCTTAAATACCGTGAGTCAGCTTCTTATTTTACATATTAATCTTAGAGAATTGTTAGTTGGCAATGGTGATATCACCCAATTTGTTAGTTCTAGGATGAGGACTAACAGCCTGATATCCTGATCTAGGTTAGTGTTCTTTCTGCTAAACCCTGCTGGGCTTTCTTGTATAAAATGAAAAGAAAACTTTGATCTTGTTTTTAAGGCTTCTTTGATAATATTTAAACAAAAGTGAGATTTTTATGATTCCAAGCCTTAGAAAAAGTTTCTGATGAAATATGCAAGCAATTGCTTATCATGGGTGTTCATGGATTTGATTCATTGAGATTGCTGAGGGGTGAAAGTTCCTGTGTGGTTAGTGATAATCTTAATCAGTCTGAGAGCTGTCATCAGAGCAAAGAAAAATGAGTTTTAGATTTTCTTTATTGATACACATTGACCTTTTAACCCTACTGATTGACAAAGCCACCAAAATGGACGTTCTTTCCTGTATGGCTCCCGGCCCTGGCTGTGTTCCACAATTCTGTCAAGGGGGTTCTAACATTCTGCTAAAACTGCCACTTTTCGCCAGCCGACAATATGCTTGTCTGCCCATTAATGCTTCAGAAAGTGGTTAATAAGCTCCCCCACCCCTCCCTGAAAAAAAGGAGGAGGTCCAAATCATTCATAAATGCACAAGGATGAACTGCTTTGGTCCAGTAGCCCCATGGGCACCTACCCCCAGCTAAAATGTAGACTGAATTGTTCTCATGATTGTGGAAATCTTGCAGGTATAAAAGAAATTGCAAATTTTCATGTCACTTATTAGTGTCTGCACTTATAATTTTAATGTTATTTTTTTATAATTCAGATTTATTTGTGTTAATAATGTCAAACATTATACTAGGACTCATTCCCTCTTGAGCCTGTCCATCTGTTATATTGTCAGAATGACCTTCCTTGTTTCTTCTTCACTTGTAGAATTTTTCCCTTGGTTGAATTAAAAAAAAGAAAAGAATAAAGCAGCCTTCTGCCTTCTTTCATTTAAAGTGACTAAGGAAGAACTTCAATTTCATATACATAGGTAGAGAATGGTTTTCCTCACAATACATACCATACATTAATTGATACTTTAGTCTACCCAGGGCATTGTATATGTTGTATTAAAAGGGATGAAAATGAAAGGTCATCATTGTGAAAAGATACAGAGTGAATGGATGCAGGAATAATTTTTAAAATATTTAAAACTTTTAAAAGATCAGAGTAGCCATATTTTTAAATGTCTACAAGATATTGTTTCCTTTTTAATAAGATTAAGTAGTTTGAAATCTTCTAATACTGAACGATGTAAGAATGTAAGAATTGCTATTTTTTAAAATTCATTTCAATTGACCAAATACTTGTCTGCTTTATATTCTCAGTAGATGTGATAATAGCCATAATTATTTAAAGTAAAAAGCGAAAACCTGTTAAATAGATGAGATGGTGTCACATAAAAGTTATAGATTAAAGATAAAATAGCATACATGAAAAAGAT
Organism: Bos mutus; assembly: GCF_027580195.1. Classification (NCBI taxonomy): domain Eukaryota; kingdom Metazoa; phylum Chordata; class Mammalia; order Artiodactyla; family Bovidae; genus Bos; species Bos mutus. The sequence continues at coordinate 45,666,638 of NC_091625.1, forward strand.
TTTGCAATTTAAAAATGTGTACATTTAACTTATTGGTATTATATATATATAAGTTAGATTCAGTTTCAGAATATTTTTCTAATCATACTTTTCCCCTGATGTTTTAAGACCACCTTGTAATAATTCTTCTTTGCAATGATCATATGTTCCTCCTTCTTCCTTTCATCTACTTTTCTTCCTATCTTTTGCATTATTTTTACCTTTTAAAGCTATGAGTGTTTGTTCTCTGTGAATTGTTCTACTGCTTATGGGGTCTTTACCCTCTTACCCAACAAAGTATTACCACCAATATCCTAAAGGATGATTTTAATCTCTTTGAGTAAGGTTGCAATGTTTTAATTTAAAATTTTGTCTTTATTATATCATTTTTTAACAGGCATTTTGATTTCATTTGTGAATATCCATTGAATTTCACTAAAGTGATGGGTACAGCTGGAGAAGGGGAGTATGTTTTGGTGAATTTGAACATCTTGAAAATTATATTAGACATTATATGTTTAACAAAATACATTTTAGAGCTTGAAGAATAGAACTGATTTTCAGGAAAGCTGTGAAATTAGGACATCCTGGGAGGTCTGGCAATGCCAAAGAATGCTCAAACTACCGCACAATTGCACTCATCTCACACACTAGTAAAGTAATGCTTAAAATTCTCCAAGCCAGGCTTCTACGATATGTGAACCGTGAACTTCCAGATGTTCAAAGTGGTTTTAGAAAACGCAGAGGAACCAGAGATCAAATTGCCAACATCTGCTGGATCATCAAAAAAGCAAGAGAGTTCCAGAAAAACATCTATTTCTGCTTTATTGACTATGCCAAAGGCTTTGACTGTGTGGATCACAATAAACTGTGGAAAATTCTGAGAGAGATGGGAATACCATCTGATCTGCCTCTTGAGAAATCTGTATGCAGGTCAGGAAGCAACAGTTAGAACTGGACAAGGAACGACAGACTGGTTCCAAATAGGAAAAGCAGTACGTGAAGGCTGTATATTGTCACCCTGCATATTTAACTTATATGCAGAGTACATCATGAGAAATGCTGGGCTGGAAGAAGCACAAGCTGGAATCAAGATTGCCAGGAGAAATATCAATAACCTCAGATATGCAGATGACACCACCCTTATGGCAGAAAGTGAAGAAGAACTAAAGAGCCTCTTGATGAAAGTGAAAGAAGAGAGTGAAAAAGTTGACTTAAAGCTCAACATTCAGAAAACAAAGATCATGGCATCCAGTCTCATCACTTCATGGCAGATAGATGGAGAAACAATGGAAACAGTGACAGACTTTTTTTTTGGTTGGGGGGGAGGGCTCCAAAATCACTGCAGATGGTGACTGCAGCCATGAAATTAAAAGACGCTTACTTCTGGGAAGGAAAGTTATAACCAACCTAGACAGCATATTAAAAAGCAGAGATATTACTTTGCCAACAAAGGTCCGTCTCGTCAAGTCTATGGTTTTTCCAGTAGTCATGTATGGATGTGAGAGTTGAACTAAGGAAAACTGAGCATCAAAGAATTGATGCTTTTGAACTGTGGTGTTTGAGAAGACTCTTGAGAGTCCCTTGGATTTTTAGTAAGTAAATCCAACCAGTCCATCCAGGAAATCAGCCCTGAATTTTCTTTGGAAGGACTGGTGTTGAAGCTGAAACTCCAATACTTTGCTACCTGATGTGAAGAGCTGACTCACTTGAAAAGACTCTGATGCTGGGAAAGATTGAAGGCCAGGAGGAGAAGGGGACAACAGAGGATGAGATGGTTGGATGGCATCACTAACTCAATGGACATGAGTTTGAGTAAACTCTGGGAGTTGGTGATGGACAGGGAGGCCTTGGCATGCTGCAGTGCATGGGGTCACAAAGTGTTAGACACAACTGAGCGACTGAATTGAACTGAACTGGAAGGTCTGGATATCAGAGGCAATTTTAGAGGTTCTGATTCTTTTGTAACCCATAGATAGTAGTCACAGTGATTTTGTGTATGGTACAAACTCACTTCTTATTGTCTATCTCCCTCATTTAGGCTTGAACTTTGATCTAACTTGTAGTGGAATTAAAGATGAGTGTGCTGTCTGACTCATGTAGGAGAGTTAGTTGGGAACAACAAAGGAAATTAAATAGACATTTTCATGTCAGCTCTTTGGTAACCTGTGACTGTCCTACTAAATTGGGTATTTTTATTTGTGAAGAGCTGTTATAGTGATATTCTTTCATGCATTCTTCTAGTTGTTTATTAATGTAAAATATTTATTGTGGACTTACTATAAGTGTACAATCAAGTTATTGTGGACTTACTATAAATAAATTACTGTTCAAGGTGCAAGGAATACAGTAATGAAAAGAGGGGCATGGTTGTAATCTGACAGGAATATCCTTATTCTTGCTCCTTTGGGTTTAAGTTATGAGGGCTAGGGAGATGATGAGGATTCAATTGTTACAGGGGGTCATTTTTATCCAAAACTGTGACAAATTCTATGGAACCACCCATTTAGTATGTTTGATTTATTTCACAGTTTTAGTAATTACTATGTTAAATTTACCTTTTTCTTGTCTGGCTACATTGTCAACCACAGATTCCTGGAACTTCAAATATAAATGTACTACAGTTTGAAATTTTAATATATTATATGGAATCACATATGAGATTATTTCTATTATATTTAGTTTATAGAGAAGAAATTATTTTTCATTGCTGGAAAATTTACAAACAATGATGACTAAAGTGTTCTGGCAGTGGATAAAAAGAATTACTTGAATTTGTTGATGCATTTAGAATCCACTATAAGATTGCATTTTAATGATTTTTAGTTTCCCTCAAAAACTTTATTTTTTTTTAATATTGAGTTTAAAAAATTATTTATTTTAATTGGAGGCTAATTACTTTACATTATTGTAGAGGGTTTTGCCATACATTGACATGAATCAGCCATGGGTGTATGTGTTCCCCATCCTGAACCCCCCTCCCACCTCCCTCCCCATCCCATCCCTCAGGGTCATTCCAGTGCACCAGCCCTGAGCACCTTGTCTCATGCATCAAACCTGGACTGGTGATGTGTTTCACATATGATAATATACATGTTTCAATGCTATTCTCTCAAATCACCCCACCCTTGCCTTCTCCCACAGAGTCCAAAAGACTGTTTTATACATCTGTGTCTCTTTTGCTGTCTCGCATATAGGATCATTGTTACCATCTTTCTAAATTCCATATATATGTGTTAGTATACTGTATTGGTACTTTTTGTTTTGACTTACTTCACTCTGTATAATAGGCTCAAGTTTCATCCACCTCATTAGAACTGATTCAAATGCATTCTTTTTAATATCTGAGTAATATTCCATTGTGTATATGTACCACAGCTTTCTTATCCATTTGTCTGCTGATGGATATCTAGGTTGCTTCCATGTCCTGGCTATTATAAACAGTGCTGCGATGAACACTGGGGTACACGTGTCTCTTTCAATTCTGGATTCCTCAGTGCGTATGCCCAGCAGTGGGATTGCTGGGTCATATGGCAGTTCTATTTCCAGTTTTTTAAGGAATCTCCACACTGTTCTTCATCGTGGCTGTACTAGTTTGCATTCACACCAACAGTGTAAGAGGGTTCCCTTTTCTCCACACCCTCTCCAGCATTTATTGTTTGTAGACTTTTGGATAGCAGCCATTCTGACTGGCGTGAGATGGTACCTCATTGTGGTTTTGATTTGCGTTTCTCTGATGAGTGATGTTGAGCATCTTTTCATGTGTTTGTTAGCCATCTGTATGTCTTCTTTGGAGAAATGTCTATTTAGTTCTTTGGCCCATTTTTTGATTGGGTCATTTATTTTTCTGGAGTTGAGCTGTAGGAGTTGCTTGTATATTTTTGAGATTAGTTGTTTGTCAGTTGCTTCATTTGCTATTATTTTCTCCCATTCTGAAGGCTGTCTTTTCACCTTGCTTATAGTTTACTTCATTGTGCAAAAGCTTTTAATTTTCGTTAGGTTCCATTTGTTTATTTTTGCTTTTATTTCCAATATTCTGGGAGGTGGGTCATGGAGGATCCTGCTGTGATTTATGTCGGAGAGTGTTTTGCCTGTGTTTTCCTTGAGGAGTTTTATAGTTTCTGGTCTTATGTTTAGATCTTTAATATATTTTGAGTTTATTTTTGTGTATGGTGTTCAAAAGTGTTCTAGTTTCATTTGTTTACAAGTGGTTGACCAGTTTTCCCAGCAACACTTGTTAAAGAGGTTGACTTTTTTCCATTGTATATTCTTGCCTCCTTTGTCAAAGATAAGGTGTCCATAGGTGTGTGGATTTGTCTCTGGGCTTTCTATTTTGTTCCATTGATCTACATTTCTGTCTTTGTTCCAGCACCATACTGTCTTGATGACTGTGGCTTTGTAGTAGAGCCTGACGTCAGGCAGGTTGATTCCTCCAGGTCCATTCTTCTTTCTCAAGATTGTTTTGGCTATTTGAGTTTTTTTTGTATTTCCATACAAATTGTGAAATTATTTGTTCTAGTTCTGTGAAAAAACCATTGGTAGCTTGATAGAGATTGCATTGAATCTATAGATTGCTTTAGGTAGTATACTTATTTTCACTATATTTATTCTTCCAACCCATGAACATGGTATATTTCTCCATCTATTGGTGTCCTCTTTGATTTCTTTCATCAGTGTTTTATAGTTTTCTATATATAGGTCTAAACCATAGCCTTGACTAGATGGACCTTTGTTGGCTAAGTAATGTCTCTTCTTTTTAATATGCTGTCTAGGTTGGTCATAACTTTCCTTCCAAGGAGTAAGCGTCTTTTAATTTCATGGCTACAATCACCATCTGCAGTGATTTTGGAGCCCCCACATAAATAAAGTCTGACACTGTTTCCACTGTTTCCCCATCTATTTTCCATGAAGTGATGGGACCAGATGCCATGATCTTCGTTTTCTGAATGTTGAGCTTTAAGCCAACTTTTTCACTCTCCTCTTTCATCAAGAGACTTTTTAGTTCCTCTTCACTTTCTGCCTTAAGGGTGGTGTTATCTGCATATCTGAGGTGATTGATATTTCTCCTGCAATCTTGATTCCAGCTTGTGCTTCTTCCAGCCCAGCATTTCTCATGATGTACTCTGAATAGAAGTTAAATAAGCAGGGTGACATATATAGCCTTGATGTACTCCTTTCCTATTTGGAACCAGTCTGTTGTTCCACGTCCAGTTCTAACTGTTGCTTCATGACCTACATATAGGTTTCTTAAGAGGAAGGTCAGGTGGTCTGGTATTCCCATCTCTTGAAGAATTTTCCACAGTTTATTGTGATCCACGTAGTCAAAGGCTTTGGCATAGTCAATAAAGCAGAAATAGATGTTTTTCTGGAACTCTTTTGCTTTTTTGATGATCCAGCAGATGTTGGCAATTTGATCTCTGGTTCCTCTGCCTTTTCTAAAACCACCTTGAACATCTGAAAGTTCATGGTTCACATATTGTAGAAGCCTGGCTTGGAGAATTTTGAACATTACTTTACTAGTGTGTGAGATGAGTGCAATTGTGCGGTAGTTTGAGCATTCTTTGGCATTGATTTCTTTGGGATTGGAATGAAAACTGAACTTTTCCAGTCCTGTGGCCACTGCTGAGTCTTCCAAATTTGCTGGCATATTGAGTGCAGCATTTTCACAGCATCATCTTTTAGGATTTGAAATAGCTCAACTGGAATTCCATCACCTCCACTAGCTTTGTTCATAGTGATACTTCCTAAGGCCCACTTGACTTCACATTCCAGGATGTCTGGCTCTAGGTCACCATCGTGATTATCTGGGTTGTGAAGCTCTTTTTTTGTACAGTTCTTCTGTGTATTCTTGCTACCTCTTCTTAATATTTTCTGCTTCTGTTAGGTCCATACCATTTCTGTCCTTTATTGAGCCCATCTTTGCATGAAATGTTCCTTTGGTATCTCTAATTTTCTTGAAGAGATCTCTAGTCTTTCCCATTCTATTGTTTTCCTCTATTTCTTTGCATTGATTGCTGAGGAAGGCTTTCTTATCTCTCCTTGCTATTCTTTGGAACTCTGCATTCAGATGCTTGTATCTTTCCTTTTCTCCTTTGCTTTTTGCTTCTCTTCTTTTCACAGCTATCTGTAAGGCCTCCTCAGACAGCCATTTTCTTTTTTGCATTTCTTTTCCATGGGGATGGTCTTGATCCCTGTCTCCTGTACAATGTTATGAACCTCCATCCATAGTTCATCAGGCACTCTGTCTATCAGATCTAGTCCCTTAAATCTATTTCTCACTTCCACTGTATAATCATAGGGATTTTATTTAGGTCATACCTGAATGGTCTAGTGGTTTTCCCCACTTTGTTCCATTTTGATTTGAGCCACAGTCTGCTCCTGGTCTTGTTTTTGCTGACTGTATAGAGCTTCTCCATCTTTGGCTGCAAAGAATATAATCAATCTGATTTCAGTATTGACCATCTGGTGATGTCCATGTGTTGAGTCTTCTCATGTGTTGTTGGAAAAGGGTGTTTAGTATGACCAGTGCGTTCTCTTGGCAAAACTCTATTAGTCTTTGCCCTGCTTCATTCTCTACTCCCAGGCCAAATTTGCCTGTTACTCCTGGTGTTTCTTGACTTCCTACTTTTGCATTCCAGTCCCCTATAATGAAAAGGACATCTTTTTTGGGTGTTAGTTCTGAAAGGTCTTGTAGGTCTTCATAGAACTGTTCAACTTCAGCTTCTTCAGCGTTACTGGTTGGGGCATAGGCTTAGATTACCGTGATATTGAATGGTTTGCCTTGGAAATGAACAGAGATCATTCTGTCATTTTTGAGATTGCATTCAAGTACTGCAATCTGGACTCTTTTGTTGACCATGATGGCTACTCCATTTCGTCTAAGGGATTCCTGCCTGCAGTAGTAGATTTAATGGTCATCTGAGTTAAATTCACCCATTCCAGTCCATTTTGGTTTGCTGATTCCTAGAATGTCAACATTCACTCTTGCCATCTCCTGTTTGACCACTTCCAATTTGCCTTGATTCATGGACCTGACATTCCAGGTTCCTATGCAATATTGCTCTTTACAGCTTTGGACCTGGCTTCTATCACCAGTCACATCCACAGCTGGGTATTGTTTTTGCTTTGGCTCCATCCCTTCATTCTTTCTGGAGTTATTTCTCCACTGATCTCCAGTAGCATATTGGGCACCTAGCGACCCGGGGAGTTCCTCTTTTAGTATCCTATCATTTTGCCTTTTCATACTGTTCATGGGGTTCTCAAGGCAAGAATAGTGAAGTGGTTTGCTATTCCCTTCTCCAGTGGACCACATTCTGTCAGTCCTCTACACCATTACCCTCCCGTCTTGAGTGGCCCCACATGGCATGGCTTAGTTTCATTGAGTTAGACAAGGCTGTGGTCCATGTGATCAGATTGGCTAGTTTTCTGTGATTTTGTTTCAGTGTGTCTGCCCTCTGATGCCCTCTCACAACACCTACCATCTTACTTGGGTTTCTCTTACCTTGGACGTGAGGTATCTCTTCACGGCTGCTCCAGCACAGCGCAGCTGCTGTTCTTTACCTTGGGCAAGGTATATTCATTTATTAGCTCTAGAAATTTTCTGGTGGAGTCTTTAGGGTTTTCTATGCAGAGGATCATGTCATCTGCAAACAGTGAGAGTTTTACTTCTTCTTTTCCAATCTGGATTCTTTTTATTTCTTTTTCTGCTCTGATTTCTGTGGCCAAAACTTCCAAAAATACGTTAAATAGTAGTAGTGAGAGTGGGCACCCTTGTCTTGTTTCAGACTTTAGGGGAAATGCTCTCAATTTTTCACCGTTGAGGATAATGTTTGCTGTGGGTTTGTCATATATAGCTGTTATTATGAGGTATGTTCCTTCTATTCCTGCTTTCTGGAGGGTTTTTATCATAAATGGATGTTGAATTTTGTCAAAGGCTTTCTCTGCATCTTGTGAGATAATCATATGGTTTTTATCTTTCAATTTGTTAATGTGGTGTATTACATTGATTGATTTGTGGATATTAAAGAATCCTTGCATCCCTGGGGTAAAGCCCACTTGGTCATGATGTATGATCTTTTTAATATGTTGTTGGATTCTGTTTGCTAGAATTTTGTTGAGGATTTTTGCTTCTATGTTCATCAGTGATATTGGCCTGTAGTTTTCTTTTTTATGTGGCATCTTTGTCTGGTTTTAGTATTAGGGTGATGGTGGCCTCATAGAATGAGTTTGGAAGTTTACCTTCCTCTGCAATTTTCTGGAAGAGTTTGAGTAGGATAGATGTTAGCTCTACTCTAAATTTTTGGTAGAATTCAGCTGTGAAGCTGTCTGGTCTTGGGCTTTTGTTTGCTGGAAGATTTCTCATTATAGTTTCAATTTCCGTGCTTGTGATGGGTCTGTTAAGATTTTCTATTTCTTCCTGGTCCAGTTTTGGAAAGCTATACTTTTCTAAGAATTTGTTCATTTCTTCCAAGTTGTCCATTTTATTGGCATATAGTTGCTGATAGTAGTCTCTTATGATCTTTTGTATTTCTGTGTTTTTTCTTGTTATCTCTCCATTTTCATTTCTAATTTTGTTGATTTGATTTTTCTCCCTTTGTTTCTTGATGAGTCTGGCTAATGGTTTGTCAATTTTATTTATCCTCGCAAAGAACCAGCTTTTAACTTTGTTGATTTTTGCTATGATCTCTTTTGTTTCTTTTGCATTTATTTCTGCCCTAATTTTTATAATTTCTTTCCTTCTACTAGTCCTGGGGTTCTTCATTTATTCCTTTTCTAGTTGCTTTAAGTGTCAGTTCAGTTCAGTTCAGTTGCTCAGTTGTGTCTGACTCTTTGCAACCCCATGAATCGCAGCACGCCAGGCCTCCCTGTCCATCACCAACTCCTGGAGTTCACTCAGACTCATGTCTATCGAGTCAGTGATGCCATCCAGCCATCTCATCCTCTGTCGTCCCCTTCTCCTCCTGCCCCCAATCCCTCCCAGCATCAGAGTCTTTTCCAATGAGTCAACTCTTCGCATGAGGTGGCCAAAGTCCTGGAGTTTCAGCTTCAGCATCATTCCTTCTGAAGAAATCCCAGGGCTGATCTCCATTAGAATGGACTGGTTGGATCTCCTTGTAGTCCAAGGGACTCTCAAGAGTCTTCTCCAACACCACAGTTCAAAAGCATCAATTCTTCGGCACTCAGCCTTCTTCACAGTCCAACTCTCACATCCATACATGACCACATGAATAACCATAGCCTTGGCTAGATGTAGAGTTAGGTTATTTTTTTGACATTTTTCTTGTTTCTTGAGGTATGCCTGTATTGCTATGAACTTTCCCCTTAGCACTGCTTTTACAGTGTCTGATAGGTTTTGGGTTATTGTGTTTTCATTTTCATTCATTTCTATGCATATTTTGATTTCTTTTTTGATTTCTTCTGTGGTTTGTTGGTTATTCAGAAGTGTGTTGTTTAGCCTTCATATGTTGGAATTTTTAATAGTTTTTTTCCCCCTGTAATTGACATCTACATTGTGATTCTACATTGTGATCAGAAAAGATCCTAGGAATGATTTCAATTTTTTTGAATTTACCAAGACTAGACTTATGGCCCAGGATGTGATCTATCCTGGAGAAGGTTCCCTGTGCACTTGAGAAAAGGTGAAATTCATTGTTTTGGGGTTAAATGTCCTATAGATATCAATTAGATCTAACTGGTCCATTGTATCATTTAAAGTTTGTGTTTCCTTGCTAATTTTCTGTTTAATTGATCTATCCATAGGTGTGAGTGGGGTATTAAAGTCTCCCAGTATTATTGTGTTATTGTTAATTTCCCCTTTCAGACCTGTTAGCATTTGCCTTACATATTGTGGTGTTCCTATGTTGGGTGTATATATATTTATAATTGTTATATCTTCTTCTTGGATTGATCCTTTGATCATTATGTAGTGTCCTTCTTCGTCTCTTTTCACAGCCTTTATTTCAAAGTCTATTTTATCTGATATGAGTATTGCAACTCCTGCTTTCTTTCGGTCTCCATTTGGGTGAAATATCTTTTTCCAGCCCTTCACTTACAGTCTATATGTGTCCCTTGTTTTGAGGTGGGTCTCTTGTGTACAGCATATATAGGGGTCTTGTTTTTATATCCATTCAGCCAGTCTTTGTCTTTTGGTTGGGGCATTCAGTCCATTTACATTTAAGGTAATTATTGATAAGTATGATCCCGTTGCCATTTAATTTGTTGTTTTGGGTTCAAGTTTATACACCTTTTCTGTGTTTCCTGTATAGAGAAAATCCTTTAGCATTTGTTGAAGAGCTGGTTTGGTGGTACTGAGTTCTCTCAGCTTTTGCTTGTAACTTTTGATTTCTCCTTCATATTTGATGAGATCCTTGCTGGGTACAGTAATCTGGGTTGTGGATTTTTATATTTCATCACTTTAAGTATGTCCTGCCAATCCTTTCCAGCCTGTAGAGTTTCTATTGAAAGATCAGCTGTTACAATTATGGGAATTCCCTTGTTTGTTATTTGTTGATTTTGCTTACTGCTTTTAATATTTGTTCTTTGTGTTTGATCTTTGTTAATTTGATTAATATGTGTCTTGGGGTGTTTCATCTTGGGTTTATGCTGTTTGGGACTCTCTGGGTTTCTTGGACTTGGGTGATTATTTCCTTCCCCATTTTAGGGAAGTTTTCAACTATTATCTCCTCAAGTATTTTCTCATGGCCTTTCTTTTTGTCTTCTTCTTCTGGGACTCCTATGATTCGAATGTTGGGGTGTTTGACATTGTCCCAGAGGTCTCTGAGGTTATCCTCATTTCTTTTAAGTCTTTTTTCTTTTTTCCTCTCTGCTTCATTTATTTCCATCATTCTATCTTCTACCTCACTTATCCTATCTTCAGCCTCAGTTATTCTACTGTTGGTTCCCTCCAGAGTGTTTTTGATCTCATTCATTGCATTATTCATTATGACTGACTCTTTTTTATTTCTTCTAGGTCTTTGTTAAACATTTCTTGCATCTTCTCAATCCTTGTCTCCAGACTATTTATCTGTAACTCCATTTTGTTTTCAAGATTTTGGATCATTTTTACAATCATTATTCTGATTTCTTTTTCAGGTAGACTCCCTATCTCCTCCTCTTTTGTTGGTTTGGTGGGCATTTATCATGTTCCTTTACTGCTGAGTATTTCCCTGCCTTTTCATCTTGTTTGGATTACTGTGTTTGGGATGGCCTTTCTGTATTCTGGCAGTTTGTGGTTCTTTTTTATTGTGGAGGTTCCTCCCTGTGGGTGGGGTTGGACGAGTAGCTTGTCAAGGTTTCCTGGTTAGGGAAGCTTGCATCAGTGTTTTGGTGGGTGGAGCCAGATTTCTTCTCTCTGTAGTGCAATGAAGTGCCTGGTAGTGTGTTTTTAGATGTCTGTGGGTTTGGTGTGACTTTAGGCAGCCTGTATATTAAAGCTCAGGGCTATGTTCCTGTGTTACTGGAGAATTTGTGTGGTATGTCTTGCTCTGGAACTTGTTGGATCTTGGGTGGAGCTTGGTTTCAATGTAGGTATGGAGGCTTTTGGATGAGCTCTTATCAATTAATGTTCCCTGGAGTCAGGAGTTCTCTGGTGTTCTCAGGTTTTGTACTTAAGCCTCCTGCCTCTGGTTTTCAGTCTTATTCTTACAGTAGCCTCAAGACTTCTCCATCCATACAGCACCAATGATAAAACATCTAGGTTAATGGAAAAAGATTCTCCACAATGAGGAACACCCAGAAAGGTTCGCTGTGTTACATGGAGAAGAGAAGAGGGAGGAGGGAGATAGAGGTGACCAGGAGGAGAAGAGGGGGAATCAAAAAGGGAGAGAGCAGTATAGCCAGTAATCAAATCCCTATGTGCTCTCCACAGCCTGGAACACCCAGAAAGGTTTACGGAGTTACATAGAGAAGAGGGAGGAAGGAGATAGAGGTGACCTAGGGGAGAAAAAGGAGAGTCAAAACGGGAGAGGGCAATCAAGCTAGTAATCACACTCCTAAGTAAAAATGGGTACTGAAGATTGGATTCTTAAAGGTAGAAAATTGATAACAAATACAAAAAAGCAAAGATTAAAAATTTAGACAAGAGTTTAGACTCTCAAAAATACAATATTAAAAAAAAAACCAGAACAATATCACAAAGATTATAAAAAATATATATGAGGTTTGCTTTAAACATGGGGTCTTTTTTTTTTTGCAAGGTAATAGTAGGTTATAAAAATGAAAATTAAAGGAGTAATTAGAGGACTTAAAATTTTTTTAAATGAAAAATAAAAAAAATTAAAAAAATGATAATAGTAAAAATATATCTAGGAATTTCTCTGGAGCTGATCTCTGACTGTAACCCTCCCAGAGGATGTCATCTGTCCAGGATCCCCGGAAGGCTTGGTTGGCAACTGGCAGCCAGCTCACAGTTTGGTGGAGGATGCCGTCTCTGGGGCTGTTTGCCCCTTTCTGGCTCTGGATGCTGCCCGCCTGTGTCCCTGCCTCCTGTGGGGGATGGGCCGGTTCGCTGCCGGCTAGCTCTCCTCTGGTATTTGCTCAGTCCTTTGTTCTGTGAGCCAGGCAGTGCCTTAGGTTAGGGGTTTTCGTGGGAAAGTTCTCTCTCTCTCTCTCTTTTTCCTCTCTCTCTGTCTATCCCACAGTTTGGGTTGCTATCTCACATTAGCTCCCTCAGATTGCCCTCAGGGCATTTAGTCCTGGTCCTTGCCCCAAGCAGTATGGCCCATGCCTCCCTGTTCAGCCCCCAGGTGGCAGATGTGAGCATCTGGGCTACTTTTCTGCTGGGAATTCCCGTTAGGGATGTAATCTGTGGGTTTTATTTATTTATTTTTATTTATTATTTTTCCTCCCAGTTATGTTGCCCTCTGAGATTCCAAAACTCCCCACAGATCCACCAGTGAGAGGGTTTCCTGGTGTTGGGAAACTTCTCCTCTTTTAAGATTCCCTCCCCTGGATGGATCTCCATCCCTAACTCTTTTGTCTCTCTTTTTATCTTCTATATTTTGTCCTACCTCCTTTAGAAGACAATGGGCTGCCTTTCTGGGTGCCTGGTGTTCTCTGCCAGCGTTCAGAAGTTGTTTTGTGGAATTTTCTCAGCGTTCAAATGTTCTTTCGATGAATTTGTGGTGGAGAAAGTGGTCTCCCCATCCTATTCCTCTGCCATCTTAGGACGGCTGTTTCCCTCAAAAACTTTAATAATTTATTTATCTATTTGTAATTTTTCCAGCTTTATTGAGAACTAGCTTACATATGAAACTGTGGAAGTTTAAGGTATACAGCATGTGAGTTTGTTACAAACGTTTGCAATATGATTACCACTGCAAGGTTAGCTAACACTGCCATCATCACATGATTACCATTTCTTTTTTATGTGAAAACATTTAAGATCTACTCTTTTAGCAACTTTCAAGTATATAATACAATATTATTGACTATAATCACAATATTGTTCATTAGATCCCCAGAACTTATTCATTTTCTAACTGGAAGTTTGTACTCTTTGGTCAACATTTCTCCATTTCCTTTACCTTGCCCCACCCCTCCAACACCTAGCAACTACCACTCAACTTTGTTTCTACAGTTCAGCTCTTTTATTCCACATACAACTGATATTATACAGTACTTATTTTTATCTCTCTGACTTATTTCATGTAACATAATGCCCTCAAGGTCTATCCATGTTGTCTCAAATGGCAGGATTTCCTTCTTTCTCATGGCTGAGAAAGATTTCATTATATATGTATCTATACACCACATTTTCTTCATTCTTTCAGCCATTGATGTACACTTATATAATATATATATATTTCCCTAAATAAGTTATTATTCAGTTTTCTTGTTCTGAATTTTATAAATATTGTATAACACTATATGCATTTATCTTTCACTTATCATTTTCATTGTGCCCTATTTCTAGATGCACTAAATGGATCTGTGAAGTAGCTCATTCTCTTTCATAGTGCTTTGCAATGCCACTTCATAAATCATATCTGCATGTATCTAGGAGTCTGTTTCTGGGCTGTCTCGCCTGTTCCATTGGGTCAAATTTTCTTTTGAAATTTCCTGTACCAATACCACATTGTTGTAATTGTCCTTTACAGTAGTACTGATATCTAATAAGAGAAAGTTCCCATTTTGTGCTTCATTCTCAGGAGTATCTTGGCAATTCTTGAGCTTTCATCTGTACAATTTTTAGAATCAGTTTTTCAAGTAACTTGAAAAATGTTGGAACTTGATTAAAACTGTAATCACTCCAAAAATAACGGGTAAAAACTGATGCTTTATAAAATTCAGTCTTTGTACCAGTCATCATTCAATCAAAAAAATGGAACAAGCAGGAAATATTTATTGAGAGATTTATTGCAAGGAATAGACTTACACCATTCTAGGGCTGGCTGGGCAAGTCCAAATCTCTAAGGCAGGCAGTGAGGAGGGGCAGGCAGGGCTTCTTGGATGCACCAAAGCTGCTGTCCATTGAGGGAATTTCTTCTTCTTCAGGGAACTCTCAGCTTTGTTCTAAGTCTTTCTACTGATGGAATCAGACTCATCCAGATTATTTTGGTTAATCTCCCTTACTTAAAGTTAATGAATTACAGACCTTGGAAAATACCTTCACAACAGCATCTAGATTAGTGTTTGATTGAATAATTGAGGATTGCAGACTAGTCATTTTGATACATAAAACTGACCATCACACTTGTCACAAACATGGTGAATTTCTCCATTTATTTATATTTATTTTTCCATATTTAATGCCCTTCTCTAAACTAAATTTCTCCTTTCAAGAGGTTTTTAAATTTTAAGTATTTGTTATTTTTAATGATTGCATTTTCTTATTTATTGGTTTATTTTTGGCTGCCCTGGGTCTTGGTTGCTGTGCACAGGCTTTCTTTAGTAGTGGTGAGTGGTGGCTTCTCTTGTTTCAGAGCATGAGCTCTAGGTGCATGGACTTCTGTGCTTATAGCACACAGGCTTTGTTGTTCTGTGTCATATGGGATCTTCCTGAACCAGGGATCAAAGCTGTGTCCCCTGAGTTAGTAGGTGTATTTTTAACCACTGGACCACCAGGGAAGTCTTTGTACAAGCCTTTTTTAAAATTTACATTATCTAACAGTAACATCTCTTGGTGTAGAGAAATGCAATTGATTTTGCTATGTGGGTCTTCTATTTATCTAACTTGTTAATTCTCTTATTATTTATAGTAATTTTGGGGAGATCTTTTTGGGTATTTTATGTGCATAATTATATAACTTGTGAGAATAGCAAATTTATAGCTATTCTTCCTATTCAGTGCTCATGTTTTTTAAAATCAATTTTTAAATTACATATGATAAAATTTATTCCTTGTGGTACACAGTTCTGTGTCTTTTGGCAAATGCATGAAGTCACCTATCTACCACTACAATCAAAATTAAGAATAGTTTCATCAGCTCCCTACATTTCTCTGTGCCATGGTTCTGTAATCATTTTTCCTCTTTTTCACAAACTCTGGAAACCACTGGTCTGTTCTTTATACCTAAATTTTGCCTTTTCAAGAATGTTGCACAAATGGGATCTCATTGTATGTGAATAGAAGTTATGTTACTCTTAGGAGAATATCTGTGAGTATATGTTTACCTTTATAGGAAGGTATAGGAAACAGTCAAACATTCTCCCCAGAGTTCCAGTTATGTTTCACCTTTGTTAGCACTTGGTATTCTAAGTTTTTAAATTTATTTCCTCATTCTTGACTTTTGAATGTTTAACATGTTCTGGATACAAGTCTTTTGTCAGGTATGTAATTTGCAAATATTTTCTTCCAGTTAAAGGCTTTTCTTTCTTAACAGTGTGTTTGCAGAGCAAAACGTTTACAATTTTCATTGTTTACATTACTAATATTTTCTCTTTTGTTTTTTGCTTTTGGAGTAAAATCTAAGAAATCTTTGCTTAACTCAGTATCACAAAGATTTTCTCCTGTTTTCTTCTAAATGCTTTATTGATTTTCACTTTATATTTGTATCTATGATGACATCACCCTTATGGCAGAAAGTGAAGAGGAACTAAAAAGCCTCTTGATGAAAGTGAAAGAAGAGAGTGAAAAAGTTGGCTTAAAGCTCAACATTCAGAAAACGAAGATCATGGCATCTGGTCCCATCACTTCATGGCAAATAGAGTGGAAACAGTGACAGAGTTTATTTTTTGGGGCTTCAAAATCACTGCAGATGGTGACTGCGGCCATGAAATTAAAAGATGCTTACTCCTTGGAAGGAAAGATAGCATATTAAAAAGCAGAGACATTACTTTGCCAACAAAGGTCTGTCTAGTCAAGGCTATAGTTTTTCCAGTAGTTATGTATGGATATGAGAGTTGGACTGTAAAGAAAGCTGAGTGCCAAAGAATTGATGCTTTTGAACTGTGGTGTTGGAGAAGACTCTTGAGAGTCCCATGGACTGCAAGGAGATCCAACCAGTCCATTCTATAGGAGATCAGTCCTGGGTGTTCTTTGGAAGGAATGATGCTAAAGCTGAAACTCCAGTACTTTGGCCACCTCATGCAAAGAGTTGACTCATTGGAAAAGACTCTGATGCTGGGAGGGATTGGGGGCAGGAAGAAAGGGGACGACAGAGGATAAGATGGCTGGATGGCATCACCAACTTGATGGACGTGAGTTTGAGTGAACTCTGGGAGTTGGTGATAGACAGGGAGGCCTGGCGTGCTGTAATTCATGGGGTCGCAAAGTGTCGGACACGACTGAGCAACTGAACTGAACTGATGATATATTTTGAATTAATATTTCATACTAAATGTAAAAATATAGACTCAAATGTATTTTTATATGTAGCTGTGCACCTAATTGTTCCAGGATTGCATGTGTTTGTGTGCGTGTGCTTGCATGCATGTGTATGTGTTTGAGAATAAAAGATGAACATGCTTGCTTCTATTAGCCAAATGAAATTTGATTCTTTTTGGCCAGGAGTTAAAAAACAGAACCTGTATGTTTTATCCACCTCACAATGGAAGTTTAGCAGCTCAAACACACAGGCCATAATTTCCCCTGTTACAATAATGTAATGGCAAATGTCTCTGATGCCCTGGCTCTTGCTAGGGTGAAGCAACAGAAGGAAATTTTATATTGAAGTAGCATACTTTTCTGTTTTGTATAGTAGATTGTGTGATTTTAGAATAGTTAATTATTTTAGCAAAATTTCTATGAAAAAAGGTTTTTTTCTGCATATCGATCAGATGAGGCTGTCAGGTGAAGGGATCAGGGATGTAGAGTTCTTTTTTCCCTGACAGGGATTTAGAATAAGGAAGCTCTGTGGACTGACTGCTGGATTCTACCTGTGGTTTAGAATCACACTGCACATAAATCAGGTTTATCAATTCCCCTAAGCTTGCATCCACAGGCAAAACCTTTTCTTCTAATGTATTTAGTGATAATTCTTTGTGTCTAGACACAGTGTCACATAGTGCAGAAGAGTTAAGTTATAAGGTTCTGTTGAATTGTAGCACATATGTAGCTTTACATATTTCCTAATTCAATTTAGCTTCACATCAGTCTGGTGGGTATGAGTATCCCATTTCCATAGTAGAGGAAACTGAAACCTAAGACAATGAAGAGCTTGTTCACAATCACGCCTGGAAAACAAAGGAGCCAGGTTCAAACACGATAATTATGCCTTCAAAGTCTAAAGTGAAATCCAAGAATAATCTGACCCCGTAAATCTTAAAGTCCCTTTTTCTTAACAACATTCTCATTGTTGCTGAGAAATGACCTTTTCTTGCTTTAGCAAGCTTGTTGCTTAGTCCAGAATCCCCAGGATTGAAGTCCTTTGGCTGCAATGTTCTGGTTGGCCTGGGTGAAGGTGAACTCTTCTTTGTCCTGTTCTAGTCTGTTCTAACCATTAGAGCTGTGCTAGGCCACGGAGCCTTATAGCCTTGGCACTGAAGGAATTAAAGAAAAATAATGAACTCTCTGTCTCTATCATAAAGGAGAAAAGGAATGGCCAAGCTGATTCCATCTTGAAAAAGAAGGAAACTTCATCTTGTACTTTCAGTGAGCTTTGGACTATGTACCTGGTAGCCATGGGTATAACATACCCACAGCCGAACTGGCCTCCGGGAATGATAAACACCAGATTCCATACCAAGATTTTCTGTTGCCAAAAAGAATGTAATAGTCCCCTATGTAGTCAAACACCTTTGTAATCTTTATGGCACCCATTGGTGTAGCCACAATGTATAACCAGGTGATCTTTCTGATTATGAATCATGACTGTAACTGACTGTATCTCCCTTTAACACTTTCCAGGCTAGGTTTAAGGGGATGTGGGCTTGACCAGTACACTTAAGGTATATAGTTCAGTTAGTAAGTTCAGTCGCTCAGTCATGTCCGACTCTTTGCGACCCTATGAATCGCAGCACACCAGGCCTCCCTGTCCATCACCAACTCCTGGACTTCACTCAGAATCATGTCCATGGAGACAGTGATGCCATCCAGCCATCTCATCCTCTGTCTTCCCCTTTTCTTCCTGGCCCCAATCCCTGGCCCAATCCCCCAAAGCATCAGAGTCTTTTCCAATGAGTCAACTCTTTGCATGAGGTGGCCAAAGTACTGGAGTTTCAGCTTTAGCATCATTCCTTCCAAAGAAATCCCAGGGCTGATCTCCTTCAGAATGGACTGGTTGGATCTCCTTGCAGTCCAAGGGACTCTCAAGAGTCTTCTCCAACACCACAGTTCAAAAGCATCAATTCTTTGGTGCTCAGCTCTCTTTACAGTCCAACTCTCACATCCATACATGACCACTGGAAAAACCGTAGCCTTGACTAGACGGACCTTTGTTGGCAAAGTAATGTCTCTGCTTTTGAATATGCTATCTAGGTTGTTCATAACTTTCCTTCCAAGGAGTAAGCGTCTTTTAATTTCATGGCTACAGTCACCATCTGCAGTGATTTTGGAGCTCAGAAAAAATAAAGTCTGACACTGTTTCCACTGTTTCCCCATCTATTTGCCATGAAGTGATGGGACCAGATGCCATGATCTTACTTTTCTATAAGATTTTCACAAAAGTTGGTCGGAGTCCTTGACTAAGAGGAGACCCTGCCTTGGGCCCGCCAGTGTAATAAACTGTACTTTACTATCTACATTGTCCTTCTGAGTGAGTTTGTTTCCCAGAATGCATGGCTACAACAATCAGACACAGAGGGATCTTACACCTTAGAGAGTGCTACAAAGGGACAGACAAAATCAAGCAACTAAAAACTGGTGTCCATTTATAGTCAGTGAGGAGGACTTTTTAGTTCAGTTCAGTCACTCAGTCATGTCCAACTCTTTGTGACCCCATGGACTGCAGCATGCCAGGCTCCCCTGTCCATCACCAACTCCTGGAGCTTACACAAACTCATGTTCATCGAGTCGGTGATGCCATCCAACCATCTCATCCTCTGTTGTTTCCTTCTCTTCTTCAATCTTCCCCAGCATCAAGGTCTTTTCCAAGAGTCAGTTCTTCGCATCAGGTGGCCAAAGTATTGGAGTTTCAGCTTCAGTACCAGTCCTTCCAATGGATATACAGGACTGGTTTGATCTTGCAGCCCAAGGGACTCTCAAGAGTCTTCTCCAACACCCCAGTTAGAAAGCATCAATTCTTCAGCACTCAGCTTCCCTTTGGCTCAGCTGGTAAAGAATCCGCCTGCAGTACAGGAGACCTGGGTTCGATCCCTGGGTTGGGAAGATCCCCTGGAGAAGGGAAAGGCTACACACTCCGGTATTCTGGTCTGGAGAATTCCATGGGCTGTATAGTCTATGGGGTCGCAAAGAGTCAGACACAACTGAGCGACTTTCCCTTTCCCTTTCCCTTTCAGCATTCTTTATAGTCCAACTCTCACATCTGTACATGACTATTGGAAAAACCATAGCTTTGAGTAGATGGAACTTTGTTGACAAACTAATGTCTGCTTTTCAATATGATGTCTAGGTTTGTCATAGTTTTTCTACCAAGGAGCAAACGTCTTTTACTTTCAAGGCTGCAGTCACCATCTGCAGTGATTTTGGAACCCAAGAAAATAAAGTCGGTCACTGTTTCTGCTCAGTTGTGTCTGACTCTTTGTGACCCCATGGAATGTAGCCTATCAGGCTCCTCCGTCCATGGCATTTTCAGGCGAGGGTACTGGAGTGGGTTGCCATTTCCTTCTCCAGGGGATCTTCCCAACCCAGAGATCGAACCTGGGTCTCCCACATTGCAGGCAGATGCTTTACCGTCTGAGCAACCAGGGAAGCAAATAAAGCAGAAGTAGATGTTTTTCTTGAACTGTCTTGCTTTTTCAATGATCCAATTGATGTTGGCAATTTGATCTCTGGTTCCTCTACCTTTTCTAAATCTAGCTTGAACATCTGGAAGTTCTAGGTTCATGTACTGTTGAAGCCTGACTTGGAGAATTTTGAACATTACTTTGCTAGTGTGTGAGATGAGTGTAATTGTGTAATAATTTGAACATTCTTTGGCATTGCCAAATTAATTGGCAATTAATTTACCTAATTTAACCTTTAAAAATGTCACCTTCATTTCCAACCTCAGTAATACTTTTTCTGATTTAATTTTAGAAGCTTCCATATTTACCCTCAGCCACTGCTGCCCTTTAGGGTTGAGTTGGGTTAGGGAAGGAGAAAAGAAAGCTAGCTAAAAAAGCTTTTAGAGATTATCTTTTCTTTGACTTTTACTGGCATTAACTTCCAGGATAATTTGATCCATCAAGTATACATAAACATATTCTCCTTTATGGAGGGTGGAATGGTAGGGTTGATGGAGAATAGTAAATCAATGATAAGTCAATAAAACCAAACCCTATGAAGAGTATCCAGCAAAGGACTTCCCATGATTAAATCAAATGATTTCACAGGCTGTTGTTGATGGAAATGCATGCCATTTGCTTTGAAGTTGCCTGATATACATGACTGTACACTACACCTGCACTCAGCTCTCTAGCACCTTGCTGGAGACCAGGGCTGCTCAAATTTTTATGTGCATTCAGATCACCTGGGAGTCTTGCTTGACTGGAAATACAGTTCATCTATCCTGGGGTGGGCTTGGGATTGTGCGTTTCTGAGAGCTTTCTGGTAATGCTGATAGTGTCAGTCCCCAGGTGTGCATTTTGAGTAGCAAGACTGTTGAAGTTTGATCCCTGAAAATATAATCTTTTAAGGACTTTATATGGAAAACATTTCCCATGTTTACATATACTATACCTATATAAAAAGAAACTTTTAGGTTATTTTTTTTTAATGAAAGACTTAGACTAAGTATTTATATATAAGGAAGGCAAAATGAATGGTAACACCTACAAATCATGACTTAGTTCATGCTAAGTATTGTGCTAAGAATTTTACATATGTTATTCAGTTCTCACATCCTGGATGAGAGATCTAAATTATCATTTACATTTGTAGATGGATAAATCAAGGTGACTCAGTAGTAAAGAATCCACCTGTCAATGTGGGAGCTGCGGGTTCAATCCCTGGGTTGCGAAGATCCCCTGGCAGAGGAAGTTACACTGGAAGTGTAACCCACTCCAGTATTCTAGCCTGGAGAATCCCCATAGACAGAGGAGCCTGGTAGGCTACAGTCCATGAGGTCACAAAGAGTTTGCCATGGCTTAATGACTCAGTTCAGTTCAGTTCAGTCGCTCAGTCATGTCCGACCCTTTGCGATCCCATGAATCGAAGCACGCCAGGCCTCCCTGTCCATCACCAACTCCCGGAGTTCACTCAGACTCATGTCCATCGAGTCAGTGATGCCATCCAGCCATCTTATCCTCTGTCGTCCCCTTCTCCTCCTGCCCCCAATCCCTCCCAGCATCAGAGTCTTTTCCAGTGAGTCAACTATTCGCATGAGGTGGCCAAAGTACTGGAGTTTCAGCTTCAGCATCATTCCTTCCAAAGAAATCCCAGGGCTGATCTCCTTCAGAATGGACTGGTTGGATCTCCTTGTAGTCCAAGGGACTCTCAAGAGTCTTCTCCAACACCACAGTTCAAAAGCATCAATTCTTTGGCGCTCAGCCTTCTTCACAGTCCAACTCTCACATCCATACATGACCACAGGAAAAACCATAGCCTTGACTAGACAGACCTTTGTTGGCAAAGTAATGTCTCTGCTTTTGAATATGCTAGCTAGGTTGGACATAACTTTCCTTCCAAGGAGTAAGCGTCTTTTAATTTCATGGCTGCAGTCAATATCTGCAGTGATTTTGGAGCCCCCAAAAATGAAGTCTGACACTGTTTCCAATGTTTCCCCATCTATTTTCCATGAAGTGATGGGACCGGATGCCATGATCTTCGTTTTCTGAATGTTGAGCTTTAAGCCAACTTTTTCACTTTCCACTTTCACTTTCATCAAGAGGCTTTTTAGTTCCTCTTCACTTTCTGCCATAAGGGTGGTGTCATCTGCATATCTGAGGTTATTGATATTTCTCCTGGCAATCTTGATTCCAGCTTGTGCTTCTTCCAGTCCAGCGTTTCTCATGATGTACTCTGCATATAAGTTAAATAAGCAGTGTGACAATATACAGCCTTGACGTACTCCTTTTCCTATTTGGAACCAGTCTGTTGTTCCATGTCCAGTTCTAACTGTTGCTTCCTGACCTGCATACAAATTTCTCAAGAGGTAGGTCAGGTGGTCTGGTATTCCCATCTCTTTCAGAATTTTCCACAGTTTATTGTGATCCACACAATCAAAGGCTTTGGCATAGTCAATAAAGCAGAAATAGATGTTTTTCTGGAACTCTCTTGCTTTTTCCATGATCCAGCGGATGTTGGCAATACCAACCCCACATCCAAGGAGCCATGGCTGCACGGCCGCAGGAGGGCCTAGAGGAGCTATCCCACATTGTAGGTCAGGAAGGGCGGTGGTGAGGTGATACCCTTCATCCAAGATAAGGAGCAGCGGCTGCGCTTTGCTGGAGCACCCATGAAGAGATACCCCACGCCCAAGGTAAGAGAAACCCAACTAAGATGGTAGGTGTTGCAAGAGGGCATCAGAGGGCAGACACACTGAAACCATACTCACAGAAAACTAGTCAATCTAATCACACTAGGACCACAGCCTTGTCTAACTCAATGAAACTAAGCCATGCCCATGGGGCAACCCAAGATGGGTGGGTCATGGTAGAGAGATCTGACAGAATGTGATCCACTGGAGAAGGGAATGGCAAACCACTTCAATATTCTTGCCTTGAGAACCCCACGAACAGTATGAAAAGGCAAAATGATAGGATACTGAAAGAGGAACTCCCAAGGTCAGTAGGTGCCCAATATACTACTGGAGATCAGTGGAGAAATAACTCCAGAAAGAATGAAGGGATGGAGCCAAAGCAAAAACAATACCCAGCTGTGGATGTGACTGGTGATAGAAGCAGGGTCCGATGCTGTAAAGAGCAATATTGCATAGGAACCTGGAATGTCAGGTCCATGAATCAAGGCTTAATGACTATGTTCACACAAACCAAGGTGTAAAGCAATCTTTACATAACACCCTGAGGCCACACATCTAACCTTAGAGGCTGTATTCAGACTTTGGTTGTTGGCTTCTAAAACCTGTGTTGTTACTAACTACTTTATTATGAAATGCTGGATAGTAGTTAAAATGATTGTTTAATGCAATCTAAAGATGGAGGGCATGAACATTACAGTCAAATGTGGATTTGAGTCCAAGTCTCCCATTTACTGCCTGTTTGACCCTGAGAAAAATCTTGCAGTTCTATTTTCTCTATTTGAAAGTGGAGATGAAACCTGCTCTGCTTTTCTCTCCACTTTGAAGGAATGAAGATCAAATCAGATTTTGATGTGATGTGTTTTTTAAATTGCAAGACAACACACACAGGTAGTTTTCTCTTCTTTCCAAATGTTTCTTATCCACTTGCATGTTAAGAACAGGCATGATGTCTTAAAAAATTAAATATTTGGCTTGGTCTTTTTGATACTTGCAGTTAGGAGGAGTTTCAAGGAAATAGGAAGTTGGCTGCAAGGTCACAGCATGGAGTTAAAACATGTATAATTCAAGGCAGTTAGTAGTTTCCTGGCCAGCCCTGGGTCTCTTTCCTTCTCTTCCATTTGAAGAGCGTGGAGCAGATGATCTCTAAATTCCTTCCCAGATCTAAGCTAACAGCTGAGTTTTTGTATGTATGTACGTATGTATGTTTACATTTGTCTTTTTAAAATTTTTATTTTTATTGAAGTATAGTAGAATTATAATGTGTTAATTACTGTTGTACAGCAAAGTATTAATAACTCAGTTATGCACACATTCTTTTTCATATTCTTTTCCAGTATTAAAGGATACTGAATATAGTTTCCTGTGCTATACAGCAGGACCTTGTTTATCCATCGCATATGTACTAGTTTGCATCTGCTCATTCCAAACTCCTAATTCAACCGTTTCTACCCCCTTCCCCTTGGCAACGACAAGTCTATTCTCTATGTCCCTGATTCTAACAGTTGGGTTTTTGATTTTCACTTTCAGTTTATATCTCCCAATTGGTTAGGTGTCATTGCAGGATATCGATGATCATGAGGATGATGATTTTGGCACTTTGCCTCTGTTTCTTTGTGAATAACTTTTCTCAGATTCTAGTAAAGGAATTTCTCTTCTTAGAGGCTGCAAGTGGTTTTCATTCTAAGTACATTCAAAAGTAAGAAAGAACTTACAGAGATGATAAAATAAGGTATGCTTTGCAGGCTGGAATTTAAGGGGATTACTGGTCAGTACTCAGTATTTAAGATAGCTGGCTGTTTTAGGGAAATGTGACATGCAACCTAGTTTTAGTAGATATTACAAATCTCAGAGCCCAGGAGAAGAAGCAGGAGCAGAGTTACATGCTTTGCTCTTATGGAGTCAGGGGAAAACCATGAACAGAATAAATTCCTGAACTCCACGGGTAAAGTGTAGAAGTGAAATTTTGCCATGACTGAGGAGACCCAGGAGCCAGACAAGTGCTCCAGGAGACAAGTGAACAACTCAGATGCCTGTAACACAGTGGGAAAAATAGAAGGGGTATGCTTTTAACAAATAATAATACTGTTGCTGCTACTAAGTCACTTCAGTAGTGTCTGACTCTTTGTGACCTTATGGACTGTAGCCCACCAGGCTCCTCTGTCCATGGGATTCTCCAGGTAGGAACCCTGAAGTGGTTGCCAGACCCTCCTCCAGGGGATCTTCCCAACCCAGGAATTGAACCCAAGTCTCCTGTGTCTCTTGCACTGCAGGCAGATTCTTTACCTCTGAGCCACTGGGCAAGGCCACAAATAATAATAAGTGCTATTTAATGCTTTTCTTTTTTTTTTTTGAGGCAAGGAGACTTTATTTGGAATGCACGGTGACTGAGAAGATGGCAGGCTAGTGCCTCAAAATAACCATCTTCCTGGGGCATGGATGCCAGGTTCTTTTATGGATCAGAGATGGAGGGAGGTGAGGAAACAAAGAGACCATTTAATTCTTGCAGATATCTCCTGGACTAGCAAGCATCAGGCAGTGGGATGTGTTAGTTTCACTTCCTTACAGACCTTCATAGGTGGGCAGGGTTAGACTATTCTCCCTCTGAGCCCAACGAAGTTACCCTAGCCCAAAGGTCAGGCAGAGGGGGCTGGGCAAGGCTCCCTGAAGCAGGTCATTATGTATGCCTATAATAACAAAAGTGGCAAAATAAGAAAGTCACAGAAGCAGATCCATTATGAACTCAAAATTAACCCTTCCCAGTTGCAATACCTTAACTGACTTTCGCTTGTGAAATGAGAATAATTATTTGTGTCCTGTTGTAGAAGTTGTTGGTGGTAGTGTTGCCACAAAAATCTTGTCTTTCTCTGCCCATCCAGAGCTGAATAAGAAAATTTGTAGACAGTCTGAAGGAAGTAGAAAGACAGCTTTAGTCCTCAAGTTGGCTGAGAAGAGAGTACAGTAAGCTCATGCCTCAAGAACTGTCTGCCTTCCATAGGGAATCGAGGGGCTCATATAGTTGAGGAATCAAGGGGCTTGCAGTCAGGACTTGGAGATGAGCAAAGGTGTAGCTTTTCAACTTATACACTGCCATTAAAGACAACACTGCATTGCATTATTCTGACAATATTCCTTTATGTTAGAAATATGAATCTCCATTCTACAAGTGAAGAAATGAAGCAGAAGCCTTAAGGAGGTTAATTTATTTACCCCTAAAGTGGAGAAACAAGGAACTCTAAATTCCAAGCATTTCCCACTATGTACTGTAGCCTCTTTTGAGTCAAAGTTATTGAAATGCATTCATTCCATGAAGCAGTAAAACTGTCTATTAAAAATTATTTCGTATATTTATTCTTCTTGTTCCAAAAATGAATTCTCTCCACTTAAATTAGATTATGTTACTGTCAGTTCCCACAGCTGCTCTTGGAGAATTCAGAATCCCTTCCTCCCTGCATCAGTATTGCTGTCCTCCAAACTACCACATCTGTACTCTACACTGGTCCAAGCAGTGTACAAGGAAAGAACTTTGTCTTCCTGCTGGGGGAGGAAAAAAATCAGATCTTCCAGAATGCCTGTGGATCTTTATAGGTATTTTCCACAATGTATACAGTGTCCAGAGGGTAACAACGGTAAAAATGAAGCTCCTGTAGATTGACTAAAATTTCAAATGTATGAAAACAGTATTTGCAAAGACAATAAAAAGGCAAAGACCCCATAGCTATCATAAAGGAAATCATTACCTTGTTGAGGATGTTATGTTTCCTTATGCCCAAGGCAGTTTCTTTTTCATGATTTTCCACCCAACTCTAACATTTACAAGTTACTCAGATCTGTAGACTATTTTTATTGTGTCCTCTGCTCACTTGACACCCTAGCTTAAATATGGTGAAAATCGGTAGATAGATGTCTTAAAGGAGTGCTTCAAGAGTGTTAGTGTCTTATAGCAATTGTCTTTCTGCTCAAGTGACTGTTATTGGGTTGCTGACATCCCCAGGCTGAGGCCCCTCCACCCTCTGGGTCTACCTATGCTTCCACTGGTGAGGAAGAGTGAAGTGCCTTTGGCCAAGTCTGACCTGTATTAGAAAGCAGTTTCACAGCTGCAGCCTTCAGTTTCTGATCGAAAATCTCATGGTGCAAGGATTGTCTATGTTTTAATGTTGTTAAAAAGACAATGTTCTTCATATTCTAAACATTTTGAAGAATTTAGAGAAATAACACTTTTTAGAAATAAGCAGTACAATAAAAGAGCAATGGGTACATTTTACAACTGAAATCTTTTGGCTCAGGTGTCCTTTTTATGCTCAGATACCTTTATTCTGCATTTGGTTTGTGTTCTTAGGATCAGGCAAGTATGAACTCTTCCAGGACCATCAGTTCCTGCCAGTTTTTGGCCTTTGGTTAATGCTTGGCTCATTTTCTTGCTTTTGCTTTCTCTGTCTCTATGCATTGGACTTGGCCTTCTGGGCCGCTTGCTTGCTAGCTTTTTCTAAAAAGAGAAAAAGAGGCAAATAGCATAAAGTCCTGTTTTTAAGAGTGGAAAACTACAAACTGAAATTAGGACCTAATGCTTCCTTGCAACATGTGTGTCTTCTTCCCCAAACACATTATCAATGGAAACTGGCCTTATAGTGGTAAGAAAGAAAGAAACAACAAGCACATTTTCTAAATGGTGATTTAGCTATCTATATTTGCAAGATTCCTAGTAATTGTAGGGAAACCTTTCTTCTTACCCACTTCAGGTCTTCTGGAAGTAATATATTTGTGTTTGGAAACCAGTGCTTTTTTGAATATGTTATAGTAATTTTATCTGGGGAAAGAAACTGGTGTTAACTTTGATTTAGTCAGGTATTTGCTTTATTGGTTTTTTCCTATCTATAAAAGAAAAATCACATCTCATCTATAACAGAACAATGTAATTTGAAAAGGAAAATTTGAATTCAATTAGAAAAAGAGTCATAGGAATAATAATAGAAATGATTATTTTAAGGTTAGTTTTGTGTGTAACTCATGATTCTGACATTGTGTATTTTTCACAGTTAAGTGTTTTAGATCTTTTGGATTTAGAAACATTCATCTTAATATATCACATGAAAACTTTGCCATTCCATAATTTCCACTTGTTAGCAGGATATATGTTTTTTAGGTTGTTATAGCAACTTTATTATATCTATTAATATACTCCAATTAATTTTAAAATGATAAAAGTTTTTATTAATCTTTGAAATGAGATAATATTAAAGTATTCCTTATAATGGCAAAACTAAACTATGGTAATGATGTCAGAATAGTACCTCCCTCTGGGGGAGAGTATGGACTGGGAAGAGACACAAGTGAACTTTCTTTTTTTTTTTTTTAATTTTTTTTTAAAATTTTATTTTATTTTTAAACTTTACATAATTGTATTAGTTTTGCCAAATATCAAAATGAATCCACCACAGGTATACATGTGTTCCCCATCCTGAACCCTCTTCCCTCCTCCCTCCCCATACCATCCCTCTGGGTCGTCCCAGTGCACTAGCCCCAAGCATCCAGTATCGAGCATCGAACCTGGACTGGCAACTCGTTTCTTACATGATATTTTACATGTTTCAATGTCATTCTCCCAAATCTTCCCACCCTCTCCCTCTCCCACAGAGTCCATAAGACTGTTCTATACATCAGTGTCTCTTTTGTTGTCTCGTACACCGGGTTATTGTTACCATCTTTCTAAATTCCATATATATGCGTTAGGATACTGTATTTATGTTTTTCCTTCTGGCTTACTTCACTCTGTATAATAGGCTCCAGTTTCATCCACCTCATTAGAACTGATTCAAATGTATTCTTTTTAATGGCTGAGTAATACTCCATTGTGTATATGTACCACAGCTTTCTTATCCATTCATCTGCTGATGGACATCTAGGTTGCTTCCATGTCCTGGCTATTATAAACAGTGCTGCGATGAACATTGGGGTACACGTGTCTCTTTTCCTTCTGGTTTCCTCAGTGTGTATGCCCAGCAGTGGGATTGCTGGATCATAAGGCAGTTCTATTTCCAGTTTTTTAAGGAATCTCCACACTGTTCTCCATAGTGGCTGTACTAGTTTGCATCCCCACCAACAGTGTAAGAGGGTTCCCTTTTTTCCACACCCTCTCCAGCATTTATTATTTGTAGACTTTTGGATCGCAGCCATTCTGACTGGTGTGAAATGGTACCTCATAGTGGTTTTGATTTGCATTTCTCTGATAATGAGTGATGTTGAGCATCTTTTCATGTGTTTGTTAGCCATCTGTATGTCTTCTTTGGAGAAATGTCTATTTAGTTCTTTGGCCCATTTTTTGACTGGGTCATTTATTTTTCTGGAGTTGAGCTGTAGGAGTTGCTTGTATATTTTTGAGATTAGCTGTTTGTCAGTTGCTTCATTTGCTATTATTTTCTCCCATTCTGAAGGCTGTCTTTTCACCTTGCTAATAGTTTCCTTTGATGTGCAGAAGCTTTTAAGGTTAATTAGGTCCTATTTGTTTATTTTTGCTTTTATTTCCAATATTCTGGGAGGTGGGTCATAGAGGATCCTGTTGTGATGTATGTCAGAGAGTGTTTTGCCTATATTCTCCTCTAGGAGTTTTATAGTTTCTGGTCTTACATTTAGATCTTTAATCCATTTTGAGTTTATTTTTGTGTATGGTGTTAGAAAGTATTCTAGTTTCATTCTTTTACAAGTGGTTGACCAGATTTCCCAGCACCACTTGTTAAAGAGATTGTCTTTAATCCATTGTATATTCTTGCCTCCTTTGTCGAAGATAAGGTGTCCATATGTGCGTGGATTTATCTCTGGGCTTTCTATTTTATTCCATTGATCTATATTTCTGTCTTTGTGCCAGTACCATACTGTCTTGATAACTGTGGCTTTGTAGTAGAGCCTGAAGTCAGGTAGGTTGATTCCTCCAGTTCCATTCTTCTTTCTCAAGATCGCTTTGGCTATTCGAGGTTTTTGTATTTCCATACAAATTGTGAAATTATTTGTTCTAGCTCTGTGAAGAATACTGTTGGTAGCTTGATAGGGATTGCGTTGAATCTATAAATTGCTTTGGGTAGTATACTCATTTTCACTATATTGATTCTTCCAATCCATGAACATGGTATATTTCTCCATCTATTAGTGTCCTCTTTGATTTCTTTCACCAGTGTTTTATAGTTTTCTATATAGGTCTTTAGTTTCTTTAGGTAGATATATTCCTAAGTATTTTATTCTTTCCGTTGCAATGGTGAATGGAATTGTTTCCTTAATTTCTCTTTCTGTTTTCTCATTATTAGTGTATAGGAATGCAAGGGATTTCTGTGTGTTGATTTTATATCCTGCAACTTTACTATAGTCATTGATTATTTCTAGTAATTTTCTGGTGGAATCTTTAGGGTTTTCTATGTAGAGGATCATGTCATCTGCAAATAGTGAGAGTTTTACTTCTTCTTTCCCAATTTGGATTCCTTTTATTTCTTTTTCTGCTCTGATTGCTGTGGCCAAAACTTCCAAAACTATGTTGAATAGTAATGGTGAAAGTGGGCACCCTTGTCTTGTTCCTGACTTTAGAGGAAATGCTTTCAATTTTTCACCATTGAGGATAATGTTTGCTGTGGGTTTGTCATATATAGCTTTTATTATGTTGAGGTATGTTCCTTCTATTCCTGCTTTCTGGAGAGTTTTTATCATAAATGGATGTTGAATTTTGTCAAAGGCTTTCTCTGCATCTATTGAGATAATCATATGGTTTTTAGTTTTCAATTTGTTAATGTGGTGTATTACATTGATTGATTTATGGATATTGAAGAATCCTTGCATCCCTGGGATAAAGCCCACTTGATCATGGTGTATGATCTTTTTAATGTGTTGTTGATTCTGATTGCTAGAATTTTGTTAAGGATTTTTGCATCTATGTTCATCAGGATATTGGCCTGTAGTTTTTTTTTTTTGTGGGATCTTTGTCAGGTTTTGGTATTAGGGTGATGGTGGCCTCATAGAATGAGTTTGGAAGTTTACCTTCCTCTGCAATTTTTTGGAAGAGTTTGAGCAGGATAGGTGTTAGCTCTTCTCTAAATTTTTGGTAGAATTCAGCTGTGAAGCCGTCTGGACCGGGGCTTTTGTTTGCTGGAAGATTTTTGATTACAGTTTCAACTTCCGTGCTTGTGATGGGTCTGTTAAGATTTTCTATTTCTTCCTGGTCGAGTTTTGGAAAGTTGTACTTTTCTAAGAATTTGTCCATTTCTTCCACGTTGTGCATTTTATTGGCATATAATTGTTGATAGTAGTCTCTTATGATCCTTTGTATTTCTGTGTTGTCTGTTGTGATCTCTCCATTTTCGTTTCTAATTTTATTGATTTGATTTTTCTCCCTTTGTTTCTTGATGAGTCTGGCTAATGGTTTGTCAATTTTATTTATCCTTTCAAAGAACCAACTTTTGGTTTTGTTGATTTTTGCTATGGTCTCTTCTGTTTCTTTTGCATTTATTTCTGCTCTAATTTTTAAGATTTCTTTCCTTCTACTAACCCTGGGGTTCTTCATTTCTTCCTTTTCTAGTTGCTTTAGGTGTAGAGTTAGGTTATTTATTTGACTTTTTCTTGTTTCTTGAGGTGTGCCTGTATTGGTATGAACTTTCCCTTAGGACTGCTTTTACCGTGTCCCACAGGTTTTGGGTTGTTGTGTTTTCATTTTCATTCGTTTCTATGCAAATTTTGATTTCTTTTTGATTTCTTCTGTGATTTGTTGGTTATTCAGCAGCGTGTTGTTCAGCCTCCATATGTTGGAATTTTTAATAGTTTTTCTCCTGTAATTGAGATCTAATCTTATTGCATTGTGGTCAGAAAAAATGCTTGGAATGATTTCTATTTTTTTGAATTTACCAAGGCTAGCTTTATGGCCCAGGATGTGATCTATCCTGGAGAAGGTTCCATGCGCTTGAGAAAAAGGTGAAATTCATTGTTTTGGGATGAAATGTCCTATAGATATCAATTAGGTCTAACTGGTCTATTGTATCGTTTAAAGTTTGTGTTTCCTTGTTAATTTTCTGTTTAGTTGATCTATCCATAGTTGTAAGTGGGGTATTAAAGTCTCCCACTATTATTGTGTTATTGTTAATTTCTCCTTTCATACTTGTTAGCATTTGTCTTACGTACTGTGGTGCTCCCGTGTTGGGTGCATATATATTTATAATTGTTATATCTTCTTCTTGGATTGATCCTTTGATCATTATGTAGTGACCTTCTTTGTCTCTTTTCACAGCCTTTGTTTTAAAGTCTATTTTATCTGATATGAGTATTGCTACTCCTGCTTTCTTTTGGTCCCTATTTGCATGGAAAATCTTTTTCCAGCCCTTCACTTTCAGTCTGTATGTGTCCCCTGTTTTGAGGTGGGTCTCTGGTAGACAACATATGTAGGGGTCTTGTTTTTGTACCCATTCAGCCAGTCTTTGTCTTTTGGTTGGGGCATTCAACCCATTTACATTTAAGGTAATTACTGATAAGTATGATCCCGTTGCCATTTACTTTATTGTTTTGGGTTCAAGTTTATACACTGTTTTTGTGTTTCCTGTCTAGAGAATATCCTTTAGTAATTGTTGGAGAGCTGGTTTGGTGGTGTGGAATTCTCTCAGCTTTTGCTTGTCTGAAAAGCTTTTGATTTCTCCTTCATACTTGAATGAGATCCTTGCTGGGTACAATAATCTGGGCTGTAGGTTATTTTCTTTCATCATTTTAAGTATGTCTTGCCATTCCCTCCTGGCTTGAAGAGTTTCTATTGAAAGATCAGCTGTTATCCTTATGGGAATTCCCTTGTGTGTTATTTGTTGTTTTTCCCTTGCTGCTTTTAATATTTGTTCTTTGTGTTTGATCTTTGTTAATTTGATTAATATGTGTCTTGGGGTGTTTCTCCTTGGGTTTATCCTGTTTGGGACTCTCTGGGTTTCTTGGACTTGGGTGATTATTTCCTTCCCCATTTTAGGAAGTTTTCCACTATTATCTCCTCAAGTATTTTCTTATGGTCTTTCTTTTTGTCTTCTTCTTCTGGAACCCCTATGATTGAATGTTGTAGCGTTTAATATTGTCCTGGAGGTCTCTGAGATTGTCCTCATTTCTTTTAATTCGTTTTTCTTTTATCCTCTCTGATTCATTTATTTCTACCATTCTATCTTCTAATT
Organism: Bos mutus; assembly: GCF_027580195.1. Taxonomy (NCBI): domain Eukaryota; kingdom Metazoa; phylum Chordata; class Mammalia; order Artiodactyla; family Bovidae; genus Bos; species Bos mutus. The sequence goes on from NC_091625.1 coordinate 45,699,741, forward strand.
CACTAATCCTATCTTCTGCCTCTGTTATTCTACTATTTTGTTGCCTCCAGAGTGTTTTTTAATTTCATTTATTGCATTATTCATTATATATTGACTCTTTTTATTTCTTCTAGGTCCTTGTTAAACCTTTCTTGCATCTTCTCAATCCTTGTCTCCAGGCTATTTATCTGTGATTCCATTTTAGTTTCAAGATTTTGGATCAATTTCACTATCATTATTCGGAATTCTTTATCAGGTAGATTCCCTATCTCTTCCTCTTTTGTTTGGTTTGGTGGGCATTTATCCTGTTCCTTTATCTGCTGAGTATTCCTCTGTCTCTTCATCTTGTTTAAATTGCTGAGTTTGGGGTGTCCTTTCTGTATTCTGGCAGTTTGTGGAGTTCTCTTTATTGTGGCTTTTCCTCGCTGTGTGTGGGTTTGTACAGGTGGCTTGTCAAGGTTTCCTGGTTAGGGAAGCTTGTGTTGGTGTTCTGGTGAGTGGAGCTGTATTTCTTCTCTCTGGAGTGCAATGAAATGTCCAGTAATGAGTTATGAGATGTCTATAGTTTTGGGGTGACTTTGGGCAGCCTGTATCTTGAAGCTCAGGGCTGTGTTCCTTTGTTGCTGGAGAATTTGCTTGGTATGTCTTGCCATGGAACTTATTGGCCCTTGTGTGGTGCTTGGTTTCAGTGTCGGTATGGAGGTATTTGATGAGCTCCTGTCAATTAATGTTCCTTGGAGTCAGGAGTTCCCTGGAGTCAGGGTTTGGACTTAAGTCTCCTGCTTCCGGTTATCGGTCTTATTTTTACAGTAGTTTCAAAACTTCTCCTTCTATACAGCACCATTGATAAAACATCTACATTAAAGATGAAAAGTTTCTCTATGGTGAGGGTCACTCAGAGAGGTTCACAGGGTTACATGGAGAAGAGAAGAGGGAGGAGGGAGTTAGAGGTGACCCAAATGAGATGAGGTGAATCAATAGTGGAGAGAGTGGGATAGCCAGTAGTCACTTCCTTATGTGCACTCCACAACTGGACCACTCAGAGATGTTCACGGAGTTATACAGAGAAGAGAAGAAGGAGGAAGGTGACAGAGGTGGCCAGAAGGATAAAAGTGGGGAATGAAAAGGAGGGAGACAGATCCAGCCAGTAATCAGTTCCCTAAGTGTTCTCCACCGTCTGGAACACACAGAAATTCACAGAGTTGGGTAGAGTAGAGAGGGGTTAGGGAGGAGACACAGGCGACCTGGTGGAGAAAAAGGAGAGTCCAAAGGGAGAGAGAGCTGTCAAGCCAGTAATCTCGCTCCCTAGTGAAAAATGGGTCCTGAAGTTTGGGTTCTTAAAGGTACAAAATTGGTAACAAATACATAAAAGCAAAAATTAAAAATCTAGAATAGAGTTTGGAATTTCAAAAATATGATGTTAAAGAAAAGAAGAAGGAAAAGAAAGAGAGAAAAACGAACGAAACACAAACAAGGTCGCAAAAATTATAAAGAAAGTACAGGTACAAAATTGATAACTAATACCAAAAAGCAAAAATTAAAAATCTAGAGTAGAGTTTGGAATTTCAAAAATACAATGTTAAAAAAAAAGAAGAAGAAAAATAAAGAGAGAAAACAAACAAAAACAAACAATGTCACAAAAATTATAAAGAAAATACAGGTACAAAATTGATATCAAATACCAAAAAGCATAAATTAAAAATCTAGAGTAGAGTTTGGAATTTCAGATATACAATGTTATATAAAAAAGAAGAAGAGAAAGAAACAGAGAAGAAGAAAAAAAAAAAGTCACAGACATTATATAAAAAAACTATAGGTACAAAATTGATAACATATACCAAAAAGCGAAAATTAAAAATCTAGAGTAGAGTTTGGAATTTCAAAAATACAATGTTAAAGAAAAGAAGAAAAGAAAAAAAAAAAAAAACAAGGTCAAAAAATTATAAAATATATATATTTGAAGTTTGCTGAAGAAAAAAATAGGGTTTTTTTTTTTATTTTTGCAAAGTAATAGGTTATAAAAGTGAAAATTAAAGGAACAATAGAGGACTTAAATTTTTTTTTTAATTAAAAAAAAAAGAAAGAAAATGATCGTAAAAATAATAAAAATATATCTAGGACTTTCTTGGTTTTGTTGTGGGTGTTGTGGGTTCAGTTCAGTTTTGGCTAGTTCCTTGGTCAGACTTATATTTCTCAAGATTTATAGGCCCCTTCCTATGTAGTCCGTAATAACCACAGGGTTTTGATCTATTGCCTGTAGCTTCCAAGGCGTTTCCCTCTGTTATATCTTCTTCTGTTTGCTAGTCTCTTCAGTATCTGGTTTCCGCCCTGACACAAAGGGGACGGTGGAGGACTTTTTTTTTTTTTTTTAGGCTTACTTGTTCAGTCGCGCTGTGGGGAGGGAGGGAGGGATGCTGCAAACAAATAACACTGGCGTGGGCTCGCAGTGCCTCAGCCACCCTGGGTCTGCCCCCGCTCATGGCGCGTGTAGCCACCCTGCCCACACTGCTCGGGCTCTAGGTTGTTCCGCCGGGAACAATCCGAGGCCGGCCCTGGGTTGCATGCACCTCCCAGGTCCAAGCCGCTCAGGTTCAGGCACTCGGGTAGTCCTCAGAGGCGCAGACTCAGTTGGGCCTGCGTTTTGTGCTCTTCCCAGGTCCGAGCAGCTCAGGTGATGAGGTGTTTGGCGAGCGCCAATGCTGCGACTTATCGCCTCCCCGCCACTCGGTTATCTGGGTGTAAAACCAGCGCACCTTCTCAGGCAGACGTTGACCGTCCAGACCCCCAAGAAGTTTAGTTAGCAAAGAAGCCTGCTTACAGTTTTATAGATAATGTCTCTCTGGGGCTGCGATTGCCCCCTTCCGGCTCTGGCTGCCTGTCACCTGAGGGGGAAGGTCTGCAGCCGGCTATCTCTGTTCAGTCCTTTGTTCCGTGCGCGGACCTGGCGGTCTTAGGTTAGGGCTGGCTTTTCGCGTGGTAGATATCCCACAGTCTGGTTTGCTAGCCCAAATTATTTTGCTCAGATAGCGCTCAAGGTATTCAGGCCAGATTCTTACTCTCAGCGATGCAGCCCGCGCTGCGCCTCCCTGCCCAGCCCCTGCTTGCTAATGGCGGATGCAGGCGTCTGCGCTGCTTCTCCGCTGGGGGAGTTACCATAGGGCTCGCAATCTGCGAGTTTTAATTGTTTATTTATTTTTTCTCCCTGTTATGTTGCCCTCTGTGCTTCCAAAGCTCGGCACAGATTCGGCAGTGAGAAGGTTTCCTGGTGTTTGGAAACTTCTCTCTTTTTAAGATTCCCTTCCTGGGATGGAACTCCGTCCCTCCCTCTTTTGTCTCTTTTTTTTTGTCTTTAATATTTTTTCCTACCTCCTTTCGAAGAGTTGGGTTGCTTTTCTGGGTGCCTGATGTCCTCTGCCGGCATTCAGAAGTTGTTTTGTGGAATTTACTCGGTGTTTAAATGCTCTTTTGATGAATTTGTGGGGGAGAAAGTGTTCTCCCCGTCCTACTCCTCCACCATCTTGGCTCCTCCACAAGTGAACTTTCTGAATGCTAGAAATGTTCTATGTCTTGATCCATGTGGTGACTACATAATGTGAGCTTATTTAAAATGTACTTGATGTTTGTATACTTTATATATATATATATACACATATAAACTTTACTGTATACATATATACTTTATGTATATATATATACACATATATACTTTATGTATATATGTATACATATATATACATACATATATTTACATACATAAAGTATACATATATACTTTACTGTATATATATATATATATATATATATATACACACACACACACATACATATGAAATCCCTTAGTCAACACAAAGGAGAGGAGGAGAAAGATGTCTCTAGAGATATAACATTTAAAATGATGTGAAATTGTTGGCCTTAAGTAGGTAAATAATCAGCTTTGTCTGTTCTTGCTTAGTTTCTCTCTGTCACTGGAACCCCCAACCCTACAAAAAGGTTTAATAGCAAAATGAAAAGGCATATCAGAGAATATTCCCAGGTAATATGAGGAAGACCTTATACAATTTAAGTTCAAATAGGTAATAAAAACTAATTAGATATGTATAATAGCCTGAAATTGAAATAGGAAAAGGACAGGAAATGAAATCTCTGAAAAGAGGGAATTCAGTGATCGAAAAACAAATGAAAAGGATGTTTAAACTCGTAAAAATTAAAGCACTTCACATTAGAGCAGGGTGATTTTGTCTAAATTAGGAGAGACAATTGATTTTATTATTATTAAAAAGACAATATTTTATACCTCCCATATTAAAAAAATGTAATCTGGGAAAAAAATAACTGAATCACTTTGCTGTACACCTGAAACTAACACAATACTGTAAGTCAACTCAGCTTCAATAGACATAAAAAATTTAGAGAAATATTCTTTTTAGAAACAAAGTATAATAGGTACTTTGGAGTCTAATTTAAAGTAAACTCTGAGATTAGTTATCATTTCTCAAAATTTGGTATCCAATTGTACTTCTTAGTTTGATATATCTGAGTCTTAAATTCTTATAAGCTATAAATTTTATTTTATATTTTATTACAGTTGTGAGCTCCCTTTAATTATTCAGAAACCTGAAAGCTGAGGGATAGAGGGCCTATTTCTCCTGAGTTCCTGGGCTCAGATACTGTTAAACAGAATGCGATAACATGCCAGCTTACCAAGAAGCCTTGTGAAATCAGAGTTCTCAGGGCTAAGTCCATCTGTGAATTCTGAAAATGAAGCATTGGAATGATGTATATTGGCCTATAATGTATTCCTTCAGAGAAACAAATTCATGGTCAGCATATCCAGGGAAATAGAGGTACCTGGAACACTTCAGGCTCAGAGATGGTAGATGTTGTTAATGGACTTGTATTCACAATAGACACATTGTCTTCTGACTGTCTTTCCTAAAGTGTCTTAACTGCACATGTTCCAGAATATGGGCCCACCCCCCTCAGTCCTTTCCTCTGTTGCCCATGAGGTGAACTAATCTTTTATGAGTCTGCTGAAATACCTGATATTTGTCTTGAAGCTTACAGAACCTTCCTTCTGGAACTGCCCCCTTGGGCTCCCACCTGCCCACTCCACACAGTGCCATGGGTATTTGCATACAAGACCTTGGGCATGAACCATGTGTTATTAGTGGATGGTGTGTTATTCAAATGCCAACACTTTTATTTCCATTGCCTAGAGGCTGAATAAATTGATGCATATTTATGGAATGGTGAGAATAATTATAACCACACAGGGATACTGTGTGGCAGAGCAGAAAGCACCTTGAAAGGATGAGACAGACTGCCTGCATATGACCTGGGAAGCTACTTCTTTGAGCACCAATTTCCATGTATTCAAATGAAGATAATAACTCCTACCAATTTAAATTATGGAAATGAAATATAGGAATTATTTGAGAGAACAGAGGTGAAACATTGGAGTTACCAGCACACAGTGGACATTTCCATCTTGTTCCTCTTATATATTCCTATAATATAATATAATATATTATATTAATGTATTTTATATATATATATATATATATATATATATATATATATACATAAATTATTATTAAAAGGATTCAGGGTAAAAACAATCTCTATATCTTGGAGAGAAGGAGCACTTTTCCATATACTCTTTTTTTATAGAGATTATTTTTACCCTGAATCCTTTTAATAACATTTAGAATAATAGTTCAACATTAACTTATTGAAAAAATCAATTGTTATCAACTGCTTTTAGTCCATTTTGGGATGCAAAATGATTTAAGGGAGTCATCACTAATTATTTTGAGAATTCTATTTTGAATATTTGCTCCACATATACCTTTCTTACAGAACATGCTGTCATAATGCTCTTGCCAATAAGCCATTCTTCATTTTAGCATTTTCATTATGCATTCTGATTTTAACCTTGGAGATTTTTAATGGAGGTATATAAATTTGCCTCAAGATGACATGAAATATTACTAGATTTTTTACTATATATGTCCTTATCACCTAAGCATACATTATTTTTGGTGAAATCTAGGAATACATTACCCAAGTTAAGTCAACTCAATACATATACTGGTGGTATAGGATTTTTCTGTTCTGTTTCTGGGATTGTAATTATGCTGAGTGGGAAGTTATTATTTGTGACTGAGAATTTAGTTACTAAAGATGCTGGCTGCTTTGCTGAACCTTTGTATACTTTTTCATGGTGAAATAAGTAAGTAAGTAAGCTTATTTAAAAACTTCTCAATCTCATCAGTTCATGTTAAGCTATCTTTCAACCAGGTCATAACAGTGCTTTCAGTTGAAATTTTGTTGTCAAGGTCTTATACACAAAAATGTAGTTCTCTTTTTCGCAATGTGAAAACCACAGTTAAACCTAAGCCAAAATGGGAAAGGAGAAGACCCACATCAACATCGTTGTCATTGGGCATGTAGATTCAGGGAAGTCTACCACGACTGGCCATCTGATCTACACATGTGGCGGGATCAACAAGAGAACAATTGAAAAGTTCGAGAAGGAGGCTGCCGAGATGGGAAAGGGCTCCTTCAAATATGCCTGGGTCTTGGACAACTTAAAGCTGAACGTGAGCGTGGTATCACCATTGATATCTCCCTGTGGAAATTTGAGACCAGCAAGTACTATGTTACCATCATTGATGCCCCAGGACACAGAGACTTCCTCAAAAACATGATTACAGGCACATCCCAGGCTGACTGTGCTGTCCTGATTGTTGCTGCTGGTGTTGGTGAATTTGAAGCCAGTATCTCCAAGAACTAGCAAACCTGTGAGCATGCCCTTCTGGCTTACACCCTGGGTGTGAAACAACTAATTGTTGGTGTTAACAAAATGGATTCCACTGAGCCACCCTATAGCCAGAAGAGATACGAGGAAATTGTTAAGGAAGTCAGCACCTACATTAAGAAAATCGGCTACAACCCCGACACAGTAGCATTTGTGCCAATTTCTGGCTGGAATGGTGACAACACGCTGGAGCCAAGTGCTAATATGCCATGGTTCAAGGGATGGAAAGTCACCCGTAAGGACAGCAATGCCAGTGGAACCACCCTGCTTGAAGCTCTGGATTGCATCCTGCCACCAACTCGCCCAGCTGACAAACCCTTGTGTTTGCCTCTTCAGGATGTCTATAAAATTGGTGGTATTGGTACTGTCCCTGTGGGTCGTGTGGAGACTGGTGTTCTCAAACCTGGCATGGTGGTCACCTTTGCTCCAGTCAATGTAACAACTGAAATGAAGTCTGTAGAAATGCACCATGAAGCATTGAGTGAAGCCCTTCCTGGGGACAATGTGGGCTTCAATGTCAAGAACGTGTCTGTCAATGATGTCTGTCATGGCAATGTGGCTGGTGACAGCAAAAATGATCTATCCATGGAAGCTGCTGGCTTCACAGCTCAGGTGATTGTTTTGAACCATCCGGGCCAAATCAGTGCTGGATATGCACCTATGCTGGATTGTCACACAGCTCACATTGCTTGCAAGTTTGCTGAGCTGAAGGAGAAGATTGATCATCGTTTTGGGAAAAAGCTGGAAGATGGCCCTAAATTCTTGAAATCTGGTGACGCTGCCATCATTGATATGGTTCCTGGCAAGCCCATGTGTGTCGAGAGCTTCTCTGATTATCCTTCCCTGGGCTGTTTTGCTGTGCGTGACATGAGACAGACAGTCGCTGTGGGTGTCATCAAAGCAGTGGACAAGAAGGCAGCTGGAGCTGGCAAGGTCACCAAGTCTGCCCAGAAAGCTCAGAAGGCTAAATGAATATTATCCCCAATACCTGCCACCCCAGTGTTAATCAGTGGTGGAAGAACGGTCTCAGAACTGTTTGTCTCAATTGGCCATTTAAGTTTAATAGTAAAAGACTGGTTAATGATAACAATGCATTGTAAAACCTTCAGAAGGAAAGGAGAATGTTTTTTTTGTGGACCATATGTTTTGTGTGTGGCAGTTTAAGTTATTAGTTTTTAAAATCAGTACTTTTTAATGAAAACTACTTGACCAAAAATCTGTCACAGAATTTGAGACCCATTAAAAAAAGTTTAATGAGAAAAAAAAAAAAGAAATTCTTTCTGATAGCAAGATATATTCTTCTAAATGTTTCTCTTTCATTTTCCCTAATCCTGCTTTTAATTTTAATTTTTAAAATTAATTTTTATGAATATAGTTGCTTTACAATATTGTGTTAGTTTCTACTGTATAGATAAGTGAATTAGTAAACCCTAAATAGCCATGAAATTAAAAGATGCTTCTTGGAAGAAAAACTATGACCAACCTAGATAGCATATTAAAAAGCAGAGACATTACTTTGTCAACAAAGGTCCGTCTAGTCAAAGCTATGTTTTTTTCAGTAGTTATGTACAGACGTGAGAGTTGAACTATAATGAAAGCTGAGTACTGAATAATTGATGCTTTTGAACTGTGGTGTTGAAGAAGACTATTGAGTTCCCTTGGACTGCAAAGAGATCCAACCAGTCCGTCCTAAAGGAAATCAGTCCTGAGTGTTCACTGGAAGGACTGCTGTTGAAGCTGAAACTCCAATACTTTGGCCATCTGATGCAAAGAACTGACTCATTGGAAAAGACCCTGATGTTGGGAAAGATTGAAGGCGGTAGGAGAAGGGGAGACAGAGGATGAGATGGTTGGACGGCATCACTGACTCGATGGACATGAGTTTGAGTAAGCTCCAGGAGTTGGTGTTGGACAGGGAAGCCATGCTGCAGTCCATGGGGTCACAAAGAGTTGGACATGATTGAGTGACTGAATTGAGCTGAACTGAATCAAGTTAAAGAACCTGTCCATCACTCCAATAAGTTCTCTCATGTCCTTTGCAGTCCCTTCTTCCCTACCTCAGGCAACCATTGATCCACCTTCTGTCATTATACATTGATTTTCCATTTCAATACTTTTATATAAATAGTACCATACATATATATTCATTTTTGATCTGGATTCTTTCAGTCAGCATACTTTGTGATTCATCCAGGTTACTATGTGTATCAGTAGTTCCTTCCTTTGTATGACTGAGTGAAACCATTCTATGCATATAGCAAAATATTTGTTTTTAAATTACAGTTGTAAGTGTTTTTCAGGAGCTTCTTTCAGTTCCTTTTTTTTTTTTTTTTCAGATATTGTATTCACTTTTATGGTAGTAAATATCTCCTTTTGTATGACTTCTGAGTCTCTACTGATAACTTTGGCCTACACCACCGATTTTAGAATTTTATTTGAAGCTCTGTTCTTGATATCTGTTTTTTGGTTGCTTAATAGTAACCAACCTTATAATTTCCAAAATAGACTTCTATCTCTATTTCTCTTAATGGTACTTTATTCTTATTGTTATCCATGGGAAATACATTCTTTTTGCCTGCTGCATTGAGTTGAGTTTTGTTTTATAAGCTCTCCATGTTATGTTTTTAGCCTTGCATCCATCTCTTTCTTTTCCATTCTTCCTGCTATCATCTGATTTCAGGTCTTTTTGACTTTTCTCTGTATATTTCTAACCATTCTCTTCCCAGCTGTCATCTTTATTTTACTAAGGCATAGATCTCATGATTTTTTATCCCTACACAAGAACTTCCTGCTCCTTCCTATTTTTTTTGCTCCTGGAGTAAGTCCTACTAATAATACCAATGACAAAGTAACTTCATGTTAGACACATTGCATTTATAAGGTGTGGCTACAACTTTTGTTGGAGCTGTAGCAACACATTCGGTAAGTCAAAGGACTAAAGCAGACATAGTAGATGGTCCTCACTTTCCCGCTTGGTTTTGACTCTTGTTTTCTACTCTGTTCTCTTTAGATTGTTGTCTCCCCTGCCTCATGAACCTCAACTAACCAATAAACTGCAAGGCTTGCAAAACTAGAAAAGTACTGTTCTGACAGTGATTGGGATAAGATTGCACCATTGATCCTGAGTTTTCAGCAACAAAAAGACAAACACTTCTATGTGAATCATACCATGGCCTCTTTTTTCTTTACTGCATGAGAAAGTCCAACTCTGCTTTGATTGGGCAGTTACCTGGTCCTCAGGTACACCCTCATGCATGTCAGCTGTCAGCTAAATAGTGTCATTAACTGCTATTTGAACCATTTAATTATTTGCTTTTGAAAGAAAAAATTCCTGTGATAACCTGAAAGACAGACCACCTATCTCTAGGGCCCATGATTTTAGGGGAAGTCATTAGAAATGGTAGACTGTTGGTGAGTTTTGACTGTTTCTTGGCCCTTTTAGAAACTGCTGAGTGATAAAGCTGGTTCAGGCAAGGATCAGATGGGAGGTAATAGATGTTTGCTGAGGGAGGCTCTCTTTGCCTGTGGCCCATAATCTAAAATCACTGGTAGCTTAGACATTGTGGTCCTTGTGAGATTTTGAACAAGCCAAGCAGGAAGGAAGCAAACCAGGAATGTCTAGCAGTGAAGATCAGGTAAAAAAGCATTGCCAGGCATGTTGTCTCAGACGATTGTGAGGCAGCTGCCATGAAATTGAGGAAGGTATGCAGAAGCCACCAACTAACAGAAGAGAGTGGTAGCCTTAAATCTCATGACAAGATGAGATCTCTGGTTGTGGTTACTTTTACACGGAACTGATGGGAAGCAAACCGATTAGAAAGCTCATATGTTTGAGGGAAATTGTGTTGCCAAAGCAGTCAGTGATAGGCCTGGACATTCTGTGATGTTTCAACACCTAATACAACTCATGGCTTTCCCAAGCTGCACCAGCAGGCAACGCACTAAGACCGTGCAGCTCCCAAGCAGAGCATATGCTCTAATAACCAATTCAGACGGGGCCATAGATGAACAGAAACGTCTCTAAAGCAGAAGTTGGCCAGCTATGGCTTTCAGGCTAAACTGTGTCTGTGAGCTATTTTTACATCCTTGCTTTTAAAATTCTTTATTTTAATAAACAAGTAAACTGTATTTAATGGGATATTACTTTTTCACATGTACTGCTATCTTCTTTTTAGTATTATTTAAAAATTTTATTTATTTTTTCCAGGTTTATTGAGGTATAATTAATAAAATTATAACATATTAAAAATGTACAGCATGTACATATACATTGTAAAATTAATACCACCATTAAGTTAATTAAAACATCTATTACCTCACATGGTCAATTTTTTTTTTTTTGGTGAGAATGCTTAAGATCTGTGCTCTTAACAGGCTTCAAGTATACAATACAGAATTTTTATTGAAGCATACTTGATTTATAATTATATGTTGCTTTCAGGTATACAACAAAGTGTTTGGTGTGTATATTATATATATATATATATATAATCTTTTTCAGATTCTTTTCCATTATAGGTTATTAGAAGATTTTGAATATATAGTTCCCTATGGTATACAGTAAATTCTTGTTGTTCATCTGTTTTATATATAGTAGTGTGTATCTGTTAATCCCATACTCCTGATGGTCACCATGCTGTATATAGATCCTCAGAACTTATTCATCTTATAATTGAAAGTTTGTACACTTGACCAACATCTCCTTATTTCCCAGTCTCTGTCAACCACCATTTCACTCTGTTTCTGTGACTTTTACTTTTTTAAGATTCCACATATAAGTGATACAATACAGTATTTGTCTTTCTATGTCTGGTTTATTTCACTTATCATAATGTGCTCCAGATTTATCCATGTTGTCAAATATGATAAGATTTAACTTCTTTTTAAAGACTGAATTGTATGTGTGTAAACACACACATGGGGTTCCCTGATAACTCAGTGGTAAAGAATCTGCCTGCCAATGCAGGAGCTGCAGGAGACCCAGTGTTTGATTCCTGGGTTGGGAAGATCCTCTATAGAAGGAAATGGCAACCCACTGCACCATGCCAGTATTCTTGCCTGGAGAATACCATGGAGGGCTAAAGTCCATCAGTTCAGTTCAGTTCAGTCGCTCAGTCGTGTCTGACTCTTTGCGACCCCATGGACTGCAGCATGCCAGGCCTCCCTGTCTATCACCAATTCCCAGAGTTTACTCGAACTCATGGCCATTGAGTCCGTGATGCCATCCAACCATCTCATCCTCTGTTGTCCCCTTCTCCTACTTCCTTCCATCTTTTCCAGCATCAAGGTCTTTTCAAATGAGTCAGCTCTTCACATCAGGTGGCTAAAGGATTGGAGCTTCAGCTTTAGCATCAGTCCTTCCAGTGAATATTCAGGGTTGATTTCATTTAGGATTGAATGGTTTGATCTCCTTGCTGTCCAAGGGACTCTCAAGTGCCTTCTCCAGCATCACAATTTGAAAGCATCAATATTTTGTCTCTTAGCCATCTTTATGGTCCAACTCACACATCTGTATATACCTACTGGAAAAATCATACCTTTGACTATATGGACCTTTGTCAGAAAAGTGATGTCTTTGCTTTTTAAAGTGCTGTCTAGATTTGTCATAGCTTTCCTTCCAAGGAGCAAGCATTTTTTAATTTCATGGCTGCAGTCACTGTCCGCCATGATTTTGGAGCACAAGAAAATAAAACCTGTCACTGTACCCATTGTTTCCCCATCTATTTGCCATGAAGTTATGGGACCAGATGCCATGATCTTTTGATCTTTGTATTTTGAATGTTGAGTTTTTCACTCCCCTCTTTCACTTCCATCAAGAGACTCTTTAGTTTCTCTTCAATTTCTGCCATAAAGGTGGTGTCATATACATATCAGAGGCTATTGATATTTCTCCCAGAAATCTTGATTCCAGCTTGTGTTTCGATCAGCCCGGCATTTCACATGATGTACTGTGCATATAGGTTAAATAAGCAGGGCAACAATATATAACCTTGATGTACTCCTTTTCAATTTGGAACCAGTCCATTATTCCATGTCTGATTCTAATTGTTGCTTCTTGACCTGCATACAGGTTTCTCAGGAGGCAGGTAAGGTATTCTGGTATTCCCATCTCTTTAAGAACTTTCCACAGTTTGTTGTGAGCCACACAGTCAGAGGCTTTAATGTAGTCTATGAAGCAGATGTTTTTTTCTGGAATTCTCTTGCTTTTTCTGTAATCCAACGATGTTGGCAGTTTGATCTCTGGTTCCTCTGCCTTTTCTAAATCCAGCTTGTATATCTGGAAGTTCATGGTTCACATAATGTTGAAGCCTAGCTTGAAGGGTTTTGAGCATTACCTTGCTAACATGTGAAATGCGTGCAACTGTCTGGTAGTTTTAACATACTCTGGCATTGCGCTTTTTGGGACTTTGAACTTACCACTTAAAAAAAGTTGTTTGCTGCGGACTTCTCTTTTCTCCTTCTCATTGACTGAAACTGGCAAAGACTGGAGTAACCATGGACTTCAAGAACTGAGATGGTGCAGTTGCCCTGTTAACCTTGGACCCTTATTTGGACTCTTAAGAGAGAGAAATAACAATTTTATCTTAAGCCCTTATATTTTGAGGTGTCTATATTAGAGAAGCTCAGTCTACACCTTCACTAATACAATGTTGAAATCTTACTAGTCTCAAATGTTTTCTCATCCATGAAGCTTTCATAATTACTTTTACTCAAAGTGGTCTTTTGATCTCCAGTAGCACTTTTCTCTTTTCTCACTGCATTTATTACACTTTGTTTTATGGTCATTTTTATAGCCTTTCTCAGTAACTAGATTCTAAGCTCTTTGGGAAGTATAAGAGGAGGGAAAGGCAATATGTAACCCATACAGTAGACTTTTAGGTTCACACACATGCCTTGAAATATAAAAAGTTACTAAATATTTGCTTAATTGAATTGACTCTTTAATCGTTTTCTAAGCAATATGTGTTCACTAGCTGAATGGATATGGGAAACAGTGAAAAGATAGACCCAAGTCAGAAATCTTTCAAATAAGATTTTATATATTTATATACAAATATTCAAATTATTTATATTTGAATAATTGTTATTAAAGTTATTGTGTGAATAGTAATGCATCATATATATATATATGTATATAGACTTCTTTCCTTTGTGATGTCAGTCATGAATGACATATATTTGTTGGATATTTTGTCTTCTAAAATAAATTGCATTGCCATGAGTATCTTTTAATAGAAAGGTCACGGTATCAAATTGTGGATCCCACAGTAAAAGTTTTCTTCTGCAACAAAGTAATATCTTATTTGGGGATTGCATTAAAACAGGCAGTGCGGTATAGTGGTTATAAACATGGGCTTTGCTATCAAATAGTTCTCAGTTTGGATTTTTACTTTGTCAGTGTATGACTTTAGGCAAGAAACTTAACCTTTCTAAACCTATTTCCTCATCTGTAAAATTAGCAAAACAGCAGTTACTTTGTAAGCTTTATAATAAACAAATGTATGTAAAACAACTTTTAATGATTTTGAAGTAAGTCACAGATATTATTTCATCCATGAATATTTCAGTACTCTCGCCTAAATAAAATGTTAATACTCTTATCACAGTGCCCCAAATTGATAAAAAAAATTCTTGAAATCATCAAATGTCTTCTCAGAGTTAAAATTTCATATTGTCTCATGCATTTGTCATTTTTAGAGTTTGTTTTAAAGAAAAGTTACCAATTACATATAAAGAAAAACTACCAAGTAGATAATTTACAAAAACTTTAGCTTTTTAAATATTTGTTTTCCAAAGTGAAAGTGAATACATTATTTATTTGTATTTATGAAATGAAATAGTCTGTATCTCATTCTCTTAGTAACTTGGGTATGACAGTTCATCAAGATATGTAGTAAGTTTCCTGTCATACAGGAATTCAGTGCTGATTCCTCCACATAGTTTTTCTGTTAAATAATTTAGCTGTTGCCTGCTGCATATGTGGCTTCATCATTTTTCGTCATCTCCGAAAATGACATTTTAAGATATTGTTAGTTCCTCATGGCATACTTCTAGCAGTGGTAAGATTAAGGTTTGAAATGATTATCAAGAGAATGAATTACATTTTGCATTTTCTTCCTTTACCCTCTGGAAGCATGTTCTGGACACCTACATCACCCACACATAGTTCAGAGGTAAGCTCTTGGGTAGGGGATATATAAACCCTCTGAGTTTATTCCTTCCCTCTGGAAGCATGTTCTGGACACCTACATCACCCATACGTAGTTCAGAGGTAAGCTCTGGGGTAGGGGATATATAAGTAGAAGTTACAGTCCCTTCTTACTCAAAGCTGTCCCTTAGTTGGGGAGGATACATACATATAGGAAATGACATAAAACCAATAAAAGCATCATGCTCAAAATTGTACATGTCAAGAACAGAATCTATGAGTTCTGATAGTTCTTTAGGTTTCTCATAGAAAACCTAAAGTGATCAGAATTGATGGGTTTAATTGAATAAGGTTTTTGGAATAGGTAATCTTCAATTCAGTTTGGAGGGAGTTGATAAACATGAATTTCAGCGGAATGAAAAGGAAATTCTAGGTGAGAGGAAAGAAACAGAAGCAGAAACAAGAAATTGTTAGTGGGTATTGAGTTTAAAATGAATGGGACTTCAATTAATGAGATTTTAGTGCATTGGTTTGGTGCTAACATAGAATATATATTAAGGAAAACATAAGCCATGAAGGGATATGCCATGCAAATTTTAAAAACCATCATTTCACTATTATAGGACTTTTCAAATATCTGTGACTGCAGGAATTACTACTGTGTAGGTATAGATGTTCTGGAAGCAAAGATGAGGCAGGCATAATAGCCTCTAAAATGAAACAAGCATAGCATATGGGGTAACATATGGGTGCAGCATGGAGGAAGCTGACTTGGGCGTCAGTTTAAAAACAAATTCCAATCTATGTGTGCCAGTTGGTAGCTGGTAGAATTTTCTTTACTTATCTTGGAAGTACACAGCAGTAATGGAAGCATAGACATGTTGGGTTCTGGGTGTGACTGCAATTCAAATGGAGGCCAAGAAGAAAGAAACTGCTCTGTGTATAAGGAGTTAATGATTATGATTCTAATTTATGGTTTGTATTATTTATATTTTTCCTTCTTTCATTCAGCAAATATGCACTGAGTAGTTATGGGGCTTCACTAACTAACTGTATTTTTGTGAGATTTCAGTTCTGAAAGAAACAACGTGGAAGAAAAAGTTTGTATGCATTGATTTTTCTGGCAAAGGGGGAAGCGAAGGCATTAGGGTTTTGCAGAGACTAATGGCTGGAATGGAGGAGAAAATGGCAACCCACTCCAGTACTCTTGCCTGGAGAATCCCACAGACGGAGGAGCCTGGTAGGCTACAGTACATGGGGTTGCTAAGAGTTAGACATGACTGAGTGACTTCACTTTCACTTTTCACTTTCATGCATTGGAGAAGGAAATGGCAACCCACTCCAGTATTCTTGCCTGGAGAATCTCAGGGACAGCAGAGTCTGGTGGGGTGCCTTCTATGGGGTCCCACAGAGTCGGACATGACTGAAGTAACTTAGCAGCAGCAGCAGCAGCAGTGGCTGGAAGTCTGTCTCTGGTTGGCAGTGGCATTGATCCTGGAGGTAGTTCTTGTAATAGAATTGATGCGATTACATTCTTGACTGGAATCTGAACTATAGTGCAGGGCCTCAGTAGAGGCCATGACCAGAGCAACGCTAGCCTAAGGCTTTTAAAGTTTGATTTGGGGTCTGTTTCTGGAAGCTCTGGCCTGAAATCTGATTCTCTATCCCTTCTAACAATTCTGCTAGCCACTCGCTAACCTATTTAATAAACTCCTTTTCTATCTTATTCACCAGTTAACTTCCAAATTAGGAATTCTACACCTAGGAATTCTGATGTAAAGGAAAGAGGCAAGAGTTTCAAGAAGGAGGTGCAGTCCTTTAAATGATGGTTAAAAGTGTTACTGCTCTTGTGGAAGAAGAGGCCAGATAGCCAAGTCTTGAAGAACAAATGAAGAAGTTTCAAGTAAGGCAGAAGTTTGTGGAGGAAAGACGTTAAAGAAAGGTTGAACATTTAAGGAGGCAGGGCTATTAGATCCAACAAGGACTGTGGAGGAGGTCCAAGGGGAAATTCTTGCAAGGAATAACATCAGAATGGAAATTTTTTCTTTCTTTTCTTTTCTCTTCCCCTCCCTCTCTTTCCATCCCTCCCTCTCTCCCTTCCACCCTTTCTTTCTTTTTTTTTTTCAGAAGAAGCCTGGGTGAGAGAAGAAATTGGTTGAAGATGAAGAGAAATCTCAGTCAAGAAAAAGAAAAGTGGAGGAAATGCAGTAAAAGGGCAGAATGGTTTTGGAGAGTGGTTTTGAGGGCTTGTTGGGAGAGAAAGTTTAGAAACTTGTATTTATGGGGAAGATAATAGGAAGTTAAATGAAAATGAGTGGAAAAATTGCTGAATGGCAACATGCTATAATTGAAGTTTTGGAGTCTGACTGTAAAGCCTTAGAATTATCTAACACCCCTAAGTCTTTTGGGGAGTGGGACCTGGACAGGAGTCTGATGTCCTGGTGGGGCTCACCTGTGGTGTGAGATTAATGATCATTCAAGGGAAGGATAAGGGAGTAGAAGCAGTGTTGAATGTTTTCTGTTTCCCTGAAGTTATTTATTTTTCTCCCCCACCTTCTCTTCTTGAATATATTAACCTATGATGTCTTAGTATTCCTTCCACTCATTTATCCAGTTTACATCCTTTCCCTGTTCCTTACAGCCTCCTCCTTTTCACCTTGTATTATTTCTCACTGTCACGTCATATTTTCCTTACACTCTTGCTGTTTTTCCTTCTCTTACTATTTCAATACCTGATTCCTGTGCCATCTCCCTAAAGTTTATTTTTCTTTCCCACTTTCTCTGAGTTTTATTTATCTTTTGCTGTTATATGTTTGTATACTTCATATCTTATTTCTCAAGCTTCCTGATCCTTCTGGTCTTTATCCTCTGACCTTTAATTTTCTTTTTCTTAAAAAAATCAATTCCTTCTTTCCTTTTCTATCCTCCTCATTTTAGCCTCTGTCTTGGCCTTTCTCCCACTTTCCCAAGGGACTTGGGAGTCTTCATTTTCCAATGCTCTTGGCTATTTGCCACTCATTCTCCTCTAAGCTGATTTTATTTCTAGCTCAGCTCAACCTGGTACAATAGTACGCCTAGCCCAGGTAGATCACAAGTGAATCAGGACCTCTCCCTGATAATAGGGCTGCTCAAGATCAGACATGGGGGAAGAAACAACATAATAAAAGACAACACATCATAATTCAACATGCAACACCTCCGCTATGCTGTTAAGTTCTTCCATGCTTTGGCCATGTTCCGTATTTCCAATGGTCCTCCAGAAATCAAACTTTCTTTAGTCAAATGAATCCTGTGAATCCCAAATCCCAAATTCTTGCTGTTTCTTATATTGTTTCTTTGCTTGGAATACTCATTTTTCTTTTCTCTTTCAGAGCTTTAGGACATTGCCTCGCATGAATATTCTAGCTTTTTACTGATCTTCCTTTTCTTTGAATTCTTATAACATTGGATATACCAAGTAATTTACTCACATAGTACCTTACTTATTTTCTGGTGTGTACTTTACTTTGACCAATTTTAGAGGAAGCTCTGAGAATGGAGTATATATCATTTAATTCTTTATTATCTACAGCATCTAGAATGGTTCTGAGTACATAGTAGGCTTTTTTGAGCATTTAATACAGCTGCTTTTTTGAATTATTACCCTTATACAGCATAATTTACATTACATTTTTAAAGCCTACTTAAAATATAAATTTTGCTCTGAGATTAAATGACCAAAGGGCCTGCTATCATTTATTCCATGCACCAATGATCTGTGCAACATTTCCTCCGGTATCTTCCTGAGCTGGCAGGAGCCAGCCATTCATTTAAATTGGCAACAGACATGGAAATGAATTTGTGTGCTGTCTTACTTGGTAATAAAACCTAAAGTGCAGTGTAATTTGTGATGGTTTGAAGCGGTAATGCAGTTTTGGCAAATGTGCTATATCTCTACAAAACTTACTGTTAGAAGATTTTTAAGCCAGTGGGTTATAGACTCTCCTCCTAAAAACAATTGATTAAAACTACCTCCTTCTGGACTTGGTCCAGTTCTTATTGGCAATAACTAAAGCACAGATTACATTTTTGGTTGAAGTTTTCAGCATCAGACCAAGTTGCCCTTTTTATACAGTGCTTTTTCTGATCTATTTTTTTAATCACCAGATATAATACTTCTTCTAATTTAAGAGATACAAGATAGTAAAAAGTGTATCCAATTCAAGTTGAATTCGGAATTGAAGCAGCAAGGGAAATAATCTGTGACTGAAGGAAAAAAAAATGGTGGAGAAAGAGCATAAAATCTTTTCAACTCTCCAACTTTCTCTACAGAAATCATCCTTACATTCTTGGCTATGTAAATGTAAAGTCGTTGGATGTCAGTATGCTAGCTAGATTTGATAGCTTTTCAATAGCTGGCTCTATCTGAAAATTTTAATCCAGGAAAGTAAATATTTATATATGTAGTGTCCTCTGATCCAAAATTTATCTCAAAAGGGAGAATTCTAAAAAACAATCCAAATTTATATTTATTCCTTGGTTCTAGTAAAAAATTAGAATCAAGAATTTAAGGTTTCTCTTAAATAATTCCTAGACTTTCTATTATGTTGGTGTCCTTAGTCCTAATGATCATTCTTGAAGTGATTTATGTCTTCAGAATTGCAAACCAAGTTTGCTAGAATTCATCTTTTCTTGCTGGATAAAATATATTAGGCTCCCATAACACATTGATATGTTCATCAAAAGGCCTAAATTTATTAGCCACCTCCCTAGTAGTAACTTCCAGTGACAGAGTAGTTCTGTTGGAAGTCTCTTCTGGGAGGTTTACCAAAGAGAGCACACAAATCTTACTTGATTTAATTGGACTCCTATAAACAGCTGTCATTATATTTCCAAGAGACTTGCTTTATCAGGGAGTCTAAGAAGTCATAATTTTCATTAGGAGAAAGAACTTGGTCAGTGCTTTATTTTCTCCCAGTTGATGAGCTACTTTCCTGGTTTACCCCTTCAGCCTCTTTCCTGCCAGTATCCTTAACACTGTCATCCTCTCAACCGACTGTTGTACCTGGCCTGCAAAACTCCAAATGCTGAATGATCCAGCCATCTTGGGTCATCCTTCCTTCCCTCTCACCACTGGAGGAAATATGACAATCACTCAAGTTAGTGAAAATTTAAACATTCCTACTGAAAACATCTTGACTCATGCTGTGAGCCAGAAATTATTTCTGCAATCTTTGAGCAGTGTCATCCACAGACAACCTCACTTCCTTCCTGCCCATCTCTAAGGACAAGGAGTCTTTCCACAAAAGCTCTTCCATCAGCTCATGCTCTACATTCTCTCTCTAAGACCATATTCTTTCAATTAATTTCTTTCTCTGGTCTGTCTGCAACCTCGCCTTCTCCCTCCCTAGTGATTGACTTGTTGTGGTATGAGTAAGTGGCTCTTGCCCATGGTAGTCAATACACATATTCACAAACAGTGATATTCTTGTTCATTTACATTATATATGTTGCATTTCCTTGTTCCCTTTGAAGTTATGTATGGCCATATGATTAGCTTTGGTTAATAACAAGTGATGAGTTTTACTGATGGCTGGAAGCTCCTAAAGCCAAGGTGATAAAGCCTCCTGTTTTCTTGGTCCTCAAGTGACTGTAATAAACATACAAGCACCGGGCATGTCATATACAGGAAAATATATAACTTCAGAGTTTTGAGGTTGTTTATTACTGCACTATATCTCTTCATCTATCTTGACAGTTTTCCTTGTTAATAACATTCCTGAAACTCTGCTTACATTCTCTTATACTACATTTATTCTCCCCCTGAACAACTAATTTTCTTAAAAGCACTCACTCTATTAACTTTTCCCCTTCTCTTTGATTCCTTTCCTCTATTAAATATTTTCTGACCCCATCACTTTACCAGAACTGTTCTTGCTAAACCTGCAAATGATCTGTTGATTTTTGGATGTAGTGGACTGATCTTATGACCTTACTTGACCTTGTCTGGCATGTAGCACTGTTGACCTTGAGAAACTTTTCACTTCTCATTCTTGTCCTTCAACTTTTTGCTTTTTATTTGGCCTCTCTCTTGCCATTTGCTGCTCAAATGTTTGTGTGCCTCAGTCTTTGGCTTTTCCCCCTCTTTTCCCTTCTCTTATTGTTATTGTTCAGTCACTAAGTCATGTCCAACTCTCATAGGTTCCATCAATTACTGCTTATCAGTCTTGATTCCAAACCTACATGCAATAAAGATGATATTGTACAATATTAAACTAAGATATTTTGATTTCTACTATTAAGTCATGAACTTTACTCTGCCATTTTTATCATGCTGAAGCCATTCTTTGATAATAAGAATTATTATTATATAGCAATCTTCTCCATATTATTTCCATTTGTGAATGGGGAGAGAGCCTACTTTCCTGTGGCCTGTTGAGAAATAAATAATGTTGGTATGAAGATGGGCTTGAATGTCCAGTAATATGTATAAAGAGTAGTTTTGCTAATTTCTTGAGTCTCCCATTTAAACATTAAATGTAAAGGAGTCAAACCATTGAGTTTTCCCTTGGTGTAATAAATCTGTTAAGCAAAGAAGAGCAAAAGGGAGGAAGTAAGAAAGGTTATCAGATGTGTGTTTTGGTCTCCTCACTCCAGGCTTTAAATAAAAGAGAAATCAACCAGGGCAGATAGACTTACCCTATCTCTGTTAGGAACTTTAGGAGAAAACTACCATGTAATGTAGAGGTCCAACAGCAGGTTCATGGTCTCAACACAGGCAGGCAGAGCCTCATGATGGAGCAAGGTAAAGAGTCTTTTATTTTTTCCTGCTAAACCTCTCTTGGTATAAGCACCAAGTTGAGAGTCAGGGCCTGCCCCTGGGGCTGCTGTTGTGGGTCCACAGCAGAGGCTGGGAATGGATCACTCTGGGCATGAATGGCCTGATGGAGAACAAGGATATGATCTAGAGGCATATGCAGCCGTGAAGTAACAAGGAGATTCTGTTAGCAGAGAGGGGCCATCAGACTGTGACTAAACCAATCGATAGACCAGACAAGAAATGGATTGCAAAAATTACAGATGTCAACAGAAGGTATAAATATAGAAGAGTTGGTCAACCATACCTCCCAGGACAGTTGACTGACTTTTTGATGTCAATACCATGAAGATCCAGAAAACGCCAGGTGGATTTGAAGACTGTTCATTTTCCTGCCATGAAGCACATGAACACTCCACTCCTACATCCATGATGTCATAGTAAATGGGTCTTGGGAGGGGCAACTGGCAATAACAGAATCTAGACAGTTAATTTCAAGGACTAATTAAGTTAGTTGTTGGAAAACACATGAAATCAGACCGGCCATTTAATTACTCCTGTAACTTCCTTTAGTAAATGAAACTTGTGATTAAGTCCAGTTGAAATACAGACCAAAGAAGAATATTGCATTTTATATGTTCATTCAAGTTGTAATATGAATTAAATTTATGATCCCTACACACTACACCATACCACACACACACACACACACACACACACACACACACACACAGAGTTCAACTATTTTTAGCTGAAAGTCTCACTGTCATCTCACATTCAAGATCTACCAAACCCTGAAATTCTGTGCTATTTCAGCAATTCTCCTGTCTCGGTCAGTGGCATCGTAAAACAAAAGCCAAACTAAGGAGCTGTTAGTCTTCTATAACCTTCTTTCTTACTCACTCTTTCTATTCCCAACACCCATCCTATAAATCCAATCTCATAGCCATCTCTGATTTCATCATGCCCACTATAGAGAGACAATAATGTAGAATTCAGCAAATAGTCACTCATTATTTCTTCACAGAGGTGGAACTGGTGAACAGTATTTGCAGAAAGGGTTAGAGAGTTAGAATGGATTAGAACTCCCTAAGGTTCATACCATGAAGAACAGGAAAAACTAGACCTTTAAATACATATATCTATGTAATGGAAAGTATAAAAACATGATGCATACATATCATACACACCAACTTGTAGGTAGTGGCTAATTCTGAGGGTGGAGGTTGGGGAGCCACAAGATTCTGGTTCTTAACAAACAAGAGAAAATTGTTATGGTGTGATATTAGCCTATGTTAAATCTAGATAACTTTGTCTATTATATTAGCTAATGTATAATATTAGAATATTTCACAAATAAATTAATTAAAATATTAGTTTGGCTAATGGCAGCCATGAAGATATTTACCTACAAATATTGTTAAGCAACAATTTTAATACTAATCACAACATTTGGCAGAGAGGTGCTAAAAAAAATTGTAGCATGAATAAAGAAACAAGACTTTCACAAAATGGAATGGTATAGGATTAAGGAAAGGAAGCTACTTTCTCTAAGGCAATTTGATATTGTTAAGAACAAAATTCAGTTGAATACTTTTTGAAGATTTTATTGGCTTCACTCAATGATTCATGAATTAGGCAGCATCCATCTACCAAACTCTAAAAAGCTCTGAAGAACTGTACAATATGGGAGATTTTATAAGCAGAAAGAGAAGGAAAAAGGAGGTTACTAGCAAAGAATGAATTGTTTCAGCAAGGGCAGCTTCCTTGGGAGATTACAGGGGTCTATCAGGTAGATTACTTGTCTAGTGCTGACCAGGAGATTCCAGACTGAGTGTTTAAGATCACATCCCTGGGAGATGCTGAAACTGCAGTTAGGTTAGGTATTTTCTTAGTTTGGTGACATGGACTTAACCTAAGTGACACTATTTGTGGTCTGTTTTTTCTTCTTAAAAATGTTAGAAAAAGGATATCAGTGTCACATAGACCTGGTTTTGAAATACAGTTGGACCCATTCCCAGCTGTGTGACTTCAGAAAAATTCTTTAAACTCTAAGCTTTGTAAGGGTCATATTAGCTATGCCTACTGTATAATGTTTCTCTTCCAATATTACAATATTATTTTGTTTCTCACAACTTAGAGATTTGCTAATTTCTGAAACAATAAAATAGAACGTTCTGTTAGAAAAACTATTCTGGCAAGGAGGTTCCCCCACCCCCACCCCCACCCCCCCCACCCCCACCCCCCACACACACCATTCGGCATGTAGGATCCTAATTCCCTGACCAGGAAAGAACCATGTACCCTGTAATTGGGAGTACAGAGTCTCAACTAGTGGAGTTCAGTAAGTCCTGGCAAGGAGTTATTATTGGGTAAAGTGTTTATATTTGGGCATGGGACTATGAGAAGTCCCATGGCATGGATTTACATTTCTTGCTGGTTCTTATGCCGAGCTAAGAATACAAGTAAATCTTGACCCACCACTTTTCTCATCAGAAGCATCCAAGTGGCTAGGAAGAACTTGACCCCCTTAAGAACTGATGCTAGATTTTATAGTCATGTATTTATTTTAATGCTGAAGTTAATTTTATGGTCAATCAGGTAGAACTTTAAGTACATTTGGATCCAACTAATCTAAATCAATCCCTCTGTTTCCTTTGTGATGTCCTAAATAGAAGAATTCCTTTTTAGGTACTGACATAGGTATTTGATCCAGGTGGACTCAAATGATAACACCACCAGCTTTGACTCCATCGGGACTAAATAGGCAGGTACCTTCATGACAAAAAAGTTTCAGTAGGAGAAATTATTTTCTGGGTGTACCACAGATCACGTAATTAAGTCAGAGGTCAAATTACTCTTTCAGATCCTAAGGATGCGATAACCATAGTGTGAGCTTACTTGCTCTCAGATCTCCACAGCAATGTATCGTCAGTTACAATTTAGATAGTTAAATTCCTGAAATCAAAATAAGAAATTCATCAATCCTTAAAAACAGCCTAAGATCCTATTTCTTCAATCATATTCAAATTGATAGTCTTTCTAAAATGCAGAGAAAGGGGAGGAGATGATGATTCTTATTTGTGTTGATAGACTTGATGCCTAGGACAGGGCTTGACTGAGCTTTCAATATACAGTGGTTTAAACGAATGTGGAGGCAGAGTGTGGGTAGGTAATACCAACATTAGAGCACAGAAGTGGAAAAAGGCATTCCCCACCCCTGCAAATGGATACAGGAACTGAGAGATTAATGTTGGCTAATAACCGATCACATGTGTTCAGGGAATAGAATAGACTCTGGTGAGATTCCAACTAATAGGTGAAAATATTTGCTGAGTTCTGCCTCATGCATAGCTTACAGTTAATGACCTCTAAACAATCATCTAGTATTAACTAATCTCATGATCATAATGATGAATACGTAATGGTTACACATGTGGAAAATTCCCCAAACACCCAAAAGTTCTTTTGATCTTGTTTATTTAACCAAATCTATTATTATACCCTCTACACTTTCCATTGAAAATAGAATAGTGTCTATCATTTCCTCAGTGGTCCTGGAAGAATAAATAATGATGAGAGATCAT
The DNA here is from genome assembly GCF_027580195.1 of Bos mutus. Taxonomy (NCBI): domain Eukaryota; kingdom Metazoa; phylum Chordata; class Mammalia; order Artiodactyla; family Bovidae; genus Bos; species Bos mutus. The sequence goes on from NC_091625.1 coordinate 45,725,072, forward strand.
TCTAAGTAAAGAAGGAAAAAAATACTTGCAAGTAAGCACCAAGAGACTGGGCTTCCTAGGTGGTGCTAGTGGTAAAAAACCTGCCTGCCAATGCAGGAGACATAAGAGATGTGGGTTTGATCCCTGTGTCAGGATGATCCCCTGGAGGAGGGCATGGCAGCCCACTCCAGTATTCTTACCTGGAGAATCCCATGGACAGAGGAGCCTGGTGGGCTCTAGTCCATAGGGTCTCAAAGAGTTGGAGATGACTGAAGCTACTTAGATTGCATAGCATGCATGTATAAAGAAAGTAACAGTGGTTGTGAGTTAGAATCACATGCAATTTTGCCCTCTATTGTCACAATCCAAATAATGTATTACTTTAATGTAATGTCTTGTTTTAATAATTAGAAAAGTAAATGTATTTAAAAATCCTCCAATATGGTCCTGCGATGCGAGTGTATGTTCCTCGGTTCTTTGTCTCGTCACAACAAAGATTTGAGTGACGGACATTAAAGCCCCCTCGGCGTGTCACAGCTCTCGGGTCTTGGATAGACCGTGTTACAGCTCTCAGGTCTCGAAAGGACCATGTTATAGCTCTTAGACAAATCAGTGTTACAGCTCTTATTTAGAAGATAGCAGACAAATTAGTGTTACAGCTTTTATTTAGAAGATAGCAGGAAAATCCATCTTTGAGGCGTGAGGGCACATCAATCCAAAGACACGAGGAGAAGAGCTCCCCAGCGCGTGGGGGAGAGGGAGAGAGAGCTAGCTTTGGCCCCTCTATTTATATGTTTATCTCTCCCTGGGCCTGTCCTATGTAAATTGGGCCAGCCAGGAGTGTTGTTTGTTTTACCTGAGGTTCTCACTCCAGTCCTCGGACCTTCTTTTGTTCTATTTTCCCGGGCTTTTCGGTTCTTTGTCTTTTAGCCACCGCCATTTTGGACTCCTTTTCCCTATTCTCCCTACCTAACAGTCCCCTCTCAAGAGATGGGAGGCCCAATTCTTTGGGAATAGGGGTGTCGAGGTCTTTCTGGCTACTTCCTGCTGAACTGGGATGGCAAGGGGTGTTGGGCCTCCCCCAACTGCTAGTCTCAAGCCTCAGAGTCCTTATAGTGGTGTCCAATGGTGTGTGATATTTTCCGTGGTTGGCTGTAGTTTTATATCTTTGTTGTACTGGCACTGCATGTTGTAGCTGGTTGACTTGGGTAGAGACAAAACAGGTTAGATAATTGACAGTACATGGAATAATCATAAGCATCATCAATATAGCATAAAAAGGACTAGTAGGGGCATTAGCCAATTTTAAATTCACATCGCCAGAATGGCTCAAGTCCCTCTTTGTTCAGGGATCAGAAGATCTATCTCCTGTCTGTTTTGGAGTACAATCTCTGTCAAACTGTGTTGGCTCTTTAGAGCTATCCTGAGAAATCTTATCCCCAGAAATCAGATTTTGGGGGTGTTCATTAGAATGACACTCATTGGTAGTCCTGAATAGGTATCTGAGATCTCCCAGGGGCTCACGGGTGTATTGCGTGTCCTATTCTGTTTTTTTTTTTTTCACAGCTTGACTCATGAGGAGTGAATCCAGGAGTCATGTCTTGGTACCTTGACTGCTGTGGGGGTAGAAAGTATTACAGGGTAGGGGCCCTTCCATGTGGGCTGGAGTTGAGACTTTGGGGACCCATCTTTCCAGACTTTAATTAGGACTTGAGTCCCTGGAATTGCCCAATGGCCATGGTATAAGACTGGAGGGTCTGAACCTCTGGATCTAGGAAGAGGTCATTGACATAAACAAAATGTCTCCCATATAGCATCTCATAAGGACTAAGACCAATCTGCTCCTTAGGGGCAATGCGGGTGTGGAGGAGAGCTATTGGTAAAGCCTCCTTTCATCTCAGGGAGGTCTCCTGGGTTATCTTTTTTATCACTAATTTTAAGAATTGATTGTCTCTTTTTACTTTTCCTGAAGATTGAGGCCTCCAGGCACAATGGAGATAATAAGTAATGCCCAATGCTTTCGAGACCCCTTGGGTGACCTTAGAAGTAAATGATGTCCCATTGTCACTTTGTAATGACCTGGGCAGACCAAATCTTGGAATGACTTCATGGAGCAGTTTTTTTACCACCTCCTCAGCCTTCTCAGTCCTGGTGGGAAAGCATTCAATCCATCCTGTGAATGTATCTATCATGACTTATAGGTATTTATACCCTTGAGAAACTGGCATCTGGGTGAAGTCCATCTGCCAGTCCTCTCCTGGGTAGGCCCCATGTTGTTGGATGGGCTGGACCAACAGGGGTCTTTGAGCTCCTTGGGGATTGTTTAATTGGCAAGTGGGACAAGAGGAGACCACCTGTCTTATAGTTGTTTGGAAGCCTGTTCCTCTGAAGGACCTTTTTAGTAATCCTTGGAGGGCCTTTTCTCCTAAATGGGTAGTGGCATGTAAGGACTTAACTAACTTCCATTGGAGGTTCCCAGGCAGAAAAAGGAGTCCCTCCTTTTGGAACCACCCCATATGATCTTCTTGAAAGCCTTCGCTCTTAGCTTTAAGAGTCTCACCTTCAGTATATGAAGGAATTTCTGGCAAATTAGTCTGTGAAACTAAGGTGGCAATCCCTATTAGGTCATGGTTCTGTAATGCTGCTCTCCTAGCTGCCTGACCAGCTGCTTGGTTCCCTCGTGCCACTTCTGTGCTCCCTTTTTGGTGTACTTTACAGCGGGAGACTGAAACCTCAGTGGGCAAATGGACTGTCTCCAAGAATCGAAGAATCTGATCACCATATTTGATTGGGGACCCTTGGATGGTCAGGTGGCCCTTTCCTTTCCAAATAGCCGCATGTGCATGTAGCACCAGAAAGGCATACTTTCAAAATGGCTATTTTTTTTTTTTTTTCTTTTTTCCAGCTCTAAAGCTCGAGTCAGGGCTATGAGCTCAGCTAATTGGGCTGAAGTACCTGGTGGCAGAGGCTTAGCCTCTATGGTCTCAAAATTGGAGACTACTGCATACCCAGCTCTTCTTTTTCTATCCGAGACAAAGCTGCTTCCATCAGTGTACCAGATTTCCTCAGGATTGGTCAGAGGATCTTTTGAGAATCCCTCTTGGAGTTTTGTCCAGTGGCCCAAGGGTTTTAGACAAGAGTGAAAGGGGAGAGAGCCCTCGGGGGTAGACAGGAGGGTGGCTGGGTTAAGAACCTCACAAGGGGATAAAGTGAGGCCTGTATTTTCCATCAGCATTACTTGATATCAGAGGATTCTTTGATCAGACATCCATAAATGGCCTCTCCCATTTAGGAGTTGTTTTACTTGGGGGCTGGTAAAAATAGTTTGCCCCCAAAGGAGAGTTTTAAAGCATCTTCTATCATGATTGCAATAGCTGTAAGATTTTGAAGGCAGGGGGGCCAACCTTGGGTAGTTGGATTGAGCCTCTTGGATAAGTAAGCTACAGGCTGGGGCTCAGATCTCAACCTTTGAGTTAACACTCCCAAGGCTATTTCCTCTCTTTCATGGACATAAAGTTGGAATGTTTTTTCTGGATCTGGCAACCTCAAGGCAGGTGCCTGAGTTAAGGCCTGTTTTAGTGTAGTCTCTGCCTTCTCTTGAGGAGTTCCCCACATCAGTGGAATTGAATCATCTTGTCCCTTTAAGCTTTCATATAAGGGCTGGGCAATTAGACCATAGTTGGGTATCCAGATTCTATAATATCCGGTTAGGCCCAGGAAAGCTCGCAATTGTTTTCGAGTCGCTGGGGAGGGCAACTGGAGGATTCTTTGTACCTGATCAGAGGACAGCCTCCTGGACCCGTGTGTAATCTGAACTCCCAGGTAAGTGACCTTTGTCTCGACCATCTGTGCCTTAGCACGGGAGACTTTATATCTACTTTCTGCAAAGAAGTTTAGAACCTGAATTGCATGTTGATGGGCACTTTTTTCATTTGGAGAGCAGATTAGTAGGTCATCTACGTATTGTAATATTTTTCCATTAGGTCCCAGGTCCAGATCCAGGAGATCCCAGCTAAGGGCCTGTCCAAACATGTGGGGGCTATCTCTGAACCCCTGAGATAATATTGTCCAAGTCATCTGTTGGTGTTTTTTTCCTGGGGCCTCCCACTCAAAGGCAAGAAGATATTGGGATTCTTTAGCCAGTGGTATGCAAAAAAAAAAAAAAATGCATCTTTGAGATCCAAGACTGTAATCCACTTGGCACTGGGTGGGATTTCTCCCAAGATTACATAGGGATTGGGTACTGTGGGATGGAGGGGGACTACAGCTTCATTTATGATCTGGGGATCTTGAACCATTCGCCAGGTTTCATCTTTTTTCTTTACTGAGAGGATTGGGGTGTTACATGGTGAACTGGTGGGGACCAATAGCCCACAAGCAAAGAATTTATTTATTAAAGGCTGTAGTCCCTCCTGAGCCTCTCTTTTGAGAGGATACTGTTTTTGGTTAGGAAACCAAGTGGGATCTCAGAGGGGAATGATGACCGGTTCAGCTTGGTGGGCTCGTCCAGGAATCCCCTGGTCCCACACCTGGGGGTTAATTTTGTCTTCCTATAGTTTTTGGTCCCTCTCTATTGAAGGTGTAATGGGTTCTTCAGTAGTGACCAGGAGCTGTAGAACTCTAGGGGCTGAAAAACTTCCCATCACAAGGGTGGTCCCCAGTTTAGTGAGTATATCTCTTCCCAATAAGGGAGTAGGACACTCAGGGACCACCAGAAACTGATGGGAAAATATTTGTCCATCCCAGCAACAAAGAAGTGCTCAGGTGAATCTTTTAGTAGTTGCTTTTCCTGTAGCACCAAAAATGGTATAAGTTTGGGAGGAGAAGGCTCCGGAGTAGGAGATCAAGACTGAGTAGGTAGCCCCTGTGTCAACCAAGAAATTCTCGGACCTACCTGCCACATCCAGTTGCACCCTTGGCTCCAGCCCTGTGATGGTTATCTGTGACAGACGGGCTGGCTGGAGTGGGCCACTTCAGTCCTCTTGAATCATCGTGAGGGTAGGCTTGGCGCTTGACCTTGAGGCTCTTAGGTCTCGAGGGCAGAGTGCCACCCAGTGTCCCAGTTGATGGCATTTGTGGCAAGCTGTTCTAGGATACTTGTCACGGTTTGGACACTCTTTGGCCCAATGCCCCGCCTGTCTACAGATCAGGCATTTGTCTCATGCCTTGTCCTTCAAGGACTCAGGTTTGCCATAGGGCTTCTCTGGAGTGTGGCCAGCATCTGGGCATGCCTTGTCTCTTTCTTTTTCTCCCTCTCCTGGGCCTTGGCCTCCTTTTCCTGTTCTCTGTTATAAAAGGTATTGGTGGCTGTCTGGACCATCTCATCTAAAGAGGCAGCAGGGTCCTGCTGTTGTAGCTGTTGTAACTTAATTCTGATATCTGATGTACATTGGGACAGGAATTTGTCCTTTAAAATCACCTGTCCCTTGTAAGAGTCTAAGTCCAGATTGGTAAACTTTTGGAGGGCCTCTTTTAGCCTTTCTAGAAAGGCAATGGGGTTCTCATTGGGCTCCTGAATTATTGCTGAGACTGGGCACAGTCCCATAAGTAATAGGCTTCCTTATGTTTCCATGGGTGGACTTCCTTAGGGGTGAGTCTTTCTGAAGCTTATCCTACCCAGAACTGTTGCAACCTGAGAGCCAGGCGTCCCCAGGTCAGGGTGCAGATCCTCAGGCAGGCTGAGGTGTGACAGCCTCCTAGAGATTGAATCCCCGGGCAGGTCGAGGCATGACGGCCTCCCAAGAATTGGGTCCCTGGGCAGGTTGAGGCGTGACGACCTCCTGGGACCCCTGGGACTGGCGGATCCCTGAGCAGGTTGAGGTGTGACAACCTTTCGAGGACAAGATCCCTAGGCAGGTCAAGGCATGATGACCTCCTGGGACCCCTGGACTGGAGTTGGGCATCCCCAAGATCTCCAGTGTGACCAGTACTGGGTAGGATTAGGGGGTTGGATATTATAGAGCATTTCCCTCCCAAGGCCAGCTATTTTCTGGTTGTCTCTCCAGAAGATTGTAGAGGCAACCTTGTGGGTCTGGATGGGGCTCAGGAAAAGAGCATGAAACAGGAGGGAGGGGGGGCAGAGCACAACCTTTGAAAGAATGACATAGCACAAGGGTATAATGTAAACCAATTAAAATCAATTGGGTCCAAGATGATAAGTCAAATTCAAGTAAACCTTAATCCCCAATCTATAAACCAACAGACACACCCAGAGGTGGCAGGACAGCTCCAAGGCACAAAGTCAGAAGAGGGAGGAGTGGGTGGTTTCCCAATGGCTGGGATGATCCTCTCACTCATTAGCATATGAATTCACCCTGCTCGAAACATTCCTTGGCCTGTACCCTGTAGAGTGTGGCACTTCTCTCTGAATCTTAACAAGTTTACCCCTTATCTATCTCTTTGACTCTCAATGAATTTTTGCAATGAGACCTCAGAGCCTGAGCTTCATTAGGTCCTGAAGCTGGGCATCCTAGGTTTTGGTTGGGCTCAAGTCCTGACCCGGAAAGAGAGCTGAAGGACAGGAGGAAAAAGCAGTGGGAAAAACGTGTCAAGGAATCCCCTTCATAGCCCACTGGAAAATTTGCTAAATATCTGACCAGTGCTCACAGTTTCATTGGTCTGGTCCTTGGCACAGAGAAGAGAAAGGACAGAAGAACCCCCACCGGCTTGTGTAACATCTACTGGGGCTCAGCAGATAGCGCCTTTGGGACATGCTGAGGAGTAGCCTCTCCAGAGTCCCTGCCTCCTGCCGCCTGCCTGTTCATGGGACATTCGAGGAAACAAGAAATGAGAGATTGTAAAGGAATTAAGATTTGGTTAGGCATGTCCCTCCAGCAATAGGAGCGAGGACCTCTTACCTTAACCAGAGGTCTTCTGGAATCTGAGACTGGGCCACGTGAGCTTTCTGCTGAGTTTATTTTTTGCTGTCCTGGTTTCCAGCACGATGGGTCTTCCCCTGCTCTGGATTTTCTTCACCTTCTGCCTCTACCGCAGGAGCTTCACTGAGTTGGGCTCCTGCTGTGCCTGGCCTCTTCCGTGCAGAGGTTGTTTCAGCCAGGTTAAATCTGAGTCACACACCATAGATGTCACGCAAGTGTATGCTCCTCGGTTCTTTGTCTCGTCACAACAAAGATTTAGAGTGATGGACATTAAAGCCCCCTCGGCCTGTCACAGCTCTCGGGTCTTGGATAGACCATGTTATAGCTCTCAGGTCTCAAAAGGACCATGTTATAGCTCTTAGACAATTCAGTGTTATAGCTCAGTGCTACAGCTCTATTTTATTTAGAAGATAGCAGGAAAATCCATCTTTGAGGCGTGAGGGCACGTCGATCCAAAGACATGAGGAGAAGAGCGCCCCAGCGTGCAGGGGGAGAGAGAGCTAGCTTTGGCTCCTCTACTTATATGTTTGTCTCTCCCTGGGCCTGTCCTATGTAAATTGGGCCAGCCAGGAGTGTTGTTTGTTTTACCTGAGGTCCTCACTCCGGTCCTCGGACCTTCTTTTGCTCTATTTTCATGGGCCTTCCCCTTCTTTGTCTTTTGGCCACCGCCATTTTGGACTCCTTTTCCCTATTCTACCTACCTAACAGTCCTAAACAGGGCTCCTGAATGTCACTCTCATGGCATAGTTTTTTGCACTTTTCTACTCTTCAGGAAGTCCACTGAGCTCCCAGATGGTGGCATAAATCTGCTTTTGAAAGAGGGGAGGACTTGTTGAACTGGTTCCTCCTACAGAGAGCCACTAGTTATTTTACACCATTCTGCTCTGCCATGTGCCCAGAAGTTTTTTATTAGAACTTGCTGTTTTAGGAAAGCATTTCTTTACAGACCAGACCTAACTACTACCTTAACTGTGCAACCATAGGCCCAATGAGGGTTTATTAATAAACTCTGCCCCCACCACCTGGCTTATTTGCACTCTGCTGGAGGCCCACAGTTGTTGTTCATGACAACCCACAGCAGAAAGATGTGGAGCTTGAAAAGTCAACCAGCTGTCCTCATAGCCATAAAAATGCTCAAAATAGAAGAATTTTAATAATAAAATTTTATTTATAATGATAATAAAATTAATTGATTTTTTATGGTTTTGCATTAAAAAAGTTAATATTATTCATACCCACCCTTACAGAGAGCTCTTAAATATGGCTCTTCATGTAAATTGTGTCCATTAACTTCATCAGAATGTCAGTGCAAATAATCACTCATGTTGGAAAATTTCCCACCTCCATTTCAGACAAGGAGTCACTGGGTTGACCCTGAGAAACAGCCTGTGCAATTGTACTGAAATCATGACTTTTAACAAACACCTTTTTTTATAGACAGAAGAAAACTTGAATGTGTTGACAGGAGCCTGAATAGTGCCCTTGAAAGGCATGCATTTCAGAATCAGAGTGCTGAGAAATCCTCGTTTAACTACTTAATATGTAAATTATGTTCTCTCTATACCACCTGTAATGACTACTGACTCATTAATGAGCTGGTGATACAGTAAGAAATACAGGAGCCCTTTCAAAGCCATAGGTGGTAGCTGCGAGCTGATTTATGATCTAAGGCTTATCTTTCTCCATTATCTGCATCACTTGACACACATCCCCTTTCCCTGCTCCTCCATTGTCTCATATCCAACATTTAAGCTCCTGGGACTTCTTTTCCTCCATGCCTGCCGACAGCACCATTTGTTTCTCTGCAAAAGTATTACCCCAGCCCAGTGATCCAGAAGTCGAATCTCAGTCATTCTGCACAATAAAGATAACAGCTCCTGGCCCGGGGCCTATCTCAAAGCTTTCTAGCCCAGTTGTAAGCGGTTGAGGCTCAGATGCCTCTTCATTCAGCTGCAGTCTGTGCATTTGTTCAGCAACCGCGATAAACCTGGAGCAGGAGGTGCTCTGATGGCCAAACAGAACAGTTTGTGGTTTTGGACAAAGCCTAGATTGCTGCGGTTTTTCATTCTTAAAAAAACTACAAACATCGCATCCTCTTCACATTCACATTTCCATCAGGCATATCTATGGGAGACCCAGGAGTCAGTTTAGCTACAATGTCATTTTGAAACTAACACTCAAGGAGGAGGGCTTGCTTTGGTGCGTCCAGGCACCTGCAACGGTTTTAATCCTGAGCCCTCTTTCATCTTCTTTGTTCTTTTTCAGGAGGGAATTTTCAAAAGACTAATGCAGCATTCAGTCTCATGTATACCGTATGCTCCCCTAGTTCTGCAGTTTCAACTTTGTTTTGGCATTACAGGGTTTGGATTAAATCAGAATATGAGTTTTAGCTCCAAACCACACCTCTTGGCCCTTGCTTGATTAGTTTAGCCTGTGCCCTTGCTCAGCAGCAGGAGGTGAAGTTAGCAGCTCCAGGGAAGCACCGCTCAGGCTGAGTCCCCTTTCTCCCACTTCCTCTCATTTGTATTCCAAGGCTGTTCTGAATAAGGATGCTACAAAACCCTTCTATCCGTCCACAAGTAAATAAATCTTAAAGCAAATCTTTCAGCACAGATGCAAAGTGCTTTATTGTCATGCATTTTAGGCAAATAACAATGGTGCTTTGTTAAAGACGCACTCCCTGAGATCTTTAATGTTACACTGGAAAAATGGAGGCTTCCTGACAGTCCAGTAAGGTCCGGTTTTATAATTATGCTTAAATGGAGCACTGAGTAAATGGAGAGGAAGGTGCTTCTGCATGGGGAAACAGGAGTGCTTGGGTTAGTGGTGGCAGAATGGTTTCCAGCTGCACCTGCAATTTCAGGTTATTTTACTGGGAGACTCACTTACTTCTTCTTAGGGACCTCTGGTGGCAGGGGCATTATTCCACAAGCTTCTTTAGTTACTTGTTTAATTACCTTCCTCTTCAGAGTGGGCCAAAAATTAGCTAAGGGATAAGAAGAGGTCAGAGTGGGCAAAATTAGAAAAAAAAATTAAAAACCATAGGTCCTTAGTCACCATGTCATGTCTTTTTTGTTCCAGTCACATAGCTCACCGGGAAACTTAGGATATTTTCTCATGGCCAACAAGATCATCACTGCAATTAATTATCCTCAAAGGCAGGGAGGTCCAAAACTATCCAAAACCCCATGCACATTTTTTTTTTTAATTGGAGAAATTTCAGTTACACACATTGAACTTCAGATTTAGATGTTCACTTGTGACTGAACTACAGTATATCCCATACATGCAAACCTTCAGGTTGTGAATTTTCAAAGATGTGAATGTGCATTTGCATGTCTAATCATTTAAGCTAGCTCATGTGTCTAGTGTACATTGTCATGTGTGTGCATCCTCTACAAGTGGTTGTCTTTTATGTACTTTATAGTACTGTATAGAGTACAGTAGAACAGTATTTTTATTTCAAGCCTAGGATGTCTGGAAGCAATCCTAAAAGCAGTGGTGATATAGCTGGTACTACCATACTTTTCAACGTACTGTATTATACTGTAAGATTAAAAATGTTTTCTTCATTTTTTTGTGTTTATTTGCTTTTTACGTATTATTTGGGTGAAAAGTATTATAAACTTATTACTGTACAGTACCATATAGATGATTGTATTAGTTGGGTGTGTATTAGTGTTAGTTGCTCAGTCGTGTCTGACTCTTTGCGACCCTGTGGACCGTAGCCTGCCAGGCTCCTCTGTCTATGGGATTCTCTAGGCAAGAATACTGAGTGGATTGCCATGCCCTCCTCTGGTGGATTTTCCCAACCCAGGGATCAAACCCAAGTCTCTTGCATCTCCTGCATTGTAAGTGGATTCTTTACTGTGGAATTATGGGGGAAGCTGTCCATGGGATTTTCCAGAGAAGAATACTGGAGTGGGTTGCCATTTCCTTCTCCAGGGGATCTTCCCAATCCAGGGATTGAACCCGGGTCTCCCGCATTATAGGCAGACGCTTTACCATCTGAGCCACCAGGGAAGTCCATACTGAAGTATACCTGATGCAAAAAGCTATACATATTTAATGTTACAACTCAGTGAATTTGGGAATGGGTTCACATCCATGAAACCATCACCACCATCAAGGTTATAGACATTTTCATCATCTTCCAAAGTTTCCTCCTGTCCCCTTTTTTGTTATTATGTCTCTCTGTGTGTGTATGTGTGTGTTAAGAACACTTAATATCTACACTATTAGCACATTTTAAGAGTACAATGTAGTATTGTTAGCTATAGGTACTATGTTGTAAGGTAGATCTCAAGAACTTATTTACCTGTATGACTAAAACTTTGTACCCTTTGGCTTTCACCTCTGTAGTTCCCCCTCCAAACAGCTCCTTGCATCCAGCAGTCTATTCTTTGCTTCTGTGAACTTGACTATTTTAGAATTCATACAGTATTTGTCTTTCTATGTCTGGCATATTTCACTTAATCTACTGTCTTCCAGGTCTGTCCATGTTGTCACAAATGCAGAATTTCCTTCTTTTTTAAGGCTGAATAACATTCCATCATGTATATGTACAATATTTTCTTCATCTATTCATCTATTGATGGACATTTAGGTTTTTCCCATATATTGGCTATTGTGAAAAATACTGAAATGAACATGGGAATGAAAATATCCCCTGAAAAATATAATGAGGTCCTCATTATAGTTCCTTTGTATAAATACCTAGAAGTGAGATTCCTGGGTCAATTGGTAGTGCTCTTTAATTTTTTGAAGAACTTTTTGGGGCTGTTTCAACTTACATTCCCTTCAACAGTTCTATGCCAGTGTTCCCTCTTCTCCTTATTCTTGCCAATGCTTGTCATTTTTCCTCTTGTTTTGTTTCGATAGTGACCACCTAACAGGTGTGAGTTGATACCTCATTGTGGTTTTGGTTTTTATTTCCTTGATGATTAGTGATGTCCATTAGTTTTTCGTATACTATTGGCCATTTGTATGCCTTTTCTGGAGAAAGTAACTGAACTAAATCAAGTGTGTGTTAAGTCACTTCAGTTGTGTCTGACTCTGTGCAACCCTACAGACTGTAGCCCGCCAGGCTCCCCTGTCCATGAGATTCTTCAGGCAAGAATACTGAAATGTGTTTCCATACCCTGCTCCAGGGGATCTTCTCAGCCCAGGGATCAAACCCGATTATAATAATTTCTAATTTCCCTTACAACCTTTCAAGTGTGAAGTTTGTTAAAGGGGGGAAATGTTATCTATACTGACACCTAAAGAGTTCATGTTTTCAACTTTGTTTAAGAACAACTGCAAATGTCCATGACCTATGGTATTAATTCAGCAATTTAACAAGAATTAACAGTTATTGAATTTCTTTTCTGCACTAGCCACTGATCTCAAAGGTAACTGCATAAGAGTAAATAGAAGCCATTCCTGTTCTTGTGGAACTTAACATTTTGGTGACCACACATCATTCTGATGAAAGCAGATATCTGTGTCAGGCTCTGCAAAGTTCTTGTCTGTGGTGATTCATTCAACAGATGCAGAAGCAAAGCTCTTTGCTTCAGTTCCTGTCCTCTCAAGACTTTTCTGTTTTAATTATTGTGAAATGAGCAGCTTTGTTGAAGAGCTATGCAGTACTGTTAGACAATCTGAGGATTCTTAAAATTGTCAAGGTGTGTTCTTTGGTGAATCTGCTGAATTTGAGCCCACGCTTGACTTTTCTTTTTAAGGATAAATGTTATTTGGGGAAAACACTCTTCTAGCATTATCCAGTAAATATTACTTTTTCAAGCATTGAATAGTTAAATATCTTCATTGCCTTTTCCCCTTTACAGCCTTCAAAATTCAACCTCAGACAAGCTGGCTGACTTTTCTAGTACTGAAAAGGATCTGATTCAGAGTTATTTGACAATCAGTACTCCATGCTATCTCTTTACTGATTATCTGTATCTTGTGGCAAATCTTACCTTCCATATTATTATAGCTAAGCTTATTTTAGATAAGCGTTGCTTTAATAGACTCTAAACTCGATATTCATTGTATACATTGAAGTAATTTGCTACCCAAATATTTCTTTTGAATTCTTATCTGTCTCTTCTTTCCATCCTGTTTCTCTGCCTTTAATCTCGATCTCACCAGAAGTTCTGTAGCAGAAATGAGATAGCATAAAGGAATGTCAGTATAAGAGAAATGAGACTACACTAGCATATTATGGCTTGCATGCTGTAAGGGGTAAGGCAGAGGAAGAAATATATTTCAGAGAGAATCAAGGAGAATAAACCAGATCATTTCCTTGTATTTTCAAAATTAAGTTTTCATAATGTGGCTCCACTTGTTTTTGTTTTGATTATTGTTTGTTTTGTCTCCATTAATAGAATATCAAATTAATATCCAAATGTAGCACATCCAAAAGCTAACATTAATTATTTTAGTATGATCTGTCCTTTAGATCATTCACCCTTTAATGAATTCTGTAAGTGTGTAAAAGGAATTCACTGTGCAGGACTGTAGCCATGAATAGGCAGATGCCCATTAAATTAATTAAATAATACATATGTAGAAAATGAACCGCAGAGAAACTGAGGTACTTGTTCAAGTCACAGAATTAGTGAGTGGCAGAGTGCAGATTTGAACCAGTTTCCTGGCTTCAGTGCTTGTGCTTCTGAGGTCTACTAAATATTGTCTCCATAGTACTGTAAACTTTTATATATTTTAAAGTGTTTTGGAAACACCTGGGGAGTTTTTAAAAATGTGGATTTCTGGGTTCACTTTCCCATGGTTTCTGATTTGGTTGGCATAGGATGGGTATCAGGAAGTTATTTTTAGCAATAGTTCTAAGTAATTCTGATGGGCAAGGTCCATGGATCATGCTTTGAAAACAGTGGTTTGTAGAAATGGGGAAAAGAATGGTAAAGATTTTAAAGGCCAAAGCTCAGAAGTTGAATACTGTGGGCTCCTCTAGTTGTGGGCACCTTGCTTAAATTCACTTTTCTAACTTCTGCAATGGAAGATGGGATAAGGGTTTTTAAATTTTTTTTATTTTTTTTGGTGTGTGAGGATTTAGTTCCTTAATCCATTTAAAATGCCAAGTATGGAGGGACAAATAGTAAGCTCTCAATTTGTGTTCAAAGTTATTAGTGCAGCATGGGTAACTAGTAATTAATTCAAATGTTGTATATGTAGATACCACAAAAAATGTAACAGACATGTGTTCTTCCTTGATCCAAAAAGAAAAGTAGATGTTCTGACTTTCATTTATTTCTAACATTCCTTAATTTTCCCCTCACTTTAAGGTTATTTCCATCAAGTTTTCAACTTTAACTCTTAGGTTCCTGGCTTTCTCTATTTGAAAGAACAGTAATCTGTTTTTCTCCCTTCTTTATCTCCTGCTGAGTTAACCTGATTGTGTAGCATTAAATTGGGTCACTTGGGGGAAAAAGGTGGGGGAGGGAAAAAAATAAAAGGCTTTTACAGAAATCTTAGATTAAATTCTCCCAAACTGGTGGAAGTGTCATCCAGGGCTTTGTTCTCTGTGTCTTCCTTTGTGCTAGTGTGGTTACATGACATAAAGGTGAATTATTTAAGTAATGCTATTTTACTCCTTTTGCATAATCACCATTCCTTCACTTCTTTCCAGTGATGCCCGAAAAGCACCTCAGAAAATATGCAGAAGCCTTTGTAGTAGAAAGGAACTGAAAATGCATCAATATTTCTTGATAAATACTGACTGAGTTGCATGGGGAGAGCGTGGAGTATATCTTTAAATATCCCAATATTATTCTAGTCATCAATTCAGAAAACCCAATACTATATCATATAATTGGAAATTTAGTCTCCCATTAAGATGAAAGAATGAAGAAATTCAAAACAGTTCATGAATAGGGAACGCTGCCTTGTAGCCCCATGACATAATTCTGATGGGTCCATTGAGGTCTTGATGACGTATGACTCTTTGAGTTGAAAAAGAAATATGTAAGGATGGATGAGGACATGAAAAGAAGGGAATATTAATTGTTTTATTCACAGTACTATCTGGAGCTGCTAAAAAGATAAGTGAGTTCCCAACTTAGTTGTAGCAACCTCAATTCAGACTGCCAGGTCCAAGATACTTGGTTTCTGTTGTGTCCTTTCAGCAACATGTGGAAGGTCAAGACTTTCTCACTCTTTTATGATGTTAGATTGTCTCTCAAAGCCTGGGAAGTGATGTAGTAATGTTGCCTATCTTAAAATTCTTGTGAAGGAAGAAGAAAGGGTTGAAAACTTCCCAAGGTAAATGAGAACTAAACTCATATTTCAACTAAATGAGAAAATATTCTCGTTTTCTATTATGACGGTGTCTAGATACTATTGGGAGAAGGCAATGGCACCCTACTCCAGTACTCTTGCCTGGAAAATCCCATGGATGGAGGAGCCTGGTAGGCTGCAGTCCATGGGGTCGCTAAGAGTCGGACACGACTGAGCGACTTCACTTTCACTTTTCACTTTCATGCATTGGAGAAGGAAATGGCAACCCACTCCAGTGTTCTTGCCTGGAGAATCCCAGGGATGGGGGAGCCTGGTGGGCTGCCATCTATGGGGTCGCACAGAGTCGGACACGAGTGAAGCGACTTAGCGGCAGCAGCAGCAGATACTATTACCTTTCAGTTTTTAAGGAAGCAAAAGAAATGCTGTGAATTGATTTGCCCCATCTCAACAGTGTGACTTGATCCCTGTTACTATTCATGGTCATAGGTATATTAAGCAGTCGTGAAATCAGTTGAACAAATATTTATCATGTTATTTAAACATGAAAAATGTGGTATATAACAAACAAGAAAACAGGAGAACAATCTAAGTCCTCTGTGCATTTTTTAATTGGCTGTTTTGTTTTTCTCTTGTTGTTGAGTTGGAGTTGCCCTTTATGTATTCTAGATATTAACTTATTTTCAGATACATTGTTTGCAAATATTTTGTCCCATTCCACTGGTTGCCCTTCACTCTTTGGACTATTTCTTTTGCTAAACATACGTTTTCAAGTCTTATATAGTCCAGCTTGTCGATTTTCGCTTTTGTTGCCTATGCTTTGGGGTCATATTCAAGAAAATATTGCTAAATCCTATGTAATGAAGATTTTCTCCTATGTTTTCTTTTAGGATTTTTAAAATTTTAGGTTTTATGTTTATGTCTTTAATATAATTGAGCTAATTTTTACGTATGGTGTAAGGAAAGGGTACAATGTCATACTGTTTGCGTGTGGGTATATAGTTCTCCAACATTCACTGAAGAAACTGTTCTTTCTCCATTGTATAGTCTTGGCATTCTTGTAGTTCATTTGACTATAAGCCTGAGGGTTTATTTTAGTTCTCTATTCTTTTCCATTGGTCTGTGTATCTATCTTTATGCAGTGTGGACTGCTTTGATTACTTTAGACATTATAGACTTCAGATGTTATAGATGTAAAGTAATCTAAAGATTACTTTAGATGTCATAGACTATAGATGTGTCTGTGTGCCCCATCCCTCCAGATTCATATGTTGAAGCCTTAACCATAACTGTGGCTATGTTTATCACTTGTGAGGAAGTGATAGAAATCTGTGAAGGAGTGACACAGATAAAGAGTGTGGAGCCCTGATATGATAGAGATGGTGTTGGAGGAGGATATTGAAAGGATATGACCACTGATTGATTTGAGAATAGGACCCAGGTAGTTGGAGGTTTCTTACTCCCTCCTCCATCTCTGAAATGTAACTTCTGCCCACTGTTCGCACAGTCAGAGCTCTTCTCTAGGACTCAGCCTAGTGAGACCCATGTTCAGCTTCTAACTTACTGAACTGTATGATAATAATAATGTGTTGTTTTAAGCCTCCAAGTTTGGGGTAGTTTGTTTACATCAGCAATAGAAGACTAATATATTATGCCTATCTCCATATTGGGAGTTTTTCTGCAAATAGGACTCACATAAAGCAGTGATCTTAATATATTGGACTTTAGAGTTTGCAAAGCACCATATGTATCCATCCACGTGTCATTTATTCAGCCAGCTGAATTTTAGTCTTCCCTATGATGATCTCTTCTAGGCTTTTAGGGAAATTAAGTGAATGAAATAGTAATTATTCTTTTTGGATACTTGGAGGTGGTTACTTTTATTTCCCTTTCTAAATGAAAATTATTGAGATTCTGTTAAATTAAGTGATTTGCCCAGGATAACACAAATAGCCCTATCAATACAATCTCAGGACTATTCCCACTAGAAACCTTAGAAAAATACCAGATTACATTTAACTGGATATCTGTTTCTGATATAAATTGAAATTCTGTTGTCATTTCCTATCTGTTACAGGAATATAAAGTGAAGCAAGCCATTTATCCTTTGAACATCTATTTTTCTGTGAAAAGAGAAATTAATATTTAAATGAACAATCCAAGGATGAGTGAGATATGGGTAGAACTCCTTGACATGTGTTGGAGGAAAATGTTTACAAATAGGTGCTAAGATTGTATATATTGTATCATATCAATACTATTTTATACATTAATATAGACACAAGGATATTCTGGGCTCTACATGTATCACTTTTAAAGAACATGGGATTTAGCAAATAATCATTAGTAGGTTGTGCTATTGGTGTATTAAATAGTGGCATGCAAGAGTCATACTAGCAGACAGGCTATAGTTATAAAAAATACTGACCTTAAGTATCATCTGCTTATTATCTCATTTACTGAAAAGTTATTTTGCATCATTAAAATTCTACAGATGTTTCACAGATGTCTTTGAGGATATATTTCTGCAGCTTGTTATTAAGCTAAGTTCTATGCACTATGGCAGATTTCCATAGCATATTAATGAGAACATCATGCAATTGTAAATAATTATGTTTGGAGCAATTGAGATGAAGAGCAGAACTACTAAAATGGTTATAAAAGTCTAATTAACATTTTAACAGTAAAAAGTTTGATGCCTTGATACCAGAGAAGAATGGTCTCAGTCAGTAGATAAAATGAAGAATTCCCAAGTGGGCTTAAGAGTGGATGAAACACTGCAGTGCTATCATATTTAATGGGATATGTCAGATTTTACCACCATTTGAAAGAATGCAAATAGGGGTTACTATAGAAATTATCTTGACAGAAAACTGCACAAAATGCAACACAAACTATCCCTCAAGCAGCCTTGCAGGGGTTACTATGATGTCCAACAACAGTCTTTTCATGTAATCTCTTGATAGTGCAGAAAAATGATAATGTGCATGTGTGTGAATGTGCATGTATGCACAGTATAACCTGAAAATTGTAAGAATATATGGAAATTCTAGAGGCAGATATATTCATTTTTATTTATATCATAATCACTCTTTGATAAAGCTATAAATGCAAAATTATTTATAGCTTTAATAAGGCATCCGTCATAGCAAGGCTACTACAGAGACAAGGCAACCTAGAAGATGCTCATACTATTTGAATTTAATATGCTATTTTGCATTTTCATGATAATCTTCTTTTATATTTTGGCTCTGTGATATTTAAGTATTGCATTTTAGCAGCCTAGTCTTGTACAAGTTAAACTAGTCGTTTTTCCATATACAATCTTTCATTGGCATCCTTTTTTTAATCTTTGAAAAAACTTAGCCACACATGCTCTCCTTGAACTATTTTACAATTACAGCATAAGCTCAAAGAAATCATATTTATTTCACACAATCTTTTAGTAAAATATAATTATTAATTCCCCTGCCTATTAAAATTTGGTGGAATAGAAATATGGGATTGTAAAAAGGAATTTAAAAAATTATTTGCTGAACCAAATTGGGGGTCATGGAATTGTTGACATAGAAATTAAAAAAAGAATGGAATGGTTATTTTAAAAGCTAAAGAGAAGAGTTTGACTTTTTCCCAATTATGTATGTTTAAATTGAATGAATATGATTTTTAATAGCATAAACATATGTATTATTCACTAAACAAAACAAATAAGAATCCTAGGATTTCACATTATGACTCATTTAGGAGACAGAAAGAGGAAAAGAAAACTGTAAATATTGAAGGTAAAAGATAGAATGGTTAATAAAGAAAAAGAGAAGTTAGTAAGAAGGGGAGTACTAGATAACAGAAAGCTTTGATCAGGAAGAGGCAGGGCCAATGAAGGGAGGGAGGAAATAAAGCACACATGAAGTGGGGCAAAGAACCTCTCTCTCCAGACTGCCCGGAAAATGTTTCACAGATGTGCAAGAGGAGAATTTACATCCCTCAGAGGTACTTAAAAATTAGATAGAGATAATTCAGAAAAAGAAATGGGTTTGCTTCTTGTCAGACTTAATAGCACTTTGTTTCTTTTGCATGTGTCAGTTGTGTTAGGCCTTGGGTTTTATTGTTAGAAGTGTATCTAACAATCTCTCCCACTGGCCTGTAAACTCTTAATTCATTTTTTAACCTCTGCAGTTCAAAGCCCCTAACCACAAAGAATTGAAAGACATAATGAAAATCAACAAAGAGAAACTGACAAACCTACAAACATGGAGAGAGGTTTAATATACTTCTCCCTGAAACAGAACAAACAGCCAGAACTGAAGAGGAAAAGAATTAAAGATTTAAATAACCCATTGAAAGCATGATTAAAAAATATATATATAAAGGCTGTGTCCAACAGAAAATAAACATGTTTCAAAGTACACAAAAATTTACTTGAGTAAGTCTACAATGGAAATCTCAACAAATTTCAAAAATGTCAACATCATACAGGCAACCTTGTCAACTACATGTAATAATATTCTAGAAATCAGAAAAACTAAAAAAATGTTTCTTTGTGCCTATCCTGAGTAATGATTTAAGGGGGAGAATATACTTAACAATTAGTATGTTAATAAGAAAATTATTTAGAAATTAGAAAACATTTAGAACTGAATAAATATTAAAGCATTATGTATCAAAACAAGATGTAGTTAAAGTGGATCTTAGGGAGTAATTTGTATTCTAAATTTCTATAGTTGAAAATATAAAATCATTGTCAAAATCAAAATAGAAGGAATGATTGAGAAAACCAAATAATTTAGAAGAAAGGAAATTAAAAAGATGAAAGCAAAAGTTTATGAAACAGAAAAAAGACTTCAAATAAAAATCACTAACAAAATTAAAGTAATATGCTAAAAATTATATGTTGTGATATTATAGGCTTTATTGGGGGATGCAAGAATGGTTCAACATTTGAAAACCCATTAAAGACATTTAACTGTAAATAGTGAACTGGATGCAAACATTTATCTCTGCTCCTGTCAAAAACATACACAAAAAATGCCACTAGAAGGAAAAAAAAAAGTGGGAAGTAAGGGAGCAGACAACATGGGGTAAGAGATGTTAGTGAAATTTTGGAAGCACAAAAGCAAATGAATGAGTGTTCACTGACAGCAGATTTGGAAAAACAGAAATTCCTCTAAGCCTGCAAAGAGGAAGTCCAAGGAGCAAGGCAATTCAAGAATAAAAATGTTAAAAAACAATTCCTATAAATTAGGAGGACCTGTGAAGTCAAGGAATATTGTTTCAGCATCAATATTTAAGAAGCAAAAGCACAGGTCACCTAATCTGCCCGATGCAGTGACACACCTACTCCTCCCCTGCCACAGTAGAGGATGGGAAGTTTTCTTGTGCAGTGACTGGACCACAGGTATTCTCCACTCTTTGGTACAAGGCCTGGATGTTGGACTAGGGACAGTTATGCAAACAGGGGGCTTCCTTGGTGGCTCAGTGGTAAAGGATCCCCCTGTAATGCAGGAGTCGCAGTAGTCATGGATTTGATCCCCCAGTCAGAAAGATCCCTTTGAGGACATGACAACCCACTCCAGTATTCTTGCCTGGAGAAACCCATGGACCATGAAGCCTGGTGAGCTACAGTCCATAGGGTTGCAAAGAATCAGACACGACTGAAGAGACAGAGCATGCATGCACACATGCAGACAAAGATTAAATGTGACCATCTCAGTCTCTCTTTCTCCTTTTTGCTCGAAGAATGCAGTCAGCTGTCTTATATCCCTCCAAGAGAAAGATAGGAAGAATCATTGATTTGGTGACTGGTTGTTTTGTATATGCTTTTGCATGTCTACCTGTGTGTGCAGGTGTGTTATATACTTACTGTATGTCATACACTACTACCTAACTGAATTTTTATCTAAGAACAGACTAAAATGGAAAAGGTTGGAGCAAGAAGTCTGCAAATTAGATATTCCTATTTATGATAAAATACAGTATGACCTTGGTTTGTTTACAAGGCAAACCATTCAATATCACAGTAATCCAAGTCTATGCCCCAACCACTAATGACAAAGAAGCTAAAGTAGAATGGTTCTATGAAGATCTGCAAGACTTTCTGGAATTAACACCAAAAAAATGTCATTTTCATCATAGGGAACTGGAATGCAAAAGTAGGAAGTCAAGAGATACCTGGAGTAACAGGCAAGTTTGGAATACAAAATGAAGCAAGGCAAAGGTTAACAAGAGTTTTGCTAACAGAACACACTGGTTATAGCAGACACCCTCTTCCAACAACACAAGAGATGACTCAACACATGGACATCACTAGATGGTCAATATTGAACTCAGATGGATTATATTCTTTGCAACCAAGGATGGAGAAGCTCTTTACAGACAGTAAAAACATGATATGGAGCTGACTGTGGCTCAGAACATCAGCTCCTAATTGCAAAATTCAGGCTTAAAGTGAAGAAATTAGGGAAAACCACTAGGCCATTCAGTTCACTTCAGTTGCTCAGTCACGTCCAACTCTTTGTGACCCCATGGACTGCAGCATGCCAGGCCTCCCTGTCCATCACCAACTCCTGGAGTTTACCCAAACTCATGTCCATTGAGTCGGTAATGCCATCCAACCATCTCATCCTTTGTTGTCCCCTTCTCTTCCTGCCTTCAATCTTTCCCAGCATCAGGGTCTTTTCAAATGAGTCAGCACTTCGCATGAGGTGGCCAAAGTATTGGAGTTTTGGCTTCAACATCAGTCCTTCGAATTAACACTCAGGGCTGATCTTCTTTAGGATGGACTGTTTGGATCTCCTTGCAGTCCAAGGGACTCTCAAGAGTCTTCTCCAACACCACAGTTCAAAAGCATCAATTCTTCCGTGCTCAGCTTTCTTTATAGTCCAACTATCACATCCATACCTGACTACTGGAAAAATCATAGCCTTGACTAGATGGACCTTTGTTGGCAAAGTAATATCTCTGCTTTTTAATATGCTGTTTAGGTTGGTCATAACTTTTCTTCCAAGAAGTGTCTTTTAATTTCATGGCTGCAGTCATGCAGTGATTTTGGAGCCCCCAAAAATAAAGTCAGCCACTGTTTCCACTGTTTCCCCATCTATTTGCCATGAAGTGATGGGACTGGATGCCATGATCTTAGTGTTCTAAATGATGAGTTTTAAGCCAACTTTTTCACTCTCCTCTTTCACTTTCATCAAGAGGTTCTTTAGTTCTTCTTCGCTTTCTGCCATAAGGGTGGTGTCATCTACATATCTGAGGTTGTTGATGTATCTCCCAGCAATCTTGACTCCAGTTTGTGCTTCATCCAGCCCAGTTTCTCATGATGTACTCTGCATATAAGTTAAATAAGCAGGGTGACAATATATAGCCTTGATGTACTCCTTTTCCTATTTGGAGCCAGTCTGTTGTTCCATGTCCAGTTCTAGCTGTTGCTTCCTGACCTGCATACAGATTTCTCAGGAAGCAGGTCAGGTGGTCTGGTATTCCCATCTCTTTCAGAATTTTCCACAGTTTATTGAGATCCACACGGTCAAAGGCTTTGGCATAGTAACTAGGTCATTCAGGTATGAACTAAATAAATTCCCTTATGATTTTACAGTGGAGGTGACCAATAAATTCAAGGGATTAGGTCTGGTAGACAGAGTGCTTAAAGAACTATGGACAGAGGTTTGTAACACTGTACAGGACGTGGTGATCAAAACCATCCCTAAGAAAATGAAATGCAAAAAGGCAATGTGGTTGTCTGAGAAGGCCTTATAAATAGCTGAGAAAATAAGAGAAGTGAAAGGCAGAGGAGAAAAGGAAAGATATGTACAACTAAATGCAGAGTTTCAGAGAATAGCAAGGAGAGTGAACAGTGCAAAGTGATAGAAGTAAATAATTGAATGGGAAAGACTAGAGATCTCTTCAAGAATTAGAGATACCAAGGAAACATTTCATGCACAGGTATGGGCACAAAAAAGGACAGAGAAGCAGAAGAGCTTAAGAAAAAGTAGCAAGTATACACAGAATAATTATACAAAAAAGGTCTTAATGACCTGGATAATCACAATGGTGTGGTCACTCATCTAGAGCCAGACATGCTGGAATGTGGGTCAAGTAGGCCTTAGGACGCATCACTATAAACAAAGCTAGTAGAACTGATGGAAGTTCAGCTGAACTATTTCAAATCCTAAAAGATGATGCTGTTAAAATGCTGCAACCAATATGCCAGCAAATTTGGAGAACTCAGTGGTGGCCACAGGAGTGAAAAAGGTTCATTCTCATTCCAATCCCAAAGAAGGGAAATGCCAAAGAATGTTCAAATTACTGTACAGTTGCACTCATTTCACATACTAGCAAGATTATGTTCCAAATCCTGCAAGCTAGGCTTCAGTAGTACATGAACTGAGAAATCCTAGATGCATAAGCTGTATTCAGAAAGGGCAGAGGAACCAGAGATCAAATTGCCAAAATCCATTGGACCATAGAAAAAAATAAGGGAATTCCAGAAAATTTTCTGCTTCATTGATTATGCTAAACCTTTGACTGTGGATCACAGCAAACTGAGGGAAATTCTTAAAGAGATGGGAATACCAGACCACCTTATCTGTCTCCTGATAAACCTGTATACAGGTTGTGAAGCAATAGTTAGAACCAGACATGGAACAATGGACTGGTTCAAAGATGGGAAAGGCGTATGTCAAGGCTGTATATTGTCACCCTGCTTATTTAACTTACATGCAGAGTACATCATGCGAAATGCCAGGCTGGATGAAGCACAAGCTGGAATCAAGATTGCCAGGAGAAATATCAATAACCTCAGATATGCAGACAATAACAGTCTAATGGTAGAAAATAAAGAGGAATTAAAGAGCCTCTTGATGAAGGTGAAAGTGGAGAGTGAAAAAGCTGGCTTAAAATTCAACATTAAAAAAATGAAGATCATGGTATCTGGTCCCATCACTTTATGCAAACAGATGAGGGAAAAAATGGAAACAGTGACAGATTTTCTTTTCTTTGGCTCCAAAATCACTGCATACAGTGACTGCAGACATGAAATAAAAGATGCTTGCTCCTTGGAAGCAAAGCTATGACAAACCTAGATAGCATATTAAAAAGCAGAACATCACTTTGCCATCAATGGTCCATATAGTCGAAGCTATGGCTTTTCCAGTAGTTGCATTCAGATGTAAGAGTTTGCCCATGAAAAAGGCTGAATGCCTAATAATTGATGCTTTTGAACTGTGGTGTTGGAGATGACTTTTGAGAGTCCCTTGGACAGCAAGGAGATCAAACCAGTCAATCCTAAAGGATATGAACCCTGAATATTCATTGGATGGACTGATGCTGAAGATGAAGCTCCAATACTTTGGCCACCTGATGCAAAGAGCCAACTCTTTGGAAAAGATCCTGATGCTGGGAAAGATTGAGGGCAGGAGAAAGAAGTGACAGAGGATGAGATGGTTGGATGGCATCACTGACTAAGTGGACATGAGTTTGAGCAAACTCAGGGAGATAATGAAGGATAGGAAAGCCTGATGTTCATGGGGTTGCAAAGAGTCGGACATGGCTTTTGACTGAACAACAACAGCATAGGAGTTAAATAAAATGATTCTAAATGTGTGACCATTTATTCATTGATTCTTTCAACAGATAAATATTGATTAATATTACATTCAAGATTTGTAAAAATATGCCTGGCATTGCTTTTTAAAAGGATGATTGACATGATCTTAGAAGATAGGAAAAATCAAGTAGACTTTGACTTTATTATCTTTATAGGAATTGGTTAACAACAGATTATTATCTATTCAAGAAACTCAATGTTACTTATATCCCAATATTAGTTGTTTCTATTAAAGAATAGTGTAGAGAGAAAAAGTATGAATTTTCATGTGGTTGTGTGGTTTTTAACAACAAAATTAGAAACTGAGTAGTTTATTCCTATATAAGATACATTTTTTTTGAATCTGAAGAATTGTGCTGTGTTTTTTAGCATTAGTATCTTTTATTTATAGTAAAATGACATTGCTTACAATTCAAAGTGAGTCACAAATATAATATCATTGGCTTCTTGCAACAAATCTTGGAGGTAGTTGGGGCAAATGGCATTATTTTTATTCATAGATATTCAAACAGTAAAAATAGCACTTTTAAGTACTGGACTTGAAGGTGGAATGTATGGCCCATGAATCAAGGTAAATTGGAAGTGGTCAAACAGGCAATGGAAAGAGTGAACTTCGACATTTTAAGAATCAGTGAACTAAAGTGGATGGGAATGGGCAAATTTAATTCAGATAACCATTATATCTACTTCTGTGGGCAAAAATCCCTTAGAAAAAAGTGAAATAGCCCATATAGTCAACAGAAGAGTCTGAAATACAGCACTTGGGTGCAATCTAAAAACAGCAGAATGATCTTGGTTAGTTTCCAAGTCAAACCATTCAATATCACAGTAACCCAAGTCTATGCTCCAAGCACTAATGCCAAAGAAGCTGAAGTTGAATGGTTCTATGAAGACCTACAAGACCTTCTAGTTCACGGGGTTGCAAAAAGTTGGACACAACCAAGTGACTGAACGACAATAACAAACAGTAAAATTGGCACTTTTAAACATTGGACTTGAAATTGAGAGCTACAAGTTGGGAGTCTTGACTGTTAACAAGAAGCACTATGAATCTGGGTGAGCACTTGCCATGCCTGGACCTCTGCATTCTTATCTATCAGATAAGAGGTTTAAAATTGTGTTTTTCATGGCAGTCTTATGTCTATAATCTGACAAATAAAACTTCACTAATGAGAAATTGTACCAGTTGGTCCCCAAATTGTCACTTAAAAATGTTCTTAAAAGTTTTAAAATTCTGTAGTTATTTTATGTCTTTCCCATCCTTCTTTCCCTATCTCGTCCCCAGCCTTTATCTTTCCCTCTTCTTTCCTTCCTTTCTAAACATTAGATTTGATAAATCATAGGAAAAAAGTCCCAGAAGAGAGCAGCTTCTGGGTTGGTTGATTCAGCCACTCAATGATGACACTATTGGGAACTTGAATTCTTGTCAAGGTTTTACTCTTCATTCCTCAACATGTTGACTTGTTTTTGGCTGGCGTCCCTTCTGTTTTACAAGATAACTGTGACAGTTTCATGGAAATATGAAGACATGACAATGTCCAGTAGAAGGGAGAGAGCTATTTCAGTATGCTTCTTTGTATATGAAAGAAAACCAACACCACTGTGCCTCTTTCCAGTCTTTCTGTGTGTCATTGCTTCACATATTTATGCCTAATTCCTTAGTGGCAAAGAAAATGGAATTATCACAAGTGGGTTGGACTAGTCAGAAAACACCCCTACCCTCTGGAGCTGGGGCTACAGCCCCTCTTTCTTGCTACATGTATCTTGAGGAACATTTTGCCTTTTCATATGGGATTAACTTCCTGTCTTAATCTGCTGCATCTGTACATGCTGATCTTTCACTTGGAAATTCCATTCTCAATTATCTGTCAGGAAAATGTTCTTCTTTAAAAACACATGTTGCATGTTACTTTTGAAGGAATTATGATAAAGAATATAACCACATAAGTTGGTACACTGAAATAAATGATATTTTAGAAATTATCTTTACTATCTGAAGAAAAAATATGCTTGCAGTAAAAACAAATTTGAGAATATGAGAGCAGTGGAAAAACAAGTCTTTGAACATCAAATAGTGCCAATAAGATATAATGGGAAGCAAATGCTCTGGTTCCTTGAAGAATCTAGGTCACCAAAACATAGTATTTGTACTTACATGGAAAGAAACAAGTAGCATCAAGATTTTTGGTCAGAGGAATTCAAAGACTCAAAATTAGTTTATACAGGACACCAAAACACTTCTAACACTATAATGATGTGGCAATCCACAAAGGGGGATGTACCTGCCTACTGCGAATACGGCAGGTGACCATCTTAGAGGAAACCTGAGTAGAGTTGAAGGAGGGAACAAAGAAAATGGCATGTATGTATTTATTCATACCTAATTAACTATCTAAACACCTGCATTCCTAGCTACCTACCTACCTGAACAGGATCTACCACATCTGGGAAATGACAGACCTCATGTTTCATCCTCTCATCTGGCTGACAGTGTACATGAACAGACATTTACAGATTTATCCTGCTTCACCTCCTTTTCTTTTTGGATATCGTTGAAGGAGGAATTATTTCAGTCAGCAATCTTTGTAGATTGAATTGTGATCATAGCCACTGTGACAAGTCACTACCATGACCAAACCATCTTCTCAGTTACTTATGAGGCCCAAGAAGGTGTGAATCACCTGGTACATGAGTCAGAGGGAGGTTATTTGCGTCTTGTCCAGGCAACCCTCTTTGATCCTGTCCAGCCATGAATGCAGTCATCTTCTTGCTCTGTATATTCTCTGACTAGTTATTATTCTGTGTTTTGTATAGATTTTTTTTTTGCTTACATAATTTCTCCTTAATTTCCAGAAGATAGTGAATATCATGAGGTTCTAATCATTTTTTATCCCTAAAACTTTTTAACATAGTGGGTGCTCAACATGGGGGCTAATCTCACCACACTCCATGGCTGCATTCAAGCAGCTAATGAAGCTGGAGAAAATCACGCAACCATAATGATTGGCTCTACTTTATGGCCTCAAACCACAGGGGGGCTTTTAGTGCTGCTCAAGAATCCTACTATAATCTTGCTTGTTATTTCCCTGAGGAAATAGAAGTCATAGAAGAGAACTTCCACATATGCCCTTTCACAATATGCCAAATTACCTGTATCCATTTACTATGCTTTCCCTTTTTTCACAATCAGTGGCCTATTTGAAGCTCCATACTGACTTGAACACTGGATCTCACTCTCTCCTGTTCAGGGTTTTGGTTTGAAAGTGATTTATTTCTCTATATCATCAGTATTCCCCTCTGCACTGAAACTTTATCATTAGCATACAAATATGTTTCATCTTCCATGAAGAAAAACCTTCCTTTTCTCCACATTCTTCTCAAGCCACTGCATCATTTTTCTGTTCCCATGATAGCAAAGCCCTTCCTCATAGAAAATATTGTGTCTTCTCACTGCCTCCATTTCATTTCTTTCACATTTAGATCAACTTTCTGTCAATACCACACCACTGAGAGAGCTCTTGTCAAGGTGACCCCTAACTGCTAAATAGAGTCCTCATCATGTGTAATCTACCAGTTACACTTTCCATAAATGATCATCCTTTTTTTCTTAAGGAACTCTTAGCACTAGTTTCTGGGTTTTTGCTCTTTCTCACTTTCTGTTTCCTTGAGTAGCTCTCTTATGGGTCTTTCTCTCCTCAGCCATAGTTAGTAGAACACTTCAGGCTGTGTCATGTGTCCGCTTGTCTTTTCTGGCAACATTCACCCCCCAGAATGCCTTATTCAGGGTCATGGCTCCTGTCTGAGTCTGCTTGGGGTGCTATAACAAAATACCCAAGACTGAGTGGCTTAAACAATATACATTTATGTCTCACAGTTCTGGAGGCTGGGAAGTCCAAGATCAAGGTGCCAGCAGATTTGGTTTCTGGTGGGAGCCCTCTTCCTAGCTCTCACATGTATCAGTGGAGAAGGAAATGGCAACCCACTCCAGTATTCTTTCCTGAAAAGTTCCACAGACAGAGGAGGCTGGAGGGCTATAGTTCATGGGGTCACAAGAGTTGGACATGATTGAGTGACTAAACTACCACCACCACCATATGGATGAGAGGGAGGTCTGTCTTCCTTGTTTTGAAAAGACACTAATATTATCCTGGTGACTCCACCTTTATGACCTTATCTAAACTTAATTCCCTCCCAAGTCCTTGACTTCTAATATTTTCACACTGGGAGTTTGGGCTTTAATATGTGAATTTATATATATATATATATATATATATATATATATAATTAGTCCATAATCATATTCTTAACTGCCTATTTGACATCTCCAAGTATGTTCCTGGCCTCCTATTATGTATCCTTAAACTCCTATGTTCTCCACCCCGCCAAGCCACATCAGATCTCTTGTGACTCTTTGAGGAAGCCAAGCAGCCTCAGCAGTAGGGACTTTCTTTTCTTTGCCTAGAATCGGTCTTCTTCCACAAAAGCATGGCTTACTTTTTCCTTTACTTCAAATCTTTGTTCAGATATGTTATTATCAGAAAGCTCTTCCTGTCAGCTCTCTATAAAATCTGGTCCATTTACTTCCCATGCTTTATTTTTCTTCAAAGCACCTTTCCTCACCTGCATATATTATTTTTCTTTATTATCTCTCCTCCCCACTAGTTCTTGAAAGCAAGAACTTTGGCTGCTTTGTTCACTGCTTTGTTCTGTGTACTTTGGAAAGTGCCTAGTCCCCGGTAGATGCTCAATAAATATTTGTTTAAGGAGGTAATGAGTGAAGAAAGTGTTGAATGATTGTACAGTTGATGTGTCAAGGGACTGAACATTACTGAGAAGGCAGAGCATGGCATTGTAGAATAATTTTGCATTTGAAAGGGAATTGAATGATCCAATTGAATTTCCTTACATTGAATATTGAGAACTTAAAACTCAAGAAGTTGAGGAAACTGGTTCTACATTAAATAGCTAGAATCAGAAACAGTTCTATTAATTTGGTGGTACCTGAGACCCTCATTCTATTGTTCTTTTTGTTTATCATGCTGAGCTTTGGCTGCTGATAGTTTAATTTTATTGAGGTCTCTATACTTCAGTTCGGAGAAGGCAGTGGTACCCCACTCCAGTACTCTTGCCTGGAAAATCCCATGGACGGAGGAGCCTGGTAGGCTCCAGTCCATGGGGTCGCTAAGAGTCAGGCATGATTGAGCGACTTCACTTTCACTTTTCACATTCATGCATTGGAGAAGGAAATGGCAACCCACTCCAGCGTTCTTGCCTGGAGAATCCCACGGACAGAGGAGCCTAGTGGGCTGACGTCTATGGGGTTGCACAGAGTCGGACACGACGAAGTGACTTAGCATACTTCAGTTAAAATCTATACCTATAAATTTTTATTGAGCTGAGAATGAAATATACAATAAATATATATATGATGTTTCAATTGTCTCAAATGTTGTCTTGCTGAAATACCCATCATTTTTCCTTCTTTTTTTTTTTGATTTACTATATCTTAATGTCCCTAGACCTTTCTTTTTCTCACTATATGTGCTAATATATAGTAATATATCTATTACCATAATTTATTCTACCATTTTTATTGTGCTGACTTCTGGATCTGTATCTTAAATCCACATTTTCCTTTTGAGCTCTAGACTTACCT